>NC_138182.1:32751901-33297744 GCF_964194105.1 Spermophilus citellus
CCCTCACCAGGAGAATTTTAACATTTTAATACATTTGGAGACTGTCATGCTAAATGAAATAAGCCAATCCCCAAAACCCAAAGGTCGAATGTTTTCTCGTAGCTATCCCACAATAAGGGGGCTGTGGAAGAATAGAAGTCCAATGGATTAGACAGAGGGAATGAAGGAAAGATAAAGGGGATAGGAACAGGAAAGAGAATAAAATGAATCTGACATAATTTTCCTATGTCCATATATGAATACATCACAGTGAATTCCACCATTGTGTACCTCCACAACAATGGGGTCCTAATTAGGACAAGATACAGTCCATACTTGTATAATTATATCAAAATGGACTCTACTGTCATGTAAAACTAACAAAGAACCAATAAAAATAAAGAACATGATGAAATGCAATGCTGTGAGCTATGGTAGACAGGATCTGGGTATGAGAATTAAATAACCTTCACCCTTATCAAACAGATTCACTTAAAGGTAGAAATACATGGCAGCAAGGAAGCCTGTAGTTAGTGTGGGCCACTAAGGACAGCAAATGAGAGCACGAGGAGTCTTCTCATTAGGAGCCAGGTTCTTCTCTAGGCCAGAATATAAGTCCTCTGGAAAGAACCAGACAGATATTTTTCTCTCCTTGATTTCTCTGCAGGATCCCCTTCCAGACAGTCAAACATGTTTAAGCCTAATTCCCAAGGCTTCCTTTGAAAGTTAGCCCATGGCTCAAATGAACAAATCTAAGTGTCAGCTCTTCCCTATAAACTGAACTCCACTGGCCCTTTGCGCTCTCTCTCATTTCTTCTTCCCAGTTCTGCTCCCTGGAACAACAAGGATTGAATCTTATCTCTTTTGACATATTTAATATCATAATGTCCCTCAAATATTTAAAGTCAGGTAATGTGTGTCCCCTTCAAAGTGATAAAGACCAAAGTCCCCAATTTGTCTCTTGAAGAACATTCTTCCCCTCCTTGGAAATTTTACTTTGTTAGTATCAGTTCCTCCAGGGTAGGAAACAGGTTGCCCCGGAAGCTCTGAATTTGTTCGTATTCATTTTAAACTGGACTTGCCCAAATTTGAAAGCAATATTTCAGTACTGATCATATCAGTGTGAAAATCCAGTGGTATTATTATTTTTGAGACTTGGATATCACTGCCCTATCCATGCTATTGGTTTATATTTTTAATTATGACTATATTAAATTGTTGGCTTATGTTATGGACAGGAAAAATTCCCATATATTTTTATAAAAATTACTGCCAAACTATATGTCCTCATTCTGTGCTTAGGAAGTTGAATTTTTCAAAGGTAAATACAGAAGAGAACATTTGGTTTTTGCCTCTCATTCCAACCTGTCAAGACTATTTTGAATCTCGATTTTATCATCAATCATTTTCACCCCCTTTTCCAGCTTTCTGTCATCTCCCAACTTGATAAGCATGTCTTCTATATCTTCATCAAGTCCCTGATAAAAGTGTCTAATAGTGCATAGCTCTGTAGCTTGCCTCTAGAGATTGCCCTCCGGTTTCATGAGCTTTTCCATCAAATATTTCTGAGCATCTTCTGTGTCCCAGGAACCATGTCAAAGAAAAAGAAACAAACCATAACAATATCTAAGATATGGTCTCTGACTTTAGAGAACATTTTCATTAAATGGATCATATAGTGAAATATTTTTAGAATGAGGATTTTTAAGCGGCACTCATTCTATGAAACTTTGATTTTTTTTATACCATACACAAGAATATGTATAATATACTGTATGACCAACCAGGATATATCACGTCTCTATACCTAGAGAACATTAACAAAAGTAAAGCTGGTATGATCCGTCATCTTGATAAAAGTGTTTCGACTCTTTGAGATTCATCATTTTTTTCTTTTTTAAACAAATGGGGCAGTAAGTCCTAGATTTAAATCCTACGTCCAGCACCTGTTAACTGTGTGACATGGAACAAAGTATCTGATTGTTATAGCCCCTCATTATACTAGGCTGCAATTTCTTCATGGGATATGTTTTCAGTTTCAGTTCTCTGTATATCATTAAATACAATCATATCATTAAAGCACAATGAATGGTCCTACCTTCCTTCTGAGATCAATTAACTCAGATTAGTCATGCTAATTTTAAAAGCTTATGGATCTGTTAGCCTTTCTTATGCTAAAAGCTTATGGATCTGTTAATCTAAGTCCAAAACTTAATAGGTCTGTATTTATGGATTTGATTTCCAGCTACTTTTTAGGGATTAAAGTCTCACAGTTGGTGCCACCCAATGCTTCTCAAATGTTTGATTGAGAAAAATAGTACTTAGAATGGATCGTACTGTGGTAGTAGAAGCAAATGTGACTCCATTTTGTTTTATGACTTTATCCTGTAAAACAACCATGCCAAGTAGAAGAGTCATGACTGGGGCGAGATGTTCTTTTCCTTTTGCTGTAGAAACCTTTAAGAACACAGAACTACCTAATGGGGCATTGTTTCTGTAACTAGGGTAACGGGGCTCTGTTTCTGTAACTGGGGTGACTGGGCTAACTGTGATTGGTTAGGCTTCCCTCCGCTTGACTGCACTGTCCCGCTTCTGTAACCTGGCTTGCTTGCATTGGCTGCCCCCCCCCCCAACATCCCTTTTGCCGTTTTCAGGCTTATAAGAAGTGCCCTTATAATTGTTTGGGGCTGATCAGGAGAACAGTTTTATGTTCTGGTCAGCCGCCACCGGTGTGCTTCAATAAAGGCTTGATTCGATTATACGTGAGTGGTCTGGAAGTCAGTTTATGAAACCCTGGGACAAAGCTTTAACTATAACAGTATAGATGGTTTGCAATCCATGCCTCTGATGTTTTATATACTTCTTTCCACTTTCTTGTCCATCTCCCAAGTTTTTTTATTTTATTCGTATATTTTATTTTATTTGTTCAGCTTGATAATATTCACATCTGTTCAGAAAATAGAATCTCCATGGTGGCTTAGTAGTCAAATTCAGTGTGGATTTTTAGCTTCTCACCTTGGTCTCTCCATTTATTAGTCCTTTAAGTATTTCTTGTCAAGTTGTTTTTCAAGATGAGCCTCTGAGTACTAAACTCTGAGCTCTTTCTCTCCGAGCAAGTCACCTGTTTTCTTTATGCTTTGAATAGCATCTGCTATGATGCTTCGTTCAGTCAGCTTTTTCACTGCTGGGACTAAAAGACCTGACAAGAACAATTTTAGAGGAGGAACATATTATTTGGGGGCTCACAGTTTCAGAGATCTCAGTCCATAGACAGCTGGCTCCATTCCACAGGGCTTGAGATGAGAAGCCCATGCTGGAAGAGTGTGGCCCAGAGAAGAGGCTCACATGATGATCAGGAAGCAGAGAGACTCCGCTCACCAGACACAAAATATATACCTCAAAGGCACACCCCCAGTAACCCACCTCCTCCAGCCACACTACCTGCCTTCAGTTACCTCTTAGTTAATCCCCATCAGGGTAGTAATTCACTGATTAAGTTAAGGCTGTCATAACCCAATCCACCTGCGAGTATTCTTGTATTGTCTCATACATGAGCTTTCAGGAGACACATCACTTCCAAACCATAAAAATGCCCTTTAGTCACAGCCTCTACATGTCTTAATATAAACTGTTCCACTGTTTTCACTATGGAAGTCTAAGGCCAGCCTGACTAATCTCACCTCTTAGGGTGATTTCTTTCAGTATGCATGCATGAAAAATTCTCTCTTTTTAAATCCTCAAAGTTCAGTAGCTTAAGCAAAATATACATTACTGTGGAACATTCTGAATCAAAATTTTCTAGAACCTAGAAATCTTGCAATCTGAAATTTTCATTTGAAGTCTTCTTGTGTTTTATCTTTGAATATATCTTTTTTTCCATTTGTTGGGTTTTCTACTTCAAGGTTATCAATTGTCTTTATGCGGGATCCTCTTGTCTGTCCTTTGTATCTATTAATGTCTCTATAGCTGTTTTGCTCTTTGTATCTTTCATCTTAATTTGTTATATTAATCTTAAGCCTTTCCTTTATTGACAGATTTGATATTAATAGTTTCTGGGTTTTTTTCTTGCTGTTTCATTTTTCAGAATGTTTAAAATGCGCTAATTTTCATAAGCTTCCAGTATTGCTATTTTCCTTTGTATATAACTTTTTTTGTTTTTTTCATTTTTCTTTCTTTTCTTTTTCTTTTTTTTTTAAGTCTTAAAATTTCCTCTTGAGCCCAGTGCTGAAACTTTAGCTGTCATGTCTTGGAGTTGATCTTTATTCTGCCATTATGCTGGGTACTACTGGGGTTCTATCACACTGAGGGCATGTCCTCTAGTTCTGGAGAATTTTCTTTATTATTTCTCTAATAATTATCTCCACTTCCATCTTCTCCCTTTCCTTTTCTGGAATTAACTATCATTCAGATGTTGGTCTTTCTGTCCTGGACTCGTCTTATATTTTTTTCATTTTTTCAAATCTATTTTCATGTTTTTATCTTCTTTGCACTCTGTGGGAGATTTCTTCCTATCTTCCAAACCTTCTATTTGATGTCTCATTTCTGTTATCATATTTTTTTAGGGGGGTGTTCCCAAGTAATATTTTTTTTTGTTCCCCCAAGTATTCCTTTATTAGAAGTATAATGCCAATTCCTTGTTTCACTATCTTATTTAGTTTTAGTTTTTGTTTTTTGTTTGTTTGTTTTAGATTTCTTCCTCAATCTTGTCTCTGTTTTCTTTAATTTCATTTTCCAATTTTTGTTAGTTATTTATTGAAGGGGAGAGGAGAACTGGTTTTCATATTTGACGTGTTCCTGGGCCAGTGGTTATTATTTTCTGGTCATTTTCAAGAGTGGGGCACTGAAAGTTGATTGGGACCTTCGAATAAACAGGTAAATCTGCAAGTGATTTGGCTAAACTATTCTACTTTGGGATATACCACTGGCAATATTTTTAGATCTTTTCTCTTAGCAAGTCAGAATCACCATGGAAAAATTTTCTAATTTCTGCTTTGAAGATGGAATCAAGGGAGGGAAGGAATCACACGTTTTAGGATGTGAACTTCTGCCTAGTCCCATATTGCACCTTTTCCATCCACTCTGCCTGGTGCCCTTAGTCCTGATTCCTTCTGGCTCACCTTCTCAGAGGGTTAATCATCTAGTCTTCTGCCAGGTGAAGAAGGAGGCTTCTCCCAGCTTCCTCTAGGAAATGCATTATGAACCTACTTGCTCCTTAAATAGACTTCAAATAATCCTATTTTATCAGCCCTCACTTTCTTTCTGCTTTCAGTATCTGGTGCTACCAATTCCTGAGCAGTTTTGTGATACCAAAACATATTTCTGGGTCCTTGTATTCTTTCTTTATCCTTGTAGATTTTCAACATTTCTTTATCCTTATAATATTATTTAGCAAGGTTTAGACCAGTAGTGAAGATGAAAATCTGCTTATATTCTGTTGTCTTATCATTAATTTTTCATTGTTTACCTATCTGCCTTTATGTGAATGTAATTTTCACATAAGGAAAGGTTTTAATATTTTTGTTTATGAATTAATGTTTTATTGAAGAAAAGCTTCTTATCTCAAATTTATAAAGATTTTTTTGAGCATTTTGATAGTTAAAATGTCTTCACAGGTAGATTTTTTAAATCTTTATGAAATTACTGTTAAAATATGATGTGAACACTTAAAAGTGTTTGTATTTTTTTATACAAAAAAAATCTAGATGCCCTAATACCATTAATTGAATGATTCATTTTTCTCCCATTGAGTTTTAATGCTACCTCTAGCAAATTCAAGGTTTTCATACTTATTTAGTTCTGTTTCTGACCTTTCTGATTGCTATAGTTGGGATCTGGAATGTTTCCCAAAGGCTTATCTGTAGAAGGCTTGGTCTTTCGCTTGGTGCTATAGTAACCATTAAGAAGTGGGGTCTGGTGGGAGGTCTTGGGTTATTGAGGTGGTCCCTTGAAGGGGATTATGGGACCATGGTCTCTTCCTCCCCATCTTGGCTTTTCCACCAACATGAGAGGAGACACTTTGCTCCACCATGCACTCCCCATCATGATGTTCTGATCACCACAGGCCCCAAAACAACAGGGCCAACTGTCATGGACTAAAACTTCTGAAACTGTGAGAAAAAAGAACCTTTTCCTCTTTTTAAGTTGATGTCTTGGGCATTTTGTTAATAGTAACTGAAAGTTGACTGACACACTGATCTTTGACGTTAGTCTGTTTCTGCACCCTTGTCACACTGTTTTAATTATCATAATTATGCATGAGATTTATATTTAGAGGTGAAGTTCCCTCCACTTGTTCTTTCCCTTCAATTTGATTTGGTTATTTTTAGCTATTTACTATTCCAGATGGATTTTAGTGTTAGATGTCAAGTAAAGTGCATTACCATTTTCTGGAATAATATTGATTGGAATTAACAAATCGATTTGTGGAGAGCTTCATGATATCATGTCTTTGAATCTATGAACAAATATGCCACAATAGGATGAACCATATGAAATTACCAATACTTGGCCAAATTTGACATACAAAATGGGAATTTCTTACATTTGACTCTAATTGTTTAAAAATATCCCAGAAAGTTCTTGTGTATCTTTTGTTAGATTTCATTTCATTACTTATTTTTTCTTGTTATTGAGAATAGGGTTTTTTTCCTTTTATGCATTTGAATCATGCTCAGGCATTTTCTTACAAGCTGGATTTGCAAATCTAATACAATTATTTTAATAAGTCACCCAATATGAGTGTAATTTTATAAGGCAATTTAAAAAGAGTTATTTTATTTATTCAGGCTTTCTATTTGTCACTGAATTTTTCTAATTTACTTTTTTTTTTTTGCTTTTTACATTTTAGTTTACAAACTTATTGGCATTTATTTGTTCATAACAGCCTCCTTTAATTTCAAGTCCTTATTACATCTGTAGTTAGGTTACTTTATTGTTGTAAAATTGTTTAATTTTTCTCACTTCTTGATCAGTCTTGACAGAGTTGACTATTTTATGTCTTTTCAAAGAAGTTGCTTCTATTATGTTCACTCATTTTAATTTCTTATTATTTTGATTAAATACATTTCTCATTTTAATTTTCTATTATAATTTATTTAAGCTTAATTCTTAATGTCCTTTAATTCCTTTAGTTTAAAGCATAGGTTATTCTATTTTTTAGATTTTTGATACTTAAACCTCTTATTTTCTAATAAATACATTTCTATAACAAAAATTTCTATGTATTTATTTATCTGCATACTATAAATAATTAATGTACATTTTATTTTTCATTTCAGTTTTATACTTAATCTATGAATTAGTTATTAGATTTCTGAATATTCTTTTTAAAGGTGATTACTAATTGTATTGTATTATTATCAGAGAATGTGGCCAGAATGATATTGAGTGTTTGCAGTTTGTTGAAACTTCCTTTGGGACAGAGTTCCAATTGATTTGTATAAATATTTCAGTGTTCTTGAGAAGAATACATAGTCATCCCTCATTATCATCAGGATATTGATTTCAGGACCCTCTGTGGATACAAAAATCTGTGGATGCTCAAATTCTCTTATACAAAATGGCATGGTATCTGTGAATAGCTATGCACATCATCCTGTGGACTTTAAATCATCCCTAGATCACTTATAAGCAGTGTAAATGCCGTGGAAATAGCGGTTATACTGTATGTTTAGGAAAAAATAACAACAAAAGAAAAGGCTTACATATTCAGTACAGATGCGGGTTTTTTTCCCAAATATTTTTGATTTGGAGTTGGTTGTATCCAGAGATTCAAAACCCTCACATCTGGAAGGCCAACTCTGTATCCTCTATACATCTCTTTCTTAGTTGCAGAGTTCTATATATTTATTTTATCAAGATTTTTAATAGTGCCACTCTAATATAATACATTCTGATTATATTTTTGTCCATATAGCTTTTCATTTTCCCATAAAGAAGTGTTAAAATATTCTGCAACTATTTTTTTAAACATTTCTCTTTGTGATTTTCTCAGTGTTTACACATTCTATGACTAAGTTACTCAGGATCATGATGTTCTTTGGGTGGATTAGTCTTTCTATGAATATAAAATGTCTTTCTTTGTTCCTAATAACATAATTTCCTTAGAGGTCTATTTGGACAAATACTAATTTCTCTATGTAATCTTTCTCTGTTTAGTATTTCCCTGATCTATCTTTTCATCTTTTAGGGGGTATCTACTGTGGTTTGAATCTTTGTTCTTTCCAGAATGCATGTTTAAACTTAATGAGTAGGGTAACAGCATTAACAAGAGGGATCTTTAAGTACTGCCTAGGTGGTGGGGGCTTCACTATATCTTATAGGTGGGATGGTTGCCAACATAAAAGGGTGAATTTGTCCCTCTTGCTGTCTTGTGCCTTCCTGCTTTCTGCATGTTATGATGGAGCCAGAAGACCCTTGTCAGAAGCTGGCACCTTGATATCAGACCCTCTGCTTTCCAGAACTTTGAGTCAATAAATTTCTGTTCACTATAAATTACCCAGTCTTAACTGTTTTGTAGTAGCACTTCAAAACATACAAAGGAAATGTCTTTCTTTATTTACCAATTTGAGTCTTAATTTTAATAAGTGGGTTTACCCTATTTGCATTGGTTTTCATTACTAAACTATTTGGACTAATTTTATCATTATTTATTTATTTATTTATTTTGTAATGGGGATTTAATGCAGGAACACTTAAAAACTAAGGCACATCCCCAGCCTGTTTTATTTTTTTATTTTTTATTTTGAGACAGGGTTTTGCTAAGTTGCTTAGGGCCCAACTAAACTGCTGAGACTTGCTTTGAACTTGCCATCCTTTGCCTCAGCCTCCCAACTAGTGGAATTACAGGCATGTGCCACCTTGCCTAGGACCCTTACTTTCTTATTGATTATGATTTGTTTTGGCCTTTTTCTTATTTCCCTTAGCCAGTGAATAGTTACAATCTAATAACTTGCATTCTTTTTCAAATATGGATAAATAAGTTCAGGCTTTATCTCTTCAGATATTTTAATTATTTGTGATTTTCCCTTTTATCTCTTTCCAGGTTTAAAGTATTATAACTTTTCAAGTTACCACCAAATATCTTAATTTCCATTTTATCATATATCTCTTTTAACTTCCCTGTGCTGTGTTCTTCAATTATATCTTCCTGTTAAGTTTTTTTTTTCAACTGTATTAAATCAACTAGTAGTTCATCCTATCTTTTTTGAAAAAATATTCATTGAAATTTTGGTATCTTCATTTTTAAAAATATCTGTCTGCTCTTGATACATAACTTTTTCTGCTCCTTGAAATGATGCTATTAGCTTGCTTATTTATTTGTTTATTTTCAAATCTCAATGAATACTTTCAGCCTATTTTTAAATATTTTTCAATTTCGTTATTTTTATCTAATTTGCACTCATTCTCCATCATTACCCCAGCAAACCAGAAAAGGAAGTTTCTCTACCTCTGTTGGCAGGGAGGGTCTGCACAGGTCAGAGGCCTCTGCAATCAACAAGTGTTGCAGTTCTTTTTTTTTTATTATTCTTTTTTTTTATTGATTGTTCAAAACATTACAGAGCTCATGATATATCGTCTTTCATACAATAGATGAATGGATAAAAAAGTGTTGCAGTTCTTAATGGCAAGCTGTGCCCTCTAGTGTTGCAGCAGACCCCAGCAGCTCACCTTCAATTCCTTCTTTATGAGTTCGTATCTCAGGAATTTGAAGAATGAAATCCAGAGACTAGGCTGAGTGAGTTAGGAGTAGGATTATCCAAATATGCATAGAAACATCTCCTGCTCCATGAGAGGGGACTCAGTAGGGGTGGCCTCCTGAGTGTGCTAGTCTAGGGGTTTATGTAGCACTTGGCACAATCGCCTAAAAAAAACAAAAACAAAAACAAAACAAAACAACAACAAAAACTTGGGAATCAATCTGACAAAAGAAGTGAAAGACCTCTACGATGAAAACTACAGAACACTCAAGAAAGAAATTGAAGAAGACCTCAGAAATTGGAAAGATTTCTCATGTTCTTGGGTAGGCAGAATTAATATTGTCAAAATGGCCATACTACCAAATGACTTAATGATCATTTTTTCTTCTAAATGCATTAGGCATAAGAAAAACACTAACTACAATGTTATGTGTTTAGTTGTCATTCGTAGGTGATGTGCAATGATGAAGGTAACCTGAAGTAGGAAAATGTGATGTTTAATCCATCCACAGGCAACATTTAGTTACTGCCCATAATATTGACAAATATCTGCAATACCATTTTACGATGCTGGGAGGCTATTTTTTTCTTTCCAGTGCAAGGGCAGATCACCCTACCTCTAAGCTATACCCTCAGTCATGCAAAGATGCTTTTTGACTTCCCTTTGATGCTTTATCAGTTACCAAATTATAACATAAAGAAATTAAGAAAGTTGGGGAACACTGAGTCATGGGAATCTCCATTACCACCAAGAATGAAGATAGAAACACACCCTTTCATTCCTTAGGTTGACATAAAGTTCCAAATTAATAGATTCAAAAGTTAATAGATCATTTATGACATGATCATTCAGCTGGGACTGAGAATTAAGGAAGGATACACAAATGTCCAAATAAATATTTATAGCAGTCTTATTTATAATAAGCAAAAATGGAAATACTCCAATTAAACAGATGAATGGATAACATTATGGTATATATCTAATTAATAGAATATTAATAAATCAAATAATATTCAACAATGTTTTTTGGTAAACAACTTTTTTTTTAATTTGGTACTGGGGATTGAATCCAAGGGTGCTTAACCACTGAGCCACATCCCTACCTCTTTTTTATATTTGATTTAGAGACAAGATCTTGCTGAGTTGCCTAGGGCCTTGCTAAATTGCTGAGACTGGCTTGGAACTCATAATCCTCCTGCCTCAGCCTCAGGAGCCACTAAGATTACAGGCATGTACCACTTCATCCAGCAGTAAATTACTTTTATTTGGCTTTTCCAATGCATTTAGAATAGTTTTTTACTGGGAAAAAAGGTGGTCTGTTTTATTTATCTTCATACTTAATAGAGGTTTTATAGTACTTAATTAAGCCATGAATCACCAATAATATCAACATGAAAAGATTTTGGAAGAAATACAACTGACTCATCTGGAGCGTACAGTTGGTCAGGTGGAGCTGACAATGTGCAGGCAGGCACGGAATGGCGTTCTATGTAGTTGGCAAGAGGTGAGCAAAGTTAGAGTGTTTAACAGGGATTGAACATCCTGATTATAAAGGAACATTATCACTAACCTGCTCAGTTGGTTAAGTGGTGGTAAGTTAGGAAAGCCTTTGTTATATTGTCAAATTGTCTTTCAGAAGGTGATACAAATTTAATCTTTGAGAACTCAAAAAATTAGACAATAAGATAACAAATAACCCAATCAACAAATGGGCCAAGGACCTGAACAGACACTTCTCAGAGGAGGACATACAATCAATCAACAAGTACATGAAAAAATGCTCACCATCTCTAGCAGTCAGAGAAATGCAAATCAAAACCACCCTAAGATACCATCTCACTCCAGTAAGATTGGCAGCCACTATGAAGTCAAACAACAAGTGCTGGCGAGGATGTGGGGAAAAGGGTACTCTTGTACATTGCTGGTGGGACTGCAAATTGGTGCGGCCAATTTGGAAAGCAGGGAGATTCCTGGGAAAGCTGGGAATGGAACCACCATTTGACCCAGCTATTGCCCTTCTCAGACTATTCCTGGAAGACCTTAAAAGAGCACACTACAGGGATACTGCCACATCGATGTTCATAGCAGCACAATTCACAATAGTTAGACTGTGGAACCAACCCAGATGCCCTTCAATAGATGAATGGATAAAAAAAATGTGGCATTTATACACCATGGAGTATTACGCAACACTAAAAAATGACAAAATCATGGAATTTGCAGGGAAATGGATGGCACTAGAGTAGATTATGCTTAGTGAAGCTAGCCAATCCCTAAAAAACAAATACCAAATGTCTTCTTTGATATAATGAGAGCAACTAAGAACAGAGCAGGGAGGAAGAGCAGGAAGAAAAGATTAACATTAAACAGAGACATGAGGTGGGAGGGAAAGGTAGAGAAAAGTGAAATTGCATGGAAATGGAGGGAGACCCTCATTGTCATACAAAATTACATATAAGAGGTTGTGAGGGGAATGGGAAAATAAACAAGGAGAGAAATGAATTACAGTAGATGGGGTAGAGGGAGAAGATGGGGGGGGAGGGGGGATAGTAGAGGATAGGAAAGGTAGCAGAATACAACAGTCACTAATATGGCATTATGTAAAAATGTGGATGTGTAACTGATGTGATTCTGCAATCTATATATGGGATAAAAATGGGAGTCCATAACCCACTTGAATCTAATGTATGAAATATGATATGTCAAGAGCTTTGTAATGTTTTGAATAACCAATAAAAAAAAAAAACAAATTTAATCTTTGACAAAACAATTTTAAAAGCCCTCATTTCTCAAAATCGCTTAACATTTAAAATTCTTGCTGGGTTCAGTGTTGCACTACTGTAATCCCAGCAGCTCTGGAGGCTGAGGCAGGAGGATTACAAATTCAAAGTCAGTCTCAGCAACTTAGTAAGACCCTACCTCAAGATAAAAAATAAAATGGGCTGGGGATGTGGCTCCGTGGTTAAGTGCCCCTGGGTTCAATCCCCTTCCCTGGTACCAAAAAACAAAACAAAAATAACTTTGCTTATTTTAAAGTAATTGAAATAGTATCTCATTGTTCTTTTCATTTCCATTGCTTAAATTTCTAACGGCCATTTTGGGGTATATTTTTAGTAACTTAGCACATTTCCAGCCATTTGTTCATAGATGGGCAGCTTGCCTTTTTTACATCTGGAGGGAGGAGTAATCATAGAAAGGGTTAGAAAGAGGTCTTAGGGTCTTTGTGTCTGTGCCTGAGGCATTGTAAAGCCTAGTTGGTTGAACTCTAATCATATTTATATAATTTTTTTCATTTTATAATGAAGTATTAATTCTATTTAGTACAACTGATATAGAATCCATTGTTTGAAACTTGGGCCCTATATTAATTTTTGAGTTCTGAACTAAGAAAAAAAAAATCAGGCCCCTTACATGTTCCAGTTTTCTTATCCTGAAACCTGTCATTATTCTATTATTATGAGTGTTTGCGGAGGAGAGGAGAAAAAAATAGGTTAGAGTTATCTCACTTTTTTTTTCTTATAAACCTTAATTAGAAAGGTTTTGTGGTAATGCTTTCAGCTTCAGCTTACCTAATCCATTTCTTCCTTATAAAGCTTTTAAACTTTGCACAGTCAGGAATGGCTTTTATCTCATGCACAAATGAAATCAAAATCAAAATGCAGATTGAGCTATCAGCTACATAATACCAGTAATCCTAGTAGAGTTGAACACCAGGTGAATAATGATAGAGACCCAAAACTGGCAGAAAAAGAAAGGGAAAATCATAGTGTGTGTGTGTGTGTGTGTGTGTGTGTGTGTGTGTGTACACAGAGAGAATGTGTGTTCACTAACCCTTTCCAGGACCTTGATAGTAAATCCGGTCAATCTTCTACATAGTTTCTTAAGGTCTTACTTTCTCCAAGTAATTGAGGGATTCAAAGAATATCTTGTCCTTAAGAGTATAATATGGACTTCTCTAATATATGTAAAGACTGTTGCTACAGAATCACCTAGTAGTCTCTTGGAGGCATAATAGCATGTTACATCAAGTACATGGAAAAATCTATGGTGTTTTGTAAGGTATTAATAAAAATAAATTGAAGAGCTGGGGGTATAGCTCTAGTGCTAGTGTGTTTGCCTAGCAGGCAACATGACCTATGTTTGCTTCCCAGCACCACACGCGTGCGCGCACACACACACACACATACACACACATACAGAAGAAGGAGGAGAAGGAAGAAGAAGAAGAAGAAGAAGAAGAAGAAGAAGAAGAAGAAGAAGAAGAAGAAGAAGAAGAAGAAAGAATAAAAGAATTGAGATACAGTAAATTCAACAGATCAGGAATCTTGTCACTGAAAAGATAGTTCACTATATTTACCGATCCTAAGAGGAGGGGGCACCCCATGCTAAGGGGAGTCGCACAAGGAAGCATCAGGATGGGTTGGTGTCAGAGGGAGAGGGAGGAACTGGGGCAAGAAACTTTATTGTAGTTTCCATAAGAAGGAACCCAGAGGCAGGGTGTGCAGGCTGCGAGTTTGAGTACTTTCAGTGGGCTGTGGGACAGAGGCTCTGTGCTGTTGTCTGGTACTGGCCCAGGAGTGATTAGGGCAGGTGAACAATGGCCTGGAATGTGAGATAAAGGAGATGGTTGGAGGATAGGCATTGGATTGGTTGGTTTGCTTTTATAAAGAACACTCTGCAAGTCCTGTTTACTATCCATCTCTGGGACTAGGTTCACTGTTAGAGGGGCAGTCTCTCCAGGGTCAGCAAAGCCCTAGATGTCAAAGCACCAGAATACAGAAAATGAACAATCTGGTTAATTGAGGCTCAATGTTCATAATCCTATTCATCTCTGTGTTACTTTGGATTCACTCAGCTATTCCAAGTATAAGCAGGCGTCCTACATGCACATGCACAATTTATCAGGCCCTCCTGGTCAATGGCAATGCAAACAGCAAAAGTTTTCTGTTTACTTAAGGAGCAGGATAGAAACAACAGCAGATCAGTAGTGAAAGTAGAGAAAGTCAATTCTCCACATTTTCATGACAACACATTTTCTCAAGAGAGGGGAAGATGCACAAAACAGAAATATTGACATGAACAACTTGAAAAGAATTTGGAAAACTGCAATTACACACAGCAGAATAAAGACCTAATTTTCATTATACATCTTTTTAAAATATCAACAGCAGCTACATCTCCACATCAAAATCATAAACATTTCAAGAAACATACACATATTGACCTAAGGATTTGCATGATCCATAGTAGAGATATTAAACTCAGAGGTCTGTGCACCAAGAGACAATTCTCATTTTACTTAGGACTCAAAAACATCTCCTTCAGGTCACAACCTAGCTCTAGGAGAGCCTGACTACAATCCTGACTCATGGAGAAGTGAGATAAGGTGGGCACAAGTGTGGCTGGTCACAGTGATCCTGCCATGCTCTCAGGTGTGACAATTCAACTATTGTACATGATAGGCTTTGGTTTAATAGCCAAGTTGCAGGACTTGAAATATCCTGCCATTTTGTTATTTTTTACATGACAAAATATTTTTTTTAAAAGGTGAAAATTCCTTCCCAGAGAAAGAGGCAAAAAATCTTTCATGGAGCTGACAGTGACCAATAGCTTTTTTAAATTCATGATCAACAATTTTATAAACACTAAACAGATCCATATATGGCTTTGGTAACCATGATTATGCAATGGGTGGTAGGGGGAGGAGACAGTGGACAAAATGAACAAAGTTGCCTTGCTCAAGTGAGAAAGAGAATTGTACATGTTCTGTATGTGCAATGTTCCAGTGAGGAACCTATCCACACAACACAAAGATCGAAAACCTAACATGGGAAGGCTGGAAGCTGGGCTCCTCTCTACAGATTCCAAATGAAAAAAAAAATTCTAGTAAATAGAAAGCTGAGAGAGGGTTTTTCTATATGCTAACTTACTAAGGGTCCACAGAATGCTACCATCTCCATTTTGCCATGAAGAGAATGATAGGTCCAGAAGAAATGCAGGCCCAAAGACTCTCCCTGCCAATAACAGAAGTTACCCTGAAGGGTGGTTTTTGTTTGTTTGTTTGACCTTGACACTAACTGATCTCAGGACTCAGGGAGACAGGATAATAACAGGCAGAGCCCCCCAACCATAAAATCTATAAGAACTGTTAACAGGGGCCAAGGTGATCCAGATTTGCCTTGGATCTTTAGCATGTCATCATAATAATAAACTCTCCCCTCCATGGGGTAAGATCATGTGCAGTGCGGACATGACAGACTGATGCAAATTTGTTGTCTGTCAAAAGTCAAGAAGTGGACCTGGATGGGACTCTTTGGAAAACTTCCTCGAGACCCCCAATAAAACAGGAGAGGAAGGGTGTGCCATCCCCCTCCTCTCCAAGAGTTCCCACACTCTCCCTTTAGTCACTGAGAGTATTTTCCATTTTTCTATCCCATCTAATAAACTCATGCCTGCTATTCTGAGTGACATGTCTGAAATCCTTCCAGCATGATCACAAAGAACTGGTGACTGAGGACCTCCATCGTTGCTTCGACTCCCTGAATGACCTTGCTTTGCAACAGGAACAAAAGCTCACACAGGTTAATGGCACCGTCAAGATCAGGTACCTACTAATGAAGCTAAGCAGGTCTCACTTCATAGCAAAGACTTTTCTCTATACCCTCATTGTTTCCTGGTCAACAGTGAGTCTATTGAAAGTGCTACTAGAAAAATAAAGGTAGTATAAACTGTGATATTTAATACTTAACATAGTACGAAAATAGAATATATGGAACAAATTTTATGCTGGCAAAATGACAAGACTTAAGTAAGAAACAATGAACAGTAATATGTAAGCTTGGTAACTCTTGTCAATAAAACACTCATAGAGGTAGGGGCAAACTCTTAACATTAATGTGCCTTCAAGGGTCCTCTCCTTTGTTTCAGCTAAAATTTTTGGAGAAAGTTAAGAAGCACCAGTCATGATCTCCAAGATCACAGAGCCTCTCTAACTTTTGCTTTTAGGTTCTTAAAGTGCACTTGGCTCATTATTACATTGAACTGAGCATGCTCAGAGTGTTCATGTTCACCACCTTTGTCATTCTGAATGGAACATGCCCAGAAGCATTCATGTCCACCATTTTAAGCTTTTACCATGTGTGCTATATGACCTTGAGCAGAGAATTCTTAGAACTGTATCTGCCATTTTTTCCTTTATGAATTATAACCCTGGACTGAGCATGCTCAGAAATGTACATCCTAAACTGAACATGCTTAGAAATGTGCCCACCCCTAAAGTAAATATTTGGGCTTATAGAATAAAATCTCCTTGCTTCTGTTCTTCATGGAGAATATTGCCATGCAGATAATTCTGAAGTTCCCCTTACTTGCTGTTAGGTAATATATCTTTCTCCATTCTTTTACTTTCTGGTTGTGCTCATTGACTTCACACTCACCAAGAAGCAAACCTATTTCGTCTGGTTCCAAAAGCAATCTTAAATAAAAGGAACAAAACTGGAGGCATTACACTACCTGGGATCAAAATATGCCTCAAAACTATAGTAATTAAAATAGCATGGTACTGGTATCAAAAAAGAAAAACCAATGGAACAGAATGGAGAGCTTAGAAATAAATCCACTCATTTGAAATCAATTGATTATCAACAAAGGTGCCAAGAACATACATAAATGGCACTGGAAAGATTGAATATGTAGAAAAAGAATGAAATTAGATCCTTATATCACACCATCAAAATAGATTAAAGGCTTTAATGTAAGATCTGAAACTTTAAAACAACTAGAAGAAAACATAGTAAGTTAGGGGATTTCCCTGACATTGGTCAGGGCAATGAGTATTTGGATGTGATCTTCAGACAACTGGCAACAAAAGCAAAAACAGACAAATGGCATTTCGTCAAGCCAAAAAGCCTCTGCACAATAAAGTTTCTGTCGTTTAAATGAGTGTCCCACAAAAGTTCATATGTAAACTCTTTGTCTCCAGAGTGGCTATATTGGGGGATACTGTGAACATTTTTAAAATATTTTTATTAGTTATTGATGGACCTTTATTTATTTATTTGTTTGTATGTGGTGCTGAGGATCAAACCCAGGACATCACACATGCTAGGCAAGCGCTCTACCACTGAGCCACAGCCCCAGCCCAAATTTTTTTAAAGTTATACATGACAGTAGAATCCAATTTGACATAATTATAAAAGCACAGAATATATCCTGTTCTAATTCAAACTCCATTCCCTCTCTTTCCCCTTCCCTCTCCTGACCCTCTGGACTTTTAAGAATTAGAACCTACCTTTGATCACTGAAGGCGTGCCTTCAAAATAATGCACACACACACACACACACACACAATTTAAAAATTAGCAAAGGACCTACAGAGATCTTTCTCAAACAAAACAAATAAAAAAGTAGAAAGAAAAATACAAATGGCTAATGGTACATGACAAAATGGTCAGCATTTCTAACCATCAGGGAGATGTGAATTAAAACCACAATGAGATATCACCTCACACCTGTTGAAACAGTTATTATCAAAAAGATAAAATGTGTTGGCAAGAATGTAGAGAAAAGGAAAACCTTGTACACTGTTGGTGGCAGTGTAAATTAGAGCTGCCTTTATGGAAAAGAGTATGGAGGTTCTCCCAAAAAATAAAAATAGAACAATCACAATTCAGCAACCCAATGGAAGTGGATATGTATCCAATGGAAATGGAGTCAGTGTGTCAAAGAGATGTCTGCCCCACTATGTTCACTGTAGCATTATTCACAATATTCAAGATACAGATTCAATCTAAGTGTCCTTCCATAAATGAATGGATACAGAAAATGTGGTAAACATACACATACAATGAAATACCATTGAATCTTAAAAAGAAGGAAATTCTAAAATTTGCAACATCAGGCTGAACCTGGAGGACATATACTAGGTGAAATAAGTCAGTCACAGATAAACTCTGTATGATCTCACATATGAATTTTAAAATCGTGAAATCCATAGGAGGAGAGAATTAAGTGATGGTTACCAGGGTTGCTAGGGGAGGTAGTGTTGGGAGATGTTGGTCAAAATTTTATTCAGCTAAGAATAAGTTTAAAAATCTATTATGCAACATCATGACTATAGTTAATAATGATGTATTGCTGAAAATTGCTGTAGAGTATATTTTAAGTGTTCTCACTACAAAAGGTAAGATGATGCATATGTTAAAAAAATAAAGGAAATAAAATACTTTGAAGGATTAAAAATACACTAGAGAGAATGAAAATTCAGCTATTTGAATAAAGGTTCCTTTATATAATAATGTGACAATAATTATATAGCAGTCTGTTTTCAATCCAACTCCGTTTTCAATCCTCAGATTTTACAAAATGCAAAAAATTCCCAAGGAACTCAACTATTGATCAGAACATTGATAGGCTCTTTTCTTTATCTTTGGTCTCATAAACATAGACGAAAATGGCAAGATCTATACCTTGTATTTTAAGTCTTTTTAAATCCGTTCTTTCTCCTCTGCTTATGTTTCAGCCATAAAGATATTATTTTTGCCATACTGTCACTCTCCTCATGAATCTATAAATTAAACTGTGGCTAAGAAAAATCTATGCAGCCCAGTGTAATAGAAGGGGGAATTGCTAGCCACTGGGTTGGAGGGAAAATCCTGAAATGCATCCTCCCCTCATCCAAGCCCCACCATCCCCCTCACAGACAGGCAACCTTGTCCTGGTAGGCTACAACTTGAAAATCTTGATATAAAAAGAAAAATACAACTTCAAAATGTTTTCTACATTTTCTCTTTCCCCACAATTTTTGAAGATTTAATCCTGACCAGGGAATATATTGAAAGAAGTTATTGTGAAACTCGTTTTGCCAGATGCAGTCTTTTTTAGAGATTACATGGCTCAATTCCTTTGAGTCAAATCATCTTCTCACTTACTTTAATTTTCTAAGTGGGCTTATTTGTTTGTCTTATTTTGACTCTAGGACCATATTAAGATTCCTTAGTTTAAAACACTCATATTAACATTTCTGTTCTCATATTCAAAACATGAAATGTCTTGGGATTTATAGCAGACGAAAATTGGTGAAAGCTAGACAGAAATAAACAAAAATACTAGCACAAAATGTAGACTCAAACCCAGAAAAA
The DNA here is from genome assembly GCF_964194105.1 of Spermophilus citellus. NCBI lineage: Eukaryota > Metazoa > Chordata > Mammalia > Rodentia > Sciuridae > Spermophilus > Spermophilus citellus. The sequence continues at coordinate 32,771,719 of NC_138182.1, forward strand.
AAATCTATTATGGTTGAAAATACATTATTTAAGTTCTATACTCTTAAAAGTAATAATCTTTTGCTTAGTTATTTGCAGTCAGTACTGAAAGTGTTCAGAAATCAAAAGTGTTGGTTCATGAAGGCTATAGAAAAAGGGTCCTCATCAAAGATAAGGCTCAAACTTGAGACTCACTCTCAGGGAAGATGTCCCAGCATCTTTAGATTTTACTGAGTCATTTGGGGGATGGTTAGAGACTTAGAGCTAGAATGTCTCTCCAGAGAGTATGTTGTAAGAAACCATACTGTTCTAGCACATACATGGACCAGATGCCCTGTGAAGTCTTTCCACATTCTTCTAGCACCAGGATGTGCAGGTGTATACAATCCTTATATAAATTTCTAGGCACTGCAGGGTATTCTACAGGAAGGTAAAGAGAGAAGAGCTTTATTGATCTTAAGGAAACTTTTCGTGTCTGCACATATTTCAGCATCAAAGTATTTTCTAGTTTTGTGCCAAACTAGATTAAGTTTTAGTTGCATCCATAAATTCTCTGAAGAGGCTGGGGATTATAGTGGCTTAGATCCCTTTAAAATTAATGAGGGCAGAAACAGATTGGAAAAAACAGGTAGAAGACTCTGGGAAAAAGGGTCCTTGGCCTGTCTCCTGGGGTTCTCACTTGGTCTCTGTGATAAGGAAGGTAATGAAACTGGTCACAGTGGGTTGTCTTGCATCTAGGAAAGAAAGGCATTCTTGTCTTTAAAAAAAAAAAAATCTGTTCCAGATGCATCACTACACTGTGTACAGCAAGTTGAGAGTAATCTAAATACCTTTTTAAATTACATTTTTAAAAAGTAATCAGATTAGCCCTACCACTCCAATTCATTTGGGGCTCTCCAAGAAGATGAAGCTCTCATCTATTTCAGGGCTGAACTTCAGCTTGCTCTCTCATTATACATCCTCCTGCAATAAACCATCCAGAAATTACCTTCACATCTGAAATCTCCGTACTTGGATTTGTGCTTCTGAGGTCATTAGGCTATTGGTAAACTCTTTAACCACCTCAACATTTAGCTTTGGAAAATCAGTTTCAATCACCCATCACCAGTGATGGTGAGGAGCACAGGCAGGGGTCTGGACTGACCTCAGGTCAGTATTGGAGGGCAGACCAATGGCCCTGCAAACTCTAATCCTGTAGGAGCCTGTGTTTCTAGCCAGTTCTACAGACATCAGTTAGGAAAGATCTTGAGTTCTTTCATCTCTGTCTCTTCAAACAAAATAAGGGATACAAATGGAAAGGCTAAATTCTTAACTTGTATTGGGATAAAACCTAAGGTCTTCTTCCAAATGTATCATTTTAAAACAATGACATACATGGTTATAACTTGTTTTGTAGCTCTAAAATAAGGGTAAATAAGTGTATCTCAGTAGAGTTATGAACTTTCTGAAGATATACTTAATTCTTTTGCATTGTAACTATGTACAATTTTTAATCGCAGCCTCAAAGAGGTTTCTGGTCCTCCAAAGGGTTAAAGAACCATGGCTCTGAGGGAACATTTATCCCAAAGAAAATAATGGTATTATTTAATTCAATTCTGTAAATGGTATTATTTAATTCAATTCTGTAAATAATTGATAATTGTGAACCATCTCTTTGCCAGTATCCTGCTACATGTTGGAAGAAAAAAAAATGAATACAGAAAGAAAAACTAGTAATACTTATTAAACTCCTACTGTGTGCCACACCAAGGTTCAAGGCCTTTCTTTAAGGTTTACACAGCTTTAGGGATTGAGTATAATTATAAGGAATTTACAGATATGAACACCACTTACACAGAGTCTTAAACTAATAAGAGGTGGGGTTGAATATTAGAAACTGAATCGATCTGAGTGGCCCACACTTGCTTGTTCTATCCTGCCTGCCTGCTGATGGGATACAAGGCAGAATGAATGAGCAGTAAATAAAAGCAAGCAACATGCTACTTCAGAAAGACATCGATCATGTCTAATTCTTTCTGTCTTTGCCCTCAATACCCTAATTGCATTCACCATATCTTTCCCCTAAACGAAAGCAACAGTGCTTTTATGTGATTTCCTTGCTTCCACCCTGGGTGGATCTAAGGCAGTTCTTCACATTGCAGCCAGATTGGTCTTTCAGATAGACCCTGTCACTTCCTGGCTTAAAACCAGCAATGGGTTCCTACTGAGATTAATAGTGATCATTAACTGTACAAAGTACTCCTCCAAGACTTGGGAAAGAGGGTTGCTCAGGGAACCTCTACACTTTGGGAGGTCTTCCTTGAAATTTTCCTCCAGACTAGTGTCTGAAGCTAGCAGGGGTCAGCATAGGTCTCCCAAAAGGGAGACTTACATGGGTGCTAGTCCCTCTTTCTCCCCATGGGGACACTCTCCAACATGCCTGTGTTGTCCTTGGCTATCCTGGCCATATTCCAGGAGTGGTACTGGTGAAAGAACTATTTTCACATTACAGAGTCAGAGAAATCTTATAAGATGGAGCCACCAGAATAGAGAGGGCACACTGATTTGGGTTGACATATACATAGCATGAAGGACAAGTTTAGGGCCCTTTCTAACAAATGACCACAAACTTAGTGGCTTAAAACTACACAAATTTATTACCTTAGAGTTCTGGAGACCACAAGTCTAAAATCAGTCTGCAGAGCTGAATTCTTTCTGGATGTTTTAGGGGAGAATCTGTTTCCTTGCCTTTTCTAGCTTTAAGATTCTGCCTATATGCTTTGACTTAGGGTCCTTTTCTCTATTTTCTAAGCTACATTATAGTATCTTCTCTCCTCTTTGATCTTCTATTTCCCTTTTAGGAAAACCCTTATGATCACACAAACTCAATTATAAATGATAATTTTCCCATAACAAGACCTTGATTTAATCCTACTTGCAAAGTCTCTTTTTTAAATGTAAAATGTCATAGTTACAGGTCTGGGGGTTAGGATGTGGATATCTGGGAGGGATATTGTTTAGCCTTCTATATCTCTGGTCTACCTGGCATTCATTTGGTCATGAACTGGAAAGAGGGACAGGGTATCAAGCCTTGTCTGTTTGTGTTCCAAGCATGGTACAGTCCATGTCTCCAGTAAATGAGGGACATGAGGGGAAGTGGGAAATCATACATGTCCTTTGCCCAATCAGTCACTCTAGAGATAATGCCTGTGTTGTCAGTCACCAGCCACATTAATTCTCACTAATGTAGAGAATTTCGTGTGTAGTTCTAACACTGCTGTATTGTGGAAATCTCTCAGGCAGCTTCACTAAATGTGTGTGTGTTACTGGGGATCAAACACAGAGCCACAGGTGTGTCATTCAAGTGTTCTATTAATAAGACACATCTCCAGCCCATTAAAATTGTTTTGAAACCTACCAGACACCCTCTGCCTCCCAGTTCTAATAATACTAATTCTAGCGAATTAAAGGTCAAAATATGAAAAGTGAAAATTGCAAATCGTTTTAAAAGAAACCATAAGAAATACCTTTATGATTTATGATAGAGAGGTGTTTCTTATTATAAGATACAAAAATTCACTCATCATAAAGGACAAGGTCACTAAATTTGACATTGGAATATTTCTTCATAGAGATACTATAAACAACGTAAAAAGATAAATCACAGAGTAGGAGATATTTTCAGCATACATAATAGACAAAGTATTAATGTCCAGAATATATGAAGAACTCCTATTAAAAAAAAAGATTAGACAAGCCAGTTTTTAAAATATGCAAAATTTTTGAACTGGCTCTGCAGATGGAAGGAAATCCAATAGCCTATTACATGAAAATAGACTCAACCTTATTAGTAACCCAGTAAATGCAAAGGAGACATATGTCAAGGAGATATGCATCCCCAAATTGGCATTTATCAGCACATTGGAAAATATCTGATATTTGTGTTTATGTGAACATGAAACATCAGATACGTTCATATACTGTTGATGGAACAACAAATGGAACTACCACTTTAGAAAACAGAGAGTGTTATATTTAGTAAATTGGAAAAATATATATATATATATATATTTCTATATATCTGTATCTCCTGTATGGCCCAGTTTTTTCATGTTGGGTTTATTCCTAGATATATTGGTATTTATGTGTAAGCGAATGCATATTAATATTAATGTTAATAGTAGTTTATAATTTCCCTAAACTAGAAACAACCCAAATGCCCATTAATAGTAGAATAAATGTGTAATTATATACACAATAGAATGTATACTATAACAATGAAAATTAATGAACCCAATGTTCAGTCACTCATTTCATTCAACGTTTATTCATCTTTTTTATTCTAGGCCTTGAGCTAGAAAGTAAAAATAAATTAAGGCAAACCCTCTCCTAGAAGGAATTTCATGGGGGAAAAAACAGTTAAACAAATACGTACAATTCAGTGTTTATAAGTCAGTGAATCATTATCCTCACAAAGAACACTTCATAGATTTACCACACTTTATCTTCTCTTTATTCTATTTTTTAAATCTCTTTTTTTTCTTCCCTTTTCTCTTTGAAATTAAAACAAACCAAGCTGAGGTCATATATAGTGTTTTTTAAATGAAAATGCTAAATTATACTGCCAAAAGAAAATGTTATGGCTTAAATCCACGGACCAGCAGTCATTTCTATGTTATCTTATGATCAGGCATAGCCCTGCCTCTCTGGAACAATTGCTTTGCTTTTAATTTTATGTGCTCTGTGAATTGTGAAACTAATCAGATCTCTTTCATGAATTGGCTCCCAGATGATCACAGTCAAATTTGTGTCCACCCACGAGCATAGATTATGCATCTTTCATAAGCTTTTCTACTTTTCCTTTTTATCTGCTTCTGTGTACTTTATTGCATTTCATTACTTCCACTCTACATATAAAAGCCAGAATAAGTCCTTTCTGGAACAATCTCTGGAATAAATGAATAAAGTAGAAATAGAGTAGAATAAAATAGAATATTGGTTCATCCCCTTTTAATAACAGCAAGGGTCTTGAGGGAGGAGATTGTTTGTTATTAATCTTTATCCCCCTCCAACATAATATCAGACAAGGTGTGGGTGTTTTAATCAGTTATTTTCCCCTTAGGCTATGTCATAGGATAACAAGTTTAAAGTCTCAGTAGCTTACAACAACAAGTTTTTATTTCTTCATCACCTTATATGAGGTCTGAAGGTCAGCTGGGCTCTGCTAAACTTGGCTCCATGTGTCTCCTCATTCTGGAATCTAGGCTGAATGGAAAGCCATTATGTAAGACATGGCACTAGGGGACAGCTTCAGCTATGTCATGCAATGACATTGAAAGCTTTTCTTCAGACACGGTAAAGACCATACCTGGTCAATCCCATTGGCAAAGCATGCTGAGGCTGGCAAAGGCAAACCATTGGTATTTAATAACGTTTGCTAAGCGAATGTTGCAGTCATGGGATTAGTTTAGCTACAATATGTGGAGTGGTTCCTATGCCATCAACAACTGCTTTCAAGCAGATAACCCACTCAGATGTGCCTCATAGAAGGTAAGAAGTGGGAGAGGGATGATTCAGACTATTACAGCAGTTTTTTTCTCTATTCCCTCATAGTTCAATAAGCAGAACTAATAAATATTGAGATAGGAAAGTTCAGAGGTTGATTAATTCTTCATCTCTAGAACAAAACTTAGTGTGCATAAGAATATCCTGGGGAGCTTATCAAAATACCTTTCCAATGACATGTAATCTCTGGGGCCAGCCATTTATTTCTATAAGCTGCCCACGTGTTTGTGAAGACAGCCTGGTGTGGGAACCCCACTCTATAGCCAGGAGCAACTCTGGCCTCGAATGGCAGCACCACCCCAGGAGAGAGAGCTACCCACCCTTTGACCCTCTTCATTGGTGGAGCGTGAGGCTCAGAAGAGGTTCTCAAAAACTTGTTTATAGTGTGAACAGTTAGTTTTTGCTCCTTCAGCCATTTCTCAAAGGGATTCTGTTCGGAAGCCCCCAAACCAGGGCTGCACTGTGGCACTTCATCACAAGTCACATTGTTAGAAATGTAAGTTTGTTCTGATGTGAGGAAGGATGAAAACAGGTGGCAGCAGCACTCACAAAGGAACACACCCCCTATGACCATCTCTGTACTGCTGTTAATTCAGCCAAGAGAACTTCAGGACACAGGTCAGAAAAGCAAAGGAAAATGAAAACATAAATGAGTATGCTCTGAAATATGGGCACACTGGTGTGGCTGCCTCCTGCTCATTCCCATGGTGCTCCAACGTGGTTTTAGGTGCATGAAGTAGTTCTTTTTTTTAAAATTCTAATTTGTTATATATAACAGCAAAGTGCATTTCAATTCATAGTACACATACAGAGCACAATTTTTCATGTCTATGGTCATACACAAAGTAGAGTCACACCATTCATGTCTTCATCTATGTACTTAGGGTAATGATGTCCCTCTCATTCCACAATCTTTCCTACCCTCATGCCCTATCCCTTTCCCCTCCTTCCCTTTTCCTTCATTCCTCCCATGCTCCCCCCATCCCCATTATGAATCAGCATCCTCATATCAGAGAAAACATTTGACATTTGATTTTTGGGGATTGGCTTACTTCACTTAGCATAATATTCTCTTACTCCATCCATTTACCTGCAATTGCCATGATTTTATTCTCTTTTAATGCTGAGTAATATTCCATTATGTATATATACCACATTTTCTTTAACCATTCATCTACTAAAGGGCATAAGTTTAGCTATTGTGAATTTTGCTGCTATAAACATTGGTATGGCTGCATCCCTGTAGTATGCTGTTTTTTAAGCCCTTTGCGTATAAACTGAGGAGTGGTATAGCTGGATCAAATGGTGCTTCCATTCAAAGTTTTCCAAGGAATTTCCATACTGCTTTCCATATTGGCTGTAGGTACATGGGGCAGTTCTACAGTACTGAGGTAGTGTTGGCAGAAGGAAGGGACTTGTTATTGTCTGGGATTATTGCTGAGTGCCCTGCAGACATTGAATCATAACAACAGCTCCAATGCTGAACCAATAGTGTGGAGATTCTGCATTTCACACAAGAGAGAACTGAAGTTTATGGAGCTTCTGTAACTTGCCCAAGACAATTCAAAATCATATTTGAACCCTGGCTCAGAACTTCCAGCCTGTGCCCTGTCCTTGGCAAACATGCTCTTTGCCTTCAAGGCCACAGTTTGGTTCAGAGCAAAGGGAGAAGAGCATCCAAGATTGACAAGTGGAACAAGCAAACCTGACCCTTGTCAGAAGCCACAACTCTGCTGGGCTTCCTGCATGATAATGTGTCTGGTTTTTCCCTCCCTTGATGCAGTGCAATGCAGGATAAGGAGCTGAAGCCAAGACTGTTTTGTGGTGAGCTTCTTTGGGTCAGAGGTGTCCAGAAAGGGCAGATTGTGAAAGGAGGCCAGGCCACAGAGAAGGAGATGGCCAGCAGAGAAGCCTCGCTGACATCTCTTGCAGGGAGTTTCTAAAACTGAGTTTCAACCACTCCTTTACCCAAATCTCTCCCCAAGCATGGGCATCTTTAAATTCAACTCAAAATTTTCAATTCTCCAGGAATGGGAATGAGAAGAGGGTAGGACATCTTGTTCACAGGCAATCATAGAGGGAAGTTTTCTTTGGTGCTTAAAAAAAAAAAAGCAAACCTCAACAAAACCCATCAGTTTTCTTGGAGAAAATTGCTCTGTGAGCAGGGACAGTTAAGGATAAACATCCTTTCAATTTTATTTAGAAAAGTGTACCCCTTCAGTGGCCTCAGGTGACCTTCCTGACTAGTATGGGTTTCACAAAGGACCCCTGTGGGATGCAGCAGAGTGGAATGTTCATCCACACTCTGAAGCAGCTGTCTGCCTTGATCCTTGCCCTGAAATCAACTTGGTCAGAGAGAACTGCACCAACTTTGGGCATTGTGGTCACCTGCTGAGAACCTGCAGAGTCTTGCAAGTGGTGCAGGGCCTGGTGCTCCTGCAGGGTCCTTCTTAGGAGGGCTCACTGCGGAATTGTGCCAAATACCACCTCTGCTCCCACCTGTTTTCTGTTCCTGTTGCTCTGCTTTATGTCAGCTCTGTGTTCCCACTTTGTAGGCTTACGTCTGTTTGATTTAGTCCAGAGAATTCACAGTCGGCACCCTGTTTGGTATTCCTCCAGTATTACTTTAAGTACATATTGCTTTGAATTTTTCCTTTTCTTTCTTTTGTGGAGTACCCATCTCTCTTAACAGCTTTCTTAACAACCATCTCTGCTATGGCTCTAAGCTATCTGTGATTAGTCAATTTCTCTCAAAGTTAGGCATGGTGAAATTTATAATCTCCTGCACAAGTCATACCATGTGGTAGAAACAGAATAGATTTTGAATCAAATGCACTTATTAACTAGATGAGTTTGGGAAAATCCCATACCTTCCTGAGGCTCGATATCCTCACCTGTAAAATGGTGTATGGATAATGATCTCATACGGTCATAAGGAAAATTAAATGAGATAGAGTGCCCATCACACTGTCAGATTTCCAGGTTTTTAGGGAGATTCCCCCCCTTTTTTCTTCTTCAAAATATTTTATGTATTTCAGAAAAATGTTATGGTTCTTTCCCTGAAATTTTTCTTCACAACCCAACAACCATCACCACATGGCTCTTGAATAGGATTTCAAAGTTTGTCTTCCAGAAAATCTCCATTCAGGCTGCAAGTTCAGAAAGGAGAAACTCTGCAATTTTTCTCTCCTTGGGCCTGCCTACCTGAGGGGGATGAGAGAAAAATTTCAATGACTCATTCTTTCAATAGAGCTTTTTCTGTAGAACATTCTCTTTTAAAATAACAGTTACTGGATTTGAAAACTGTCTTAATCAATGGGGCAAAACCATAAACCACTTTCACATTTGTGGTCTCAGATTTCCTTTATCCATCCTTGATGATAGTTTATGTGGAGGCCAAAGCTTTCCTATGACTTCCAGCTATCTTTGAAAAAGGTCATATTTAGTGCCTACTGAATTGGGGATATTAAAAGATCTGATGTCATCTAGTATCAAAATTCCAATTTCACAGCCAGTTTATAGCTTCTTGTGGGATACCTCCACCCCTGCCACCTTGGGCTTCTCCTTGGTTCAGAAGCTTCAGTGGGCAAGGATTGATATAAGGATTTATATTTTTTTCCACCTGATTTTTTTGGAGCATAAAATTAGGGGAAAAGAGAGGGATCATAGCAAAGCAGTAAAAAATCTAATGCCATGGTATTCTCTGCCAGCCAGCCCTAGTTGGGTGTTGTGCCCTCACACCTGGTAGGCACACAGATCCTGGTTGGTTACAGCATCATGCTTTTTAGAGCGTCCCACCCTACTCTGCTCCAACTCCACACCTCCAGAGTAGTAAGTCAGCAACGAACATTCTAGAAAAAATCGTGTCATTCAACGTCCTGTTGTAAATCCAAATAATAAATGATGTTGTAATGGCCACTTATATGCAATGGACAAAGTACACTATAATTGTTCTTGGGATACAACTAAAGCATTCTCATTTCCTGATATGGACAATAAACTCTTCAACAGAGCCTTAGAGGTCTGCTTCCCTCTTCAGCACCAGGCTGTCAGGCTACCCAGACCTTCTCAGGGATGCTGAGTTTCCATTTGGCAGTCCACCTTCCTTAGCAAAGGCCCATCAGGACAGCTCAAGCCTGGTGACCTTCTGCAACTGCTGTATTCTTTTTGTCCTTGAGGAACTCATGCATCTTTCCAGGTAAGGCCTACGTCTCTCCTTGCCCTGAGCCAGTGGGTTAATGGGCTTCTCCAGCTGTCCTTCCACTGTCAGAGCTTTCCAGAAAGAAACCAGGCAGCAGTCTTTGTGTTCACATGTGCCCCAATCCATGGAAAACCCATGTCAACTCCTTTCCATGCTCTCCATGTTTCATTTCTGTGCTGCTGGTGTACCCAGGAGCATCTGCAGCTCAATGCATATGAACTAGGAGTGAGGTGCCAATGTCTGTTCCTGCAGATACCCCCAATCTTGGTGATTACACCTCCCAGCGCCCCACTATTTGACTGGAAGAATGGGAAGTGCTTCACTAAGCTCTAGCTCTCCTTCCCTGGTAACCATCTTCCCTTGTGCAGCCTGATGGTGGCTAGAGGTAGGGATAGTTTTGACTACTACCACACAGGATATGACTTTTTTTTTATAGATCTGGCCTAGATGCATCTAGCACTTCTCTTAACATGTGAAGGCAACTTTGCCTATTTTCCCTGGCTTAAGACAGCAATGAACATTCTAGAAAAACTGTGTCATTCAACGTCCCGTTGTAAATCCAAATAATAAATGATGTTGTAATGGCTACTTTTGTGCAATGAACAAAGTACACTATAATCGTTCTTGGGATACAACTAAAGCAAAGTTTCAAGACAGAATTCAGTGATCTTTCTTAATTCATTTTTTAAAAAAGAAAACTGCTACTTTTTGAAAACTTGCCTTTGATTTCTACTTTAAGGGATTTAAAGCCTCTGTGGGTGATGCCAGGAAAGTCACACAGTGTACCAGCTGATGCAAGCCAATGGCAGCAACCCTTTACTCAGCATTATGTACATATCAAGCACATACCAATGCCTGATAGATGCTCTAACTTTTAAAAACAACCTTTATTCATTTTCACAGATTATAAAAGTGAGTTTCATGGACTCAGTAGTTAACAACTAGATCAAGGTTACACAGTTGGTTAACACTTAACTTGGGATTCTATCTGTCTAGAGTCTTTCTCTATCCCATGTTACAGTCCAAACAGCTGTTTATAACTTTGTCTATTTTCTAAGTCCCCAAATCATAATATTTTAAGAGATTTTTTCCAAACTACGTTGTGCCAAACACTATTAAATAGAAGATAAAAAGAGATAGGGGGAAGAGAAGAGGATATTGCAGGGCCCAGTAACTTTAAGCAATGGTAGTTTAATAAAATATAGTAGTCTAATGTAATGTAAAATTCCTTACAGATTTCAATATGCAGATGGCTATTTTGACAGATTGGGGACCAGTACATTACAGAGTATCCCAATCTAATTGGCCCCACTGCCCTGTTTTAGGACAATCCCATTGGCCCCTCCTGGCACAGAGCTCTGTAACTCTGTGACATTTTGGATCTATGTGGAGATTAGTGGAAAATGGCAGTGACATTGGGCAGGCGCTGCTGTGGGCTACTACAACAGTAGCTGATTGCCAGTGGTTCTTTGGCAATACCTCCTTCAATATGTCCTTCAAAATATCTCATCTGTGTGTGTGTGTGTGCGTGTGTGTGTGTGTGTGTGTGTGTGTGTTTTATTGGGGATTGAACTCAGGGTCTAGTGCAAACGAGTCAAGCACTCCATCACTAAGCTACATTCCCAACCCTGACATATTTTTTTAAATTTTATTTTGAGAGAGGGTCTCACTAAGTTGCTCATGCTAGTCTTGGAATTGTGATTCTCCTTCCCTAGACTCTTGAGTAGCTAGTATTACAGGTGAGCACCACCACACCTGGACAAAACCTCTCATCTTTAGACTTCCCTCTTCCAGGTCACCAATAGCAAAAAAAAAAAAAAAAAAAAAAAGAGAGAGAGAGAGAGAGAGAGAGAGAGAGAGAGAGAGAGAGAGAGAGAGAGACCCAGATACTTTCGTTCCAAAGCATTCTTCTGTATTGTTTTGGATATGTGTGTGGTCACGGAGGCAGCTGACTTTCCATCAGATGGAACCAGCCCCTACTCAGGCTTCTCCACAACACTCATTCTTCTGGACTTTTCAAAATAAGAAATAAAGAATCTAATAATTCTCCCTGGTAAAGGAAGATTTTTTTTTAATTCAAAGTGAATCAAATCAACTCTTTCACTGGGAGCTCCTAAGGAGTCTTAGACTTTTCTTTTCCCTTAGTGTATATTTAGAGACAGTTTTTCTGACATGCAGAACAAAATAGTTCTTAAGCATCATTATATAACCATGTCCTCACTCTGATCTTCCACAACATGATATTCTTCCTTGGTCCCATCCCTCACTTGCCTTCTACTCCCACAGGGAATCCATACCCCTCAGGTCTGTGGCCCTGGGCTTCCCTCTGAGAAGCAGTAACAAACTGCATCAATTCCACTTATAATCCATAATGCTCAAATTTGTTTTAAATTTGGTGTTACTTGAAAATAATTTTAGTTTACAGCATGCTTATGAGGACGGTATACTTTCCATTTACTGCACATCTCACTTCCCCTGTTATTATCTTACATTAAGATGGTATTTTTATTGTGATTAATGAACCAATATAGATCCATTATTATTAACTGCAGTCTATTTGGATTTCCCTGGTGTGTGTCTAATACCCATCTTTTCCCTGTCCTGGATCCCATCCAGGATGCCTCATCACACTTAGTCATCATTCACTTGGCTCCTGTTGCATTGTGATAGTTTGTCATCCTGGCCTTGTTTTTGGTGACTTTCCTTGAGAGTTTTGAAGTACAATGGTTGCGAGTTGTATAGGATGCCCCTCAATTAGGATTTGTGAGATATTTTTCTTATGATTAGTCTGGGGTGATGAGAAGAGTTTTGGAAGAAAATCATGGCACTAATATGCCATGTTCACCATATCATGGGTATAGGAAAATAAATACTCAAAAAAACCCAAACAACTGATCACTGTTGATTTTGATCTTGATCACCTGGTTAAGGCGGTGGGTAGGATTTCTATGCTGGAAACTTAACTTTCCTCTTTTCTGCACAATATTCTTTGTAAGGAAGCCACTCTGTGCGGCCCACACTTTAAAAGCGTGAGTTATGCTCCACCTCCTTGAGGGCAGAGAAGCTACATAAATTATTTAGCATTGTTGTGCATATAAGATATAGCTCTTCTCATTTATTTACTTATTTACTTAATCACTTATTTACATATTTATTTTATATTCTGGGCTACAATTCAACACCACTTTATTTTGTTGCTCAGATTGTTCTAACTTTGGCCATTGGGAGCACTTTCAGTTGGTTCCTGTGTCTCTTGGACACTTCCCATCATTTCTGGAACTAGACTCTAGTTGCTCTAGACTCATCTTTTAATTTCTCTGACATTATGCTCTGATTTTTTTCCTGTCACTTGTTCTCCAGATTCTGTGCCCCCAACTCAAAGTACTTAAGCTGGAATCCAAATCCTGTGGTAACTGGTATGTTTTTGAACGAGTACAATGATTTGACATGACAGGCTGCTCCAGTAATCTTTAATGTTAATGAAGCTGCACTTAGAAAAGATAAGAATTAGGCTCATTATGAATTATTTAATTTATATAGCCAATTATGATCTGTACGCATGAATGAAAAGAAGAGAAGAGAATGGAAAAGAGAGATAAGCCAAAATCATTTCTATTTGACTTGAAGTAGTCCAACACCCACAGATAGTTGCCTTCCGCCCTCACCTATGAAAACTGCAACAGAGTGATGGGGTTCCCTTGCTATTCTCCTAAAATCTGGCTGAACAAGGATTGAAGGAATCCCCAGTTTCCCTAAAGATCAATTAAAAATAAGCATTCAAGAGTTGCAGAGAAATGAAGCATCAGAAAATAATTATTGCAAAAACACAGAATAGTTTTTCCCTGTTTCAGACTTCACAGAGTTTTGAGGGAAAACAGAGAGAGTCAAGGAGCAGGAAAATTCCTACCTAAGCTGCCTTAGTTGTCTGAATCTGGCCCATGTTTAAATGCAATCCATACTTTCTGGATGCTTTTGTGGTTTCTTGGACCCCCAGCCTCATGAATGGAGATTTTCACCTTCACTTCCAGTAAGGCCAGTGATTAAAACTTGGCTCCAGATCATCCTTACTCCTGGGTATCTAGCTAGTTTCCACCGGGGTCCTGTCATTTCTCCAAATGACCCTATTAGGACCTAAATAGATCCTCGTTAAGGGGTCCTTTTATCTAACAAACTCAGAGCCCAGGCTCATTTTTTTTTTTTTTTTGGCAGCTAGCTGCCTGTCCCTTGGCTCAGTTTTCATCAGCTAGCCAGTCTGTCACTCATTCTTCTGATTTCTCAGAAGGCAGTTTGTCTCTAGTATACCATGTCCTTCTAATTTCAGGGAACATCTATCAAGCTCTGAAAATGATTCCTCCAGTGCCTTTCTCTCAATTTGCAATGAAGAGCTAAGCACTTAGCAAATCTCCTTGGTGGAACAGGACACACGGTGTGACTTTCCCCAGAGAAAACCTATTTAAAAACCTTTTTTTTAAAATTTTCTTAAATTTTAATTCGTTATATATGACAGCAGAATGCATTACAATTCATATTACACATATAGAGCACAATTTTTCATATCTCTGGTTGTACACAAAGTAGAGTCACACCATTTGTATCTTCATACATGTACTTAGGGTAACGATGTCCATCTCATTCCTCTGTCTTTCTTACCCCCAGGCACATTCTCTTCCCCTCCCCTTTTCCCTTTTGCCCTATCTAGAGTTCATCTATCCTCCCACCCCCACCCCAGCATATTATGGATCAGCATCATTAAATCAGAGAAATCATTTAGCATTTGGTTTTGAGGATTGGCTAATTTCACTTGGCATTATATTCTTCAGCTTCATTCATTTACCTACAATGCCATGATTTATTCTCTTTTAATGCTAAATAATATTCCATTGTGTATATATACCACATTTTCTTTATCCATTCATCTACTGAAGGCATCAGTTTAGCTATTGTGAATTGTGATGGTATAAACATTGATGTAGCTGCATCACTGTAGTATGCTATTTTTAAGTCCTTTGAGTATAGACTGAGGAGTGGGATAGCTGGGCCAACTGGTGATTCAATTCCCAGTTTTCCAAGGATTCTCCATCCTGCTTTCCAGATTGGCTGCACCAATTTGCAGTCCCACAAGCAAGGTATGAGTGTGCCTTTTCCCCCAAATCCTTGCCAAGACTTATTGTTGTTTGTATTCTTAATAGCTGCCATTCTGACTGGAGTGAGATGAAATCTTATAGAAGTTTTGATTTGCACTTCTTTAGTTGCTAGAGATGTTGAACACTTTTTCATATATTTGTTGGTTCATTGTATATCTTCTTCTGAGAAGTGTCTGTGCAACTCCTTGGTCCATTTATTGATTGGGTTATTTAGTTTTTTGGTGTTAAGATTTTTAAGTTCTTTATATATCTTAAAGATTAGTGCTCTATCTGATGTGTGTGTGGTAAAAATTTGTTCCCATATTGTAAGTTATCTGTTTACCTGTTTCTTTTGCTGAGAAAAAGCTTTTTAGTTTGAATCCATCCCATTTATCAGTTCTCTATATTAATTCTTGTACTATAGAAATCATATTAAGGAAGTTAAGGCCTATTCCAACATGATGGAGATTTGGGCCTACTTTTTCTTCTGATAGACACAGTGTCTCTGGTTTAATTCCTAGGTCCTTGATTCACTTTGAGTTGAGTTTTGTGCATGGTGAGAGAGAGGGGTTTAATTTCATTTTGTTGCATATGGATTTCCATTTCCCAGCACCATTTCTTCCTTAATGTCTTTTGCAACCTATTGTTCATTCAGTAGCATACTAGTCCAATGTACGTTTTTCATGCCTTTGTCTAATATAAGATAACTGTAATTATGAGGGTTAGTCTCTGTGTCCTTTATTCTGTACCATTGGTCTACAAGTCTATTTTGGAACCAATACCATGCTGTTTTTGTTATATTGCTCTGTAGTATAGTTTAAAATCTGGTATAGTGATGCCACCTGCTTCACTTTTCTTGCTAAGGTTTACTTTAGCTATTCTGAGTCTCTTAGTTTTCCAGATGAATTTCTAACTACTTTTTATATTTACATGAAAAATTGGGATTTTGGATTGGAATTGCATTAAATCTGTATGGTGTTTTTGGTAGTATGGTCATTTTGATAATATTAATTTTGTCTATCCAAGAACAAGGGAGATATTTCCATCTTCTAAGGTCTTCTTTAATTTATTTCTTTATTGTTCTATAGTTTTTGTTGTAGAGGTCCTTCACCTCTTTTGTTGCTAGGAGCCACAAGCAAATATACGATGTATGGCACCTTTGGTTGTAAAGTGACGCCAGCTAGCCACTGAGATGATTATGTTAAGATTTACATTCATATGGAAATTGGACTCCCGCTGTTCACCTTGGCCTGCTACCGGACTCATGTTACGGGGACTCATGGGGAGTTCCCATTGGTTGGGGAAGGATAGTAGGAGGGAATTCTGGGGGAGGTCCGGGGGACCCCCGGTTCCGGGGAACGCACGGTTCCGGTGGAGGCCCGCGTGGGAGGACCGGGTTTGGCTTGCCAGCGCCTACAGAGTATTGGCGGCTTTTTCAAAATAAAGTTTTGTTCCTGCTTGAGTGGCTTGTGATTCTGTGCCCAGCAAAGACTGCGGCATTTGGCGGCCCGTGCAGGGAACACCTGAAGCTTAGAGGTGAGTAAAATTGCTCGCCCCTGAGGGAAGGCGACAGGATGGGTGCCCATCTCAAAAAACAATGTGTTCTTGTTTTGATTTATTTTGTTTTTATTTCGAGCTCCCTAGCCCTAGAATTTTCTCAGGCGAACTGGGAAAAATGGTTGGTTCAAGGTTTGAAGTTATTCGGCCCTGAGAAAGAGAAAATCGATACAACCATTCTCTGCTCCGTTTTTGTTTCATTCTGTTTCGGCTTTGTTTTATCCTATCTTATTGGGTTACGTTACCTTTATAGTAGATTAGAATCCAGTAAAAAACAAACCGAAAAACTGTTAAGTAAATTGTTAGAGGTCCAGACTATGGTAGAAAAAACACTAGGTCAAGCAAAAGAGAAGGTCTCTCAAGCTAGTCAGACAGAGGAAAATTTAAAGAAAGCAAGCTTAGAGGAAATGCAGCCATCAGGTGGAGAATTACAACAGGAGGTTGCTACCAACTCCGTTCTATCACCAGAGGGCGTAATTCAACCAACAGCTCCATCTACCGCTGAGCGGCCCTCAACTCCCATAGTTGATGGACGGAATTCTGAGACAGAACCCCAAAGATTAGCATGCCCTGTACTTGAGCAGGCAGGAGGGCAACGAATTCACCGTACTTTAGATTTCAAAACAATAAAGCAATTAAAGGAGGCTGTAACAACCTATGGGCCGCAAGCTCCCTTCACAATAAGCATGGTCGAATCTGTTACCAACTTGGACATGACACCAGCAGATTGGGCTAACATGTGTTGATCTGTGCTAAACGGAGGACAATATTTGTTATGGAAGGTTGCCAATGAGGAATTTTGCATGGAGACAGCTAGGCGAAATACAGAAGCTGGTTACCCTCAAAGAAATATAGAGATGCTATTGGGAAAGGGACCTTATGAGGGTCAAAGACAGCAAATTGAATATGACCCTGGCGTATACGCACAAATTGCTGTAGATGCAGTTAGGGCATGGAAAACTTTACAGGGGCATGGAGACTTACAAGGTCAATTATCTAAGGTAATACAAGGAACTAATGAACCTTACGCTGAATTTGTAGATAGACTTATTCAGTCAGCCTCTAGGATATTTGGTAATACAGAACAGGTAATGCCATTTATAAAACAACTGGCTTATGACCAAGCAAATCGTTGCTGCAGAGAGGTCATTAGACCATGGAGACATGAAGATTTAAACACATATATTAAATTATGTAGAGACATTAATGAACAAGGACAAGTCTTAGCAGCAGTACAACAGGCTTTAGATGCCAGGCCAAAAACATGCTATAATTGTAATCAAACAGGACATTTTAAAAGGAGTTGCCCCATAAGAGGAGGGTTTAACAAAGCTGGGTATCAAAGGAATAGAATACCAGGTATTTGCCCACGATGCCATAGAGGGAAACATTGGGCTAATGAATGCCGTTCTCAAACCACCATAGAGGGTATTCCATTATCAAAAAACGGACAAGGACCAAGTGTTTACCCATGATATCGTGGAGAAAGGTATCAAGCTCCATTGCCAAAAAACAGACTAGAGGGCCCAATGCCCCGGGGCCCAAAACCACAAATATATGGGGCAATGGAGGAACCCAACAGCACCATCAAGGTAGTGCCCAGGACGCATTATCCATTAAATCCCTCATCAGACAAACTAGAGGGAGTGCAGGGCTGGACATCTGCGCCTCTGCCAGAGCAGTACTAACTCCAGAGATGGGAGTTCAAATCATTCCCACAGGAGTAAAAGGACCTCTTCCCCAGGGAACAGTAGGCTTATTATTGGGACGCAGTTCTTCTACACTAAAAGGACTTATGATAAGTCCTGGGGTAATTGATCCCGATTATGAGGGTGAAATAAAAATTATAGCTAGTTCTCCAAGAGGTATATCAGTAATTTCACCAGGAGATAGAATAACACAGTTATTAATAATACCCAGCCTGCATGATAAATTTTCCAGCTGTAATGTAGAAAGAGGTTCCAAGGGATTAGGCTCCACAGGTGTAGATTGGGCTATGCTGTCTTTAAATTTAGATTCTCGCCCAATGCTAAAATTAAATATTCAAGGACATGACTTTAATGGGCTGCTGGACACAGGTGCTGACCTCAGCATCATATCTCGTCAAGAATGGCCAAAACATTGGCCATTACAACAAGCCACTCAAATGCTTCGAGGCCTAGGAGTGGCGACTAATCCCGATAGAAGCGCAATGGTATTAGATTGGAGGGATCCTGAAGGATGTGAAGGAACTATACAGCCCTATGTATTAGATCATCTTCCTGTAAATTTATGGGGACGAGATGTCCTAGATCAATTAGGATTGACATTAACAAATAACATCAATCCTAACGCGCCCACTACTAGGGCTAAACAAGGCTTTAGGAAAGAAAAAAGATTAAGAGAACAAGAACAAGGTATGACAACACCTATTCAAATAGATCAAGAAATAAATAGACATGAATTGGGTTTTCAGAAAGGGCCACTGAGACAATCAAAATTACTTGGAAATCAGAAAGACCAGTATGGGTTCCTCAGTGGCCCCTGACTAAAGAAAAGATACAAGTAGCCCATGACTTGGTCAGACAACAATTAGCGGAAGGACATATACAACCTTCCGTATCCCCCCATAATACTCCCATTTTTGTCATTAAAAAGAAATCTGGTAAATGGAGATTATTACAAGATTTAAGAGCCATTAATAATGAGATGGTTATTATGGGACCTGCTCAATCAGGGATTCCTCAATTGTCTGCTTTACCAAAAACCTGGCATGTTTTAGCTATAGATATTAAAGATTGTTTCTTTTCAATTCCAATTCATCCCGAGGATAGTCCACATTTTCCATTTACTATCCCTACACTAAATCATGAAGGTCCTGATCAGATATATGAATGGAAAGTACTCCCTCAAGGGATGGCTAACAGCCCAACTATGTGTCAAATTTATGTTAATAAAGCAATCCAGCCACTTAGAAATCAAAATCCTGAACTACAAATATTTCACTATATGGATGATGTGTTATTGGCACATAAAGATAAAAACACATTACTAGAATGTTATGCCACACTTACAAACTTATTGAAAAATTATAATCTAGAGATAGCAATATATAAAGTACAATTAAATCTTCCAATTAATTATTTAGGAGTTCTATTATTCTCAACCATGGTCCGTCCACCAAAAATTCAAATACGAGTAGATCAACTCAGATCACTTAATGACTTTCAAAAGTTATTGGGAGACATAAATTGGATAAGGCCTTATCTAGGCATACCAACAGGAGAGTTAGGACCTTTATTTGATATTCTAAAAGGTCCATCAGATCCAAATTCACCCCGCATGTTAACGCCTGAAGCAAGAAAGACATTAAAAATCATTGAAACATATATGGAAAATATGCATTTGGATAGAATTGATATAAGTTTGCCTTTATTATTTATTATACTACCAACAAAAAATATTCCTACAGGAGTATTTTGGCAGGAAGGTCCATTATTGTGGATACATTTATCTTATTCTCCTAACACTATTCTTACTAGATATCCTGAGGCTGTAGGACAATTGATACTCAAAGGAATAAAAGCAGCTAAGGGAGTATTTGGGATTTCTCCCAATAAAATTATTACTCCATATACTATGGATCAAATTGATGAGTTAGCTAATGAGTTAAATACTTGGGCAATAATCATGTGTAAAACTAGTGTTTCATTTGATAATCACTTACCATCTAATCCTTTGTTGTCTTTTTGGTCTAAGCATCCTGTAGTTTTTCCAAAAATGACAAGAAAAACCCCTATCATAAATGCTCCAAATATATTCACTGATGGGTCAAACAATGGTACAGCAGCAGTAGTTACTCCTGATCAAACTTTTACATTTTTAGTACCCAAGCAATCAGCTCAAAAGGTAGAGCTTAATACAGTATTACAAGCTTTTATGATGTTTAAAGATTCTGTATTTAATTTATTTTCTGATAGTCAATATGTAGTTAATGCTATAGTATCCCTTAAAGATGCTGGTAGGTTTTCACCTTCTTCTACTGTTTTCTCTTTGTTTTCCGCTATACAAAGTCTAATCTGGGACCGAAAAGATCCATTCTTTATAGGTCATATCAGGGCACATACAGGATTGCCTGGAGCCCTTAGTATGGGCAATGAACTAGCAGATAAATCTACACATGACATACATATTTTCTCTACAATAGAAGAAGCTATAAATTTTCATAAAAGGTTCCATGTCAATGCTAATACTTTACAAAAACGTTTTAAAATAACTAAAGAACAAGCCAGACATATAATAAAACAATGTCAAAATTGTGTGACATTTTTACCACAAGTTAATCTTGGAGTCAATCCTAGAGGACTGATACCTAACCATATTTGGCAGATGGACGTCACACACTTGCCAGAATTTGGAAAATTAAAATATTTACATGTTACAGTTGATACCTCTTCCGGATTTTTGATGGGCTCCCTTCATGCCGGAGAAAAAACTAAAGATGTTATAGCTCATTGCTTACAAAATTTTGCCACTGTGGGCGTTCCAAAACAGTTAAAAACGGACAATGGTCCTGGTTATACTTCCGCCTCTTTTAAACAATTTTGCTCATCATTTGGCATTACTCACATAAAAGAAATTCCATACAATCCACAAGGACAAGACATAGTTGAAAGAGCTCATCAAACTATTAAAATGTACTTATTAAAACAAAAGGAGGGAATTGGAAAGGGGTATATATCCCCCAAAGATAAACTTAAAATAACCCTTTTTACTCTAAACTTTTTAAATTTGGATTCATCGGGACTTAGTGCTGCGGAAAGACATTTGTACCCAAAAAATGTACATAAGCCTAAGGTACTTTGGAAAGATATTCTAACAGGACAATGGAAAGGCCCGGATCCAGTGATAGTCTGGAATCGGGGCGCTGTCTGTGTTTTCCCACAGGATGAACAGCAACCGATTTGGATTCCAGAGAGATTAACTAAAACAATTTCTACAGAAAAAGAAGATGATTTGACTCAAATCCATAACAGCTGACATTCAGAGCTCCAGCTTGGCTATTCTTACATCTGCGACAGTGATTAACCAAGGTGTTTTTTTTTTTTCAATATCTATTTTATTATTGCATTTTTCCCACATCATAAAGTTCTATTTTAATTTTGAGCTCATACAAACCTAGGTTAATGTTTTTCTGATCAGTTTTATTTTTTGACTGTGTTTTATTTTTTTGACTGTGGAGTTTTTAAACATTCCAATGGAGATTTCACCTAGGTATAGTTACAAGGCCTTTATTTACTATTGTCTTATGTGTTGTATGTTGTGTGCACACTTCTGTTTTGTGTTGTATGTCTGTATGTGTGTATGTCCATATTTCTTATATGAGGAGCGCTCATGAAAAAATGGATCCGAATTTTTTCTTTATTCACGTGATTTATATGGTTTAATTTAAATTAGGTAAACAGCTGTTAAGGATTGTTTTTAAAGGAGTTTAACAGATCTGTTTGTTTACTTTCACCTTTCCTTTTCATTATATTTAATAATTCTGTTCAGGATAATGTCTCTTTAGCATCATTGCCAGAATTTCCATCTCCATCCCAATTCCGGTGAAGACTGAGATAAAACCAAACTACAGCTTCTATGATAGCTATCACAGTAAACTGTATAAACTGATGCATCAATGAATATAACTCAACAAGTAATGCTCAATCAAGGACTTGATTTACTTTGGGAGGAAATGGACATATTGATAGACTCCTCCAATTTGAACTGCTTGCAGAACTTGCCTGGACTATATATCAGTTGCATACATTGTGAAATATCATCTGGTGCACCGAATTGTGGTACTGCTGGCATATTTTGCTGATGGTGTCACCAGTAATGCAATTTCCTTGCCAGCTCACCCCATGTTTATTGTGGTAATACTGGCATATCTTTGCTGATGGTGTCACCAGTGATGCAATTTTTCCAAAGGAGCCATCAATTGGCTTGGTGTCATGTCATTTCTGTATCCCCCCCCACTGGCACCAAGGCTAAATTTGGGGGCCAACAGAGGTGAGGCAACAACCTCACCCCCCCACTGGTGCATAGGCCTATCCACAACCATGGCTGAATGCTGGACCGGTAGTCAGTGACGGGTTGATCTGATTACAGTGGATTCAACCTAAGACAGGAAGCTGACGCCTAAATGTCAGTTCTCCCATGACGGGTAAGAACCATATGTTAAATTGGACAACCTACCAGGCACGGTCCCTAGCCACATTGCTTGTTGCTTAATTAAACAGAAGGGGGCAGATGCTAGGAGCCACAAGCAAATATATGATGTATGGCACCTTTGGTTGTAAAGTGATGCCAGCTAGCCACTGAGATGATTATGTTAAGATTTACATTCATATGGAAATTGGACTCCCGCTGTTCACCTTGGCCTGCTACCGGACTCATGTTACGGGGACTCATGGGGAGTTCCCATTGGTTGGGGAAGGATAGTAGGAGGGAATTCCGGGGGAGGTCCGGGGGACCCCCGGTTCCGGGGAACGCGCGGTTCCGGTGGAGGCCCGCGTGGGAGGACCGGGTTTGGCTTGCCAGCGCCTACAGAGTATTGGCGGCTTTTTCAAAATAAAGTTTTGTTCCTGCTTGAGTGGCTTGTGATTCTGTGCCCAGCAAAGACTGCGGCATTTTGTTAAGTTGATTCCCAAGTATTTTATTTTATTTTATTTTATTTTTCTGAGGCTAGTTTTCCTTGTTTCCCTTCCAGAGGATTTGTCACTGACATACATAAATGCCTTTGATTTATGGGTGTTGATTTTGTATCCTGCTACTTTGCTGAATTCATTTACTAGTTCTAGAAGTTTTCTGGTGGAATGTTTTGGGTCTTCTAGCTATAGAATCATATCATCAACAAATAGTGCTAATTTGAGACTTTATCTATCCATACCTCTTTAATTTCTTTCATCTGTCTAATTGCTCTGGCCAGTGTTTCAAGAACTATGTTAAATATAAGTGGTGAAAGAGGGCATCCTTGTCTTGTTCCAGTTTTTAGAGGGAATGCTTTCAATTTTTCCTCCATTTAGAATGATATTGGCCTGGGACTTAGTATATAGTTTTTATGATGTTGAGATATGTTCCTGTTGTACCTAATTTTTCTAGTGTTTTGAACATGAAGGGTGCTATATTTTGTCAAATGCTTTTTCTTCATCAATTGAGATGATCATATGATTCTTAGCTTTAAGACTATTGATGTGATGTATTTTATTGATTTCTGTATGTTGAACCAACCTTGCATACCTGGGATGAACCCCACTTGATCATGGTATACTATCTTTTTGAAATGTTTTTGTATTTGATTTGCCAGAATTTTATTGAGTATTTTTGCATCTATGTTCATTAGAGATAGTGGTCTGAAGTTTTCTCTCTTTGATGTGTCTGCCTGGTTTTGGTATCAGGGTGATATTGGCCTCACGAGAATGAGTTTGGAAGTGCTCCCTCCTTTTCTTTTTCCTGTAATAAATTGAAGAGTATTGGTATTAGTTCTTCTTTAAAGGTCTTGTAGAACTCGGCAGTGTATCCATTTAGTCCTTGGCTTTTCTTGGTTGGTAGGCTTCTGATGACGTCTTCTATTTCCTTGCTTGAAATTAATCCATTTAAATTGTGTATATCATCCTGATTCAATTTGGGCAAATCATATGCCTCTAGAAATTTGTTGATACTTCCATATTTTCTATTTTATTGGAGTACAAGTTTTCAAAATAATTTCTAATTACCTTCTGTATTTCTGTAGTGTCTACTGTGATATTTCCTTTTTTATCATGTATGTTAGTGATTTTAGTTTTCTCTCTCTCTTTCTTCATTAGCATGACTAAGAGTCTGTCAATTTTATTTATTTTTCTGAAGAACCAACTTTTTGTTTTGTCATTTTTCTCAATTGTTTCTTTTATTTCAATTTCATAGATTTAATCTCTAATTTTAATTATTTCCTGTCTTCTACTGCTCTTGGTATTGATTTGTTCTTCTTTTTCTTGGGCTTTGAGATGTAATGTTAGATCATCTATTTGTTGACTTTTTCTTCTCTTAAGGAATAAACTCCATGTAAGAAACTTTCCTCTTAGTAATGCCTTCATAGTGTCCCAGAGATTTCAATATGTTGTATCTCTGTTCTCAATCCCCTCTAAGAATTTTTTAATCTCTTCCTTATTTTCTTTTGCAACCTATTGTTCATTCAGTAGCATATTAGTCTCCACGTGTTGGAATAGTTTTTATTTTTTATTTTATCATTGATTTCTATTTTCATTCCATTATGATCTGATATAATGCAGGGTAGTATCTCTACTTTTTTGTATTTGTTAAGAGTTGCTTTGTGGCATAGTATATGGTCTATTTTAGAGAAGAATCCATGTGCTGTTGAGAAGAAAGTGTATTCACTCATTGAAGGATGAAATATTCTATATATGTCAGTTAAGTCTAAGTTATTGATTGTATTATTGAGTTCTATAGTTTCTTTGTTCAGCTTTTGTTTGTAAGATCTATCCAGTGTTGAAAGAGATGTATTAAAGTCACCCAGAATTATTGTGTTGTGGTCAATTTGACTCTTGAACTTGAGAAGAGTTTATTTGATGAACATAGATGCTCCATTGTTTGGGGCATATATATTTATAATTGTCATGTCTTGTTGATGTATGTTTTTATTAAGCAGTAAGAACTATACTTCTTTATCCCTTTTGATTAACTTTGGCTTGAAGTCTATTTTATTTGATATAAGGGTGGAAACCCCTGCTTGCTTCCACAATCCATGGAAGTGGTATGATTTTTCCCAACCTTTCACCTTCAGTCTGTAGATGTCTTTTCCTATAAGATGACTCTCTTGGAAGCAGTATATTGTTGGGTCTTTTTAAAAATTCAATCTGCCATTCTATGTCTTGTGAGTATAGGCCATTAACATTCAGGGTTACTATTGAGGGATGATTTGTATTCCCAGCCATTTTTGTTTCTTTTTGTCCTTTAACTTGACTTGGTTTCCTCATTTGGTTAGTTTTTACTTTAGTTTAATATCTTCCTTTACTGATTTTCATTGTTGTTTTTCAATTCCTCTTTATGGAATATTTTGCTGAGGATGTTCTGTAGTTCAGGCTCTCTAGTTGTAAATTCTTTTAACTTTTGTTTCTCATGGAAAGTTTTTATTTCATCATCAAATCTAAAGCTTAATTTTGCTGGATATAAGATTCTTGGTTGGCATCCATTTTCTTTCAGAGCTTGATATATGCTGTTCCAGGATCTCCTGGCTTTGAAGGTCTGAGTTGAAAAATATGCTGAGATACAAATTAGTCTCCCCCTATATGTGATTTGATTCCTCTCTCTTGTAACTTTCAGAAACTATCATTATTCTGTATACTAGGCATTTTTATTATAATGTGCCTTGGTGTAGATCTGTTGTAATTTTGTACTTTTGGTGTCTTGTAAGCTTCTTGTATTTGATTTTCCAATTCATTCTTCATGCTTGGGAAATTTTCTGATATTATCTCATTGAAGACATTGTTTTGGTTTGAAACTCTGTGCCTTTCTCTATCCCAATAACTCTTAGATTTGCTTTTTTGATGCTACCCCATAATTCTTGGATGATCTGCTCATGGTTCCTTACCATCTTCACTGTGTGGTCAACTTTATTTTCCAGGTTGTATACTTTGTCTTCATTATCTAACATTCTGTATTCCAGGTGATCTAGTCTATTAGTTATGCTTTCTATTGAATTTTTTATTTGGTTTACTGTTTTCTTCATTTCAAGGATTTCTGATTTTTTTCAGAATCTCTTTCTTGAAGTAATATTTTGCTACCTATAGTTGCTCCCTTATCTCTTTTTTGCTGTGATCAATGGAAAGCCTGTATTTGCTCCTTTATCTGTTTATTGCCTGTATTTGCTCTCTTGTCTCTTTGTTGGAGTGATAAATTTTTGCCTGTATTTGCTCATTTAGGTCATTCTTTAATTCACAGATCATTTTAATTATGAATGTTCTGAACTTCTTCTCTGACATTTCATCAACTGCCCTGTCCATGGGTTCTGTAAAAACAAAAGTGGTATCCTGGTTTGTTTGGGGCACTTTCCTCCCTTGCTTTTTTATGTTGCCTATGAGACTTCCTTTCTTGTAGTGTGGATCTAAGGTATTAAAGGTTCTACCCTATAATCTTGTAGTATCTATGCCAATTATCTGTACCTCACCTTGGTGTTGAGCTTCCAGACACCTGCCAGTGTCCCAGGATGGATGCTACTGCATTATAGGTGGTGGAGACAATAGCAGGAGGTAACTGGAGATAACAGTGGAGGTGCAATGTCTTTCAGAGATGGGCTGAAAGGGTGGGCCTTACACTGGCTTTGAGATGCCTGCTCCAAGATGCAGCTGCCTCTAGGCCCTGTCTGTTGTCCCAAGGTAGAGAGGCTCCTGCATGGGGAACGCTATGGGGATGGCTGCAGTGTCCAAGATGGAAGTGAGTTAGACTTGGGCTCCCAGGTAGTGGTGGAGGGAGCACAATGGTCCCAAGCTTACCCTGGGTTCTGGCTCCTGTGTAGGTCATTGAGGTGGGTCTCTGCTGGGCCTGAGCTCTGGTGGGTGTCTGCTGGTGGCTGGATGGCCTTGAGCCTACCCTGGGCCCAAGCTCCTACACAGGCAGCAAGGTGGACCTGGACTGAGCCTAACTCCAGCAGGTGTCTGCTGGTGGACAGAGGTGGTCCTGGGTGGAGCCTAGGCTCTGGCTAGTGTCTGCCAGTGACTGGATAGACTTGGGCCTACCCTGGGCCTGAGTTCCCACACAAGTAAGTGAGGCAGGTCTGGGCTTAAAAATCTTTTTATCCCAGTGAGCATGGTGGTGCACACCTGTAGCCCCAGCTACTCAGGATTCTGAGGCAGAAGGATCTCTTGAGCTCAAGAGCTCCAGGCCACCTGGGCACCATAGTAAGACCTCTTCTCAAAACAACCGTCACAAACAAAAACCCCTCTTTATCTCTGACACTCTTTTTAGTAGTGTGAAATGCTTTCAAATAAAGCCTTAGAGCAAGATCTAGTTTATGGTCTGGCTCACAAATCAGTTTGGTTTTTGACATCTGACAATTCATGGTCTTGGCTGAAACTATCATTTTAACACAAAACATTCATTTCCCAAATTCATATATTCCACAAAAATCATATTTCTAATTTTCTTTTTGCTAAAATGGCTAATATAGAATATATATTTTTACAAATTTTCAAAATGTATCCAGTCTAGAATATAATCTTTTGTTCATTTAACAGATGGTGGGTGCAGTTTGAAGAACTAACATTTAAACTCTAGCTTCGACCCTTGGATTCTCCTGTCCTATCTGTTGGTTGAACACAGATGTCCTTAAAGATTGGCTGCTGTGCTCACTGTTCTACACATCATATCCCATCCTTGGTCCGAACATAAATATCTTAATTTCTTTCAAGATGCTTAGCTTCAATAAACCATTTCTCTCTCACAAAGTTTTTCTGCAGAGAAAACTTGCTGTTTTGATTATTGTTTTTGCTGTAGGGTTATAATTTACAATGTGAAATTCAAAGATACCAAGGCCTTTTTCACTGACTGTATTTGTTTATTCTCAGGAGGAGTCATTGAAGTGTGGCTACTGACCTTAGATTTAGGGAAGAAGCAGAGTGGGTTCAAAGATGCCAAAGAGAAGTGCTGGTTCATGTCTTGAATTAAGCTGATCTCAAACTTTAGAGGATATATAGCATTTAAATAAATACATACTCTAGTAAGCCAGCAGCTAAATAAATATATGTGCTATTTTAATTGGCATTAAATCACAAGAAATATCCTAATCCAATTTGTGAGAATCAGGAAAGATTATTTCAATTATCGACTCAATAATTAAAATTAAAGAACAGATTAGGACATCAAATGAGAAGACCTGGGATCTAGTTCAGATTTCACAATTTACCCTCAAACTTTCTAAAACGTATTTACCTCATCTATAAAACAGATGGTATAAAATAATACCCCATATTGTTTCATGAAGATTAGATTATTCTACAATAATAACAATGCTGTTATTTTACCAAGATCTAAAGGAGAGGAAGAATCTTCCAAATTACACTTCTCATAGGAGAGGTGATAGACGAAACATGGGGAATGTGCTGCAGGAGACATTTATATAAATTATTAATAATATAATATTACAATAACATAAACCTCAAATAGATCCTTTTTTTTTTCTTCCAGCAGTGCTGGGGCTTGAACCCAGAGCCTCATGTATGCTGGGCAAGTGTTCTCCCACTTAGTTACATCCCCAGACCTCAAATAAATATTTGTAGTAAAGAAAAGGAAGCATAAAATCTGGGCGAGGTGAGCAGAGGTGGGGCTACAACTCTGTTTCTTTTCTGCTGGGCAAAGTGTAAATAATGAAAGAGGCAGATCACAAAAGACAGCAGCGTGCTCCAAACCCAGCAGCTAAGGAAAAGGGGTTGTCGACAGACCACAGTCAGATTTAGATGGCTCACTGATTCCGTTGTCATTTAGAACTATTTCAGCTGTGGGGAATACAAAGTCTCCATTCAACTGGCTTAAATAATATGGAATGTATACTCTCAGAGGACAAGATGTGTGAGTGAGTGAATGAGTGTGTGTGTGTATGTGTGTGTGTGTGTGTGTGTGTGTGTGTGTGTGTGTGTGAGAGAGAGAGAGAGAGAGAGAGAGAGAGAATGTGTGTGTTTGGCAGAACATCCTCAAGAAGGAATAATATGGCAGTGTGCTAATCTAAATAAGGTCACAGCCATCCCCAGTCACACAACTGCATCCTTAGATGTGTTTCAGATGCCACTTATGACAACATCCATAGGCAAAAAAGAAAAAAAAAAGAAAGAAAGAGCCTTGTCTTCCCTAGCTCCCCTTTAAATACTGGGAAAGAAAATTCCCCAGAAGTCCCAACCTCAGTCCATCATTGTCTGTAATGATAACTATCTGGGACTAGGGAAGCCTCCTATAAGAAAGAACCGACCACCTGAGAAGGGCAGAAACCTAAGCAAAATTCGCATTTTGCTAAGGAGAAAAAGGGCTATCAGTGGGCAACCAGGAGGTCTACCTCCATCTGATTGTGGAGGAAGAACTGAGAGTTCTGGAGCAGCCCTTTTAAGAAATACCCATCCCAGTGTTGCTTTCAAACATTAAAGACTTCCTTTAAGACAAATGGAGGAGGCATCACTTTGCAGAGAAGGTGCCTCAAACTCAGATAATCTCCCAGCCAGAAAAGCTTACCTGTTTCCACCAGACTTAAGACCAGGACAATGATTAAAAAAACAATCCCCAAGGACAGAGTCCTTTAATTTCTCATAACTCTTGTATTTTGTGTGAATCATGTCCTCTGGAGTACATATAGGATTCAGTCTTGCTAGCCGCAGTGGTGCACGCCTGTAATCCCAGCAGCTCAGGAGGCTGAGGCAGAAGGATGGTGAGTTCAAAGCCAGCCTCAGCAACAGTGAGGCACTAAACAACTCTGTGAGATCCTATCTCTAAGTAAAATACAAAATAAGGATGGGGATGTGGCTCAGTGGTCGAGTGCCCTTTAGTTCAATCCCTGGTACCAGAAAAACGGAAGGAAGGAAGGAAGGAAGGAAGGAAGGAAGGAAGGAAGGAAGGAAGGAAGGAAGGAAGGAAGGAAGGAAGGAAGGATTAATTCAGTCTTGATGGGTTCCCAGAAGTAGCACATCCAGCAAGTCCTCAGATACAACTCCTAACATGGAAATATGTAATTAAGGTGATAACTCTTGGATAAAAATTTTTAATCCAATGTCTAAAAACATTACACTGTATCTATAACAGTCCTGAACTTGGAAAGAAAGCACAGGAACAGTGTGTCATGGATTAGGTCAGATAAGGCTGATGAAGACCAACTTCCAACTTCCTCCATGTGGGGACTTTCTATAACATATTTAAGTAAGATCTAGGAGCAAAGTGTCTATTACCTGCAAACCTTTTTATACCAGAGCTTTGCTAAAGACCATCCAACATTACCTAAAATTAATCCTAATTAACTCTGACCATACAATAAAATCACACTGGAGCTTCAAAATCAAACAACAACAAAACAAAAAACACCACCACACAGATTTCAATAACATTGATTTGGGGTAAAGCCAGGATAATGATTTAAAAAAATCCCCAATGACTCTAATGTATATCCAGGATTTTGAGCGAATGCTTAGGATACCCAGTCTATAATTATTCAAGTCCAAGGGGCAAGCTGGGAGAATTGCAGAATCTGGGAAGACCGCAGATAACTGAATCCTATAGACAACCTGACATGTCATTTTTGCTGATGGCTTCAGCCTTTTATATGTTAACTAAGTGATAATTAGTACCAAAATTGAGCATCTTGATTTTCTTTCTTTGTATCTGTCACTCATGAGCAGATAGAGGTGCTAATTAACTGTCAAATGGCCTAAAAGCAGCCAAAAGGCAAGACTGAAAAGGAATGAGAACTGTGTGAATCCAGAAATTGGTTCTTCATCCCTATAATAATAGGGTGTTACGGTTTGGATATGAAGAATCCCCCAAGTGTGAGACAATGCAGGGATGTTCAGAGGCAAAGAGATTAGATTATGAAGGTGATGACCTGATCAGTAGACAAATCCATTCAGTGGATTAATGATTTGAATGGATTAATGGTTGGTGACTGTAGGCAGGTAGGATATGGCTGGAGGACAAAGGTCACTGGGGACATGCCCTTGGGGATTATATTATCCCTGGCTCCTTGCACTCCAGCTCTCTCTCTGCTTCCTGTCTGTCATGAGCTGAGTAGCTTTCCTCTGCTACCATGAGTAGCTTTCATACTACCATGATGTTCTGACTCATCTGGGGCCCAGAGCTATGAAGTTGGCCAACCATGAACTAAACCTCTAAAACCATGAGCCAAAATAAACTTTTTCTCCTCTAAGTTGTTCTTGCCAGGTATATTAGTCACAGCAATGAAAAATTGACTAAAGCAATGTTAATTACACATGTGGCTCTGTGTCAGACTTCAATTTAATAATTTTACCAATAACTCATTTCTCTTCACAATAACTCTGTGGGGTATGTTCTTCTATTATCTCCATGGTACAGATGACAGTACTATATATAGTACAAATACGATATGAACTTACCCAAAATTATAAAGTGAGCCTGTGATAGAACTGAATCACACCTAGGTTATCTTGACTCCAAAGTCTTTTCTTAACTGTTACATATATATATTCAGGAAGCTAGTAAGCTCATTTTTAAAAGATCTGATGGAGCTGGAGTTAGAATTCAGTGCTAGAGCACTTACCTACTATGTGTAAGGCCCTGGATTCAATCCCAGCACCACTACCACCATCCCCCGCTGCCCCCCCCCAAAAAAAAAAGAAAGAAAAGAAAAAGAAAAACAGGGATGAGTGTATTAAAGAAAGGAAAAGTGGGAGAACTGTGTAATTGTTGTTCAGAAAAACTGAAAAACTTCATTTATAAATGGATCCTGCATGCAAATTTTTTTCCATTCTATATTGCTGACTCATAACAATAATTTCTGAGTTAACACTTTAATGAAATGATGTCTTGACACCTGAAAAATAATAGAATTTACCTTGAAACTTAATTCCTAGATTAAGTGACCAATAGACTATTGCTATTTTTCTAAAAATATCTGCTTAAATGAACGGATTCTATATAACCTCTTTCCATACCCGCCACTGTACAGATTTACTCAGTAATAAAATTTCCATCTTGCTTCCCTATTTGTATTCATTGCACTTATCAGGTAATAGAACTTTGATTCAATCAGGGTTTTATTAAACCCTCATCATGTAGTTAATTCCGTATTTCTTTCAAAATGTCATAATCTACTGTTTCATGATGAACTGTCCCTGTCCTAGGTGTTCATGGTGTGCTTTGTTTTCCATCATGTTAATTAAATTACTTGTTGTATAAATTATTGCAGAGTGTCCCAGATGATGGAGATCAGACAAATGTCAGGATGCTCATTAATAGTTCTTCATCTCATGCAGAAAGGAAAGCATTGCTGCAAACTGTCTCACAAGTCTCTCTAAGTGATTCTGATGCAACTAGAGTTTGAATACTATAAAGTATCTACACAAAAGCACTGACAAAATAAAATTACCTTGGTCCTAGTGAATGTGGTGTGGTGAAAGTTACTTCTTAAATCTTTACAACAATCCTGGAAGGTATAAAGAGAAGATACCTACCATGAAGTCTTTTTCATATATGAAAAATAGGGCATAATTCCATAACTGAGTTACCCACAGCATTGCAAGAAACAGCAGGGCTCAGGGCTCCTGATTCAGTGCCAAGATAGCATTCCTTCTAACTTGCTCTAACACCCTACAAACCACAGTTTGGTAGTCTTCCTGGTGTAGTTTGTATTTTGCTTTTTTTTTTTACAGTTATGAGAATGATCAAACCCTACATATATGCTAATTATCAATCTAATTATTATTTTCAAACAAAACTTTACTTCATTCATAACTTTACTGTCAAAATTGTAGTTAATATATATCACAAGTTCATTAAACTTAATTTAGGATTTTAGGTGCATAGTTAAGAATCAAACGCAGAAAAATTTGAAGGCATCCTTAGACACTATGAACAAAAATCAATGCATCAATGCACAAAAGTTTAACAAATGAAGAATGAAATTATGGCTGGTAAATGGATGGAGCTGGAGAATATCATTCTTATCGAAATAAGCCAATCCTAAAGAACCAAAGGCCAAATGTTTTCTCTGATATAAGGATGCTAATTCACAATAATGGGGAGGGGGGAGAGGGAAGAATAGAGGTACTTTGGATTAGACAGAGGGAAGTGAAGGGAGGGAGGGTTATGGGGATGGATGGTAGAAGGAATCTGTCATTTTGACTTTATGTTTATATATGATAACACGACAGGTGTAATTCTACATCATGTACAATAAGAAGAAAGAAAAGTTATACTCCACTTATGTATGATGTATCAAAATGCATTCTACTGTCATGTATGACTAGTTAGAACAAATTTAAAAATTAATTAAAAAACAAAACCAAAAAATAGCATTGGAGATACAAAGCAAATTGTGGAATTTAAAAAAATATTACTTTTGAGACAGGGACTGTTGAAGATACTGTGAGCACTTTAAGGAGACAAATTTAAACTCACTCCTTCTCTACCAGAAATATCCTTTAGCTTTAGTTTCCTTCTGAGAAAATCCCTACCTCCACCAGCCTGATACAGGAAGTCTCTGATGTGTAAGAGCTAAACGTGAACCCTGGGGAAATAAATATTGGGGGAAGCCAAGCATTATTCAGAACAGCCTACAGTAGCATTACAAGAAACAACTTCCCAATTGCTTCCAAAGCCTTCCCAGACGTGCCGGATGTGCTGGCTACAATCGCACCACACAACAAATTAAAATGCACTCTATGTTAAGAATTTTTATTAGGATTAAATATTTATCCTTTAAATCTCTGCTACTGACTTACTGACTTGCAGATTTACTTAAGGTAAAATATGTCATTGACTTTCACATTCATCAGTTTTAATATACTTTAAGGAGGTTGTTCTCAAATTTTGCCACATATTGAAATCAACTGGAGAGCTTTTAACACCCTAATGTGCAGGCTGCAACCCAGCCTAATTAAATCAGAGTTCCTAGTGATGGTCCCTATGCATTATTAGTGTTTTATAAACTCCCTAGGTGGTTCTGTTGAGGAAAAAAACACAAAATCTTTTTTCCTTTACCTATCTTAGTTTCTCCAGCTGGGGACCATGTGAAATTAAACTAAAAAATACAGGTTAACAAGATACAACATGCAATTGTGCAATTATGTGTATGCATGGGAGCACTCAGATGTGAATAACTAGAAGAGTTGGTTAGAACTTGGGGTCTCTAAACCTCACTTAGTAGGGGAAATGGAGGACAAGGGGTACTTTTTTGAAAAGCAAATGATATTTAGCAAAATAAAGACAAATGGGCTCTTGGGAGAATAAATCCAAGATCATGATATTTTGTGATAGCATCTTTTTAAGGGTGGCAGAGGATCAGGGTGATGCTGTTGAAAACAGAGGCTTGAAGGAGATTCTGTGAGCTCCTTCTGCTTCTCTACTGGGGAAAGGGAAGGAAAGGGAATTCATGTGGGAATTGCCAAGTCCTCTCTTGTAGACACGGCTACAGTGACAACTGCTAATGGGGTGAGTCAGGGCTGCTATGGATGCTAGAACCTTGGAGAAGTAGCTGAAGACCAGTGTCAGAGGCTGATCTAGACAGCAGAGCTGTCAGGCCCTGGGGACCATGTGGACTTAGACAAAGACAATTGAGGAGCAAAAAAGGCTCTTTTCCACTATGAATTGGCTGGTAATTCATGTCAAAAGAAAAATTGCAACATTTAAAGATTGAATTGGCTTTCATTTGTGAATTTGTAATCAGGCAACACCTCAGTCTATAAAATAGAATGATGCTTCAATGACCTCAGCAGAGGTAGTTGGCTTCATAGTAGAAAATAGCTGGAAGAAATACAGAAATGGAAAGTAAACTGGTCATTTTCAAAATTAGTTTTCTTAAGGGTTAAATCAGAGTATTTCCTTAATACTCTGACTC
This sequence comes from Spermophilus citellus, assembly GCF_964194105.1. Lineage (NCBI taxonomy): Eukaryota > Metazoa > Chordata > Mammalia > Rodentia > Sciuridae > Spermophilus > Spermophilus citellus. Next base: position 32,806,703 of record NC_138182.1, read on the forward strand.
AGGTTGACTGGAATCTCCTATTTTGTGTGTGTGTGTGTGTGTGTGTGTGTGTGTGTGTGTGTGTGTTTTTGGGGGGGTTGTTTGGCCCATTTCAAAGTACAGTTTGATATGTGGCACTTAGCACAAGTAACTCCATTTTGATTTGGTCTGGTCTCCTGGGCCTTGTGCAGGAGGCTAGCCCATGAACTTCATTTAACACCTGAAGAGATGGGGACTTGAAGAAGATTAATTTTGACTTGGTATTTTAAAAGCATGTGAAATTTTTTTTTTACACTCAAAGTTACGGAGTAAATTTCACACCCATCATATTGGTATTTATGTACCCATCAGGATACGTCTAAATTCCAGTTTCAGAATTAAAATAACTGATATAAAGGGAGCAGGCTTTTAAATAGCCAGCATTGTCCACTTTTGGAGACATTGCCAGAATTTTCAAGATAGGCCTAAATACAAAGATTTAGCGCCAGAAGACCAGGAGTGCTGCGCTTCTTGGTTTCAAAAACCATGGCTTCTGAGGAACCTAGACCACACAGCTAAGCAGGCAATATGAACATAAATGAGGTTTGCTTTCTATAAGCATCTTTCACCTACTTGTATGGGAGAAAAAAATAATACCTTTTCCTCTTTAATCACAAGGGTGGCAACAATATATTTATTTAAAAAACAGATTAAAGAGAAAAGCATAACAAATTTATTTACCAAAGTTTTACATGACGTAGGAGATTTCATAAATGGAGACCCAAAGACCCAGCAAAAACTGTATACTTTTTGCTTAAATTTGATACTGAGTGAATAGTTACATGGGAGTGTGATTCAACAAAAAGTATCTGATCTACTGGTGATCAGCTTGGCAAAACTTACTGTTGTGATTCTGATAAGTGTCTCTAAAGGCCCATGTGTTGAAGCCTTAGTCCAAAAGGATGTGCTATGGTAGAACCTTCAGGAGGTGGACCCAGTGAGATGTCTTTAGTTCACTGGGGGTGTCTCTTCAAAGGCGCCTGTGGGACTGCGTCTCTTTCTCTTCCTCTTTTGCTTCCCGGGTGTTGAGGTGAGCAGTTTTGCTCTATCACACACTCCTGCCAGGATGTGTTGCTTCACCACAGGCCCAAAACAATAGGGCAAAGTGACCACGAATGGGAGCCTCCAAAATGTGAGCCAAAATAAAATTTTTCTCTTATAATTATCTCAAGTATTTACTTAAACACACTTATCTAGGCCTCTTTGTTCAGATTCTACTTGACCTCCAGGAATAGGGCAGGACCCTTCTGAAATGAGGTCTTCTGACCTACTTTCAGGCAAGATAGGTCAGGGAAGTCCTTTATGAACAGTTCTCACATAGACTGGCAGGTAAAGTCAGAGCATCCTTCACTTCTGCAGTTTTCTCAGTTGTCAAGGTGCCATGTTCTAGAGTGTTCTTCTTAGTCCTGATATATTCATCCAATAAACTTGTACTGAGTGTGCCTATTAAACGCCATGTTCTGGGGAGTTAAATCCTTAGAGCTGTGTTAGTTAAAGATGTCAGATTTAACACAGAGACATTTACCTCTGCTCCTTCTTTAATTCCCATTAAAATGATGACCAAAACCATAAACCTGAAGGGCTAAGAGAGCTAGAGCTAAGCAACAACCACAAAAATGTGGAAACTGAAAAGCAAATGGAAGAAGAGGTAGCTGATATTTTAAACCAGAGATAGTTGAATGCCAGCAGAAGCAAAAACCAAGAAGCAATGTGATTTGCGACATAGAACTTCAGAAAGATTCAGGATTTGGCAGCACCTGCTATTGCTAAATGGAAGGGTAAAGGCAAATCTGAAAACAGAAATATTGATTAAAAGAGTGTTTCAGAAGCAACCTGGAAAAATGCTAGAGGTTTGCCCTATGAAGAAGGCAAACCAAAGGTATTCTGGGCTGGGAGACATGGTGCAACGGAGGACAGAGGGTGGTTACCACATAGAAAAGAGGAATTAGATGAAAGTCTACTAAGTGGTGACACTCTGCCCAGTTCCCTTCCCCCACAGGCCTCCTAGATCAGACAGGAAAATGGGAAATAATTGGGAGATAAGGCCAGCCCAGGGGAGAAGAAGGGTTCCCAGTGGAACAAGCCAGACAGACTACCCTACAGCAAAGCCCCATGGGCAATAAGCCCCAACCATGCATATAGAATTTCTATTCAATAACTGGATAACCTCATTCTTAAGTATGACCACACAGCCAGGGATCACTGCATATCTAAGATTTACAACAGAGAAATTGGGGAATAAAGGTAATTGAATAAACATGAAAATGCAAGGAGAAGATAATTTAAGATGAAATTTTTAAATTAATATCTTCAGAAATGCAAGAGGTTACATCAATAAAATAACAAGAAAGAAATATTCAGAGAACTAAAAAAGATAAAAATTAAAAATAAACAACAAAAAAATGAAAGTTCTTAAATATTACCACACTCAGGGCTGGGGATATAGTTCAGTTGGTAGAGTGCTTGCCTTGCATGCACAAGCACAAGGCCCTGGGTTCAATCCCCAGCACCACCATAAAGATAGATGATTGATAGATAGATAGATAGATAGATAGATAGATAGATAGACAGACAATAGATAGATAACACATTGAGAGTAAGAATAAAAAGCTGACTAATAAGAATGGGCAATAAAATTTTAAAAAGCTCTAAGAAATAAGACAAAACCAAGAGAAGAAAAGTAGGAAAGGAAGGAAAAGAAAAGAAACTTTTATTAATAAAAATTTCAGAAAAGATTAATAGAAAAAAAGACAAATTCAGAATAATTTCCCATAAGAAGAATATGAATTTTCAAGTTTTTTACCACTCAGGATTAAGATAAACCCAAACCAAGACACAGCATTACACAACTTTGGAATATTTTGAGCCAGAATACAGTGGTGCATGTCTTCACAAATTAAGGAGAGATATTAGTCAAATGATTCAAAATTTCAGTTAGATAGGAATAAGTTCAAGAGACCTATTCTACAACATGGTGACTATAGTTAACAGCAAGCTACTGTATTCTTGAAAACTGCTGAGAGAGTAAAAAGAAAGTGTTCTCACAACAACAAAAAAAAATAAGTATGAGGTGATATATATGTTAATTGGTTCAATTTAGTCATTTCACAATATTTACACATTTCCAAACACATCATGCACAACAAATATATATATAATTGTTTGTTAATTAAAAGTTAAAGAAAAAAACAATTATGGGCAACTGGAGCTAAGTCCAATTGGAAAAACTATGGAAACCATGAGAGCCAGTGAGACATACACTGCAGTTATCTCTCTGAAGGGGAAGGGACCCTGGACACTGATACACAGACTCAATCAGTCATTGGTTGAGGGCTGCTCAAAGGGAAGATAATTCATCACCACTTTTGGACTTCTGTGAGAGCAGAGAAAATTCAAATGCTATAGTAGGAAATTGGTAGGTATATACCAAAGATGTAATGGTAAGGGGATAGGAATGAAACTCCAGTATTATCACTACACCAATGAATCCAGAATATAAGTTATCTGTTTCATTCTGCCCAGAAGAAAATAGGATAATCTCAGTAAATACTCCCTTTGGGAAAGAGTGGGAGGCACCCAGCAATCACTGGTTCATAGAAATCTGTAATCCTATGCAGCAGATAGATTTACTGTTGGGGATGGGGGAAAATGATAAAATTAAAAGAAAATTATTTTCATCCAGAATTATATATCCTGAAAATTTTTAATCAAGGGATAGTCTCAAAAATGTTATTACCACATGCCTTTTCTCAGGCAACAGTCAAAGGATGTGGTCCTTCAAAATGATGGAATAGTCAAAAAATAAAAAAGAAGGGGTAGGTAGGAAAGAACATGGGCTACAAGAAATAGCATCCAATAAGGCAAAGAGAATTAGCAGAATGATTGTGAAGGGAGAGTCCATGGCTAGGATGGGTCTGGAAGAAACCAGACTAGATTGGAATAGGACAGCAGAAATCTGGTCTTCAGAAAGATAAAACTACAAAGATAGTAGTTCCCCTTATCCACATGTTCCAAAATCCCCAGTAGATACTTGAAACCATGGATAGTACTGACCTCTATGTGTACTAGGCTTTTCCATGTATGCATATATTCAATATAAAGTTTAATTTATAAATTGGCACGGTAAGAGATTAGCAACAATAAGGACAATTACAGTAATGGACTGTGATAAAAGTTATTTAAACTTTAGAAGTTTTTTCTGGAGTTTTTCATCTAATACTTTTGGATTATGGTTGATCAAAGGTAAGTGAAACCTGTGCATAGGGAGGGGGTGCTACTTGTGATATAACTATTTAGGGAAGATGAGGGCAAGAGAAGTAGAAGGTGGTTAAAAAAAAAGCCTCGTCTGTCAAAGAGGAAAGTCAAAAGAGAAAACTGAAAATCGAAACATCAAGAAATGTAAGGGGAGGCATATTATGCAGAGATTTTAAAGTAACTACAAAAAAGAAACAGCAAGGGATTGAAAGGAGTTGTTTGCTGGGACGGAAGGAGATGGAAAAGATACAGAGGAAGAGATAGGAATGAATAGGGAGAAGAAGATGTAGGACTAGAAGCTTTTTAAAAATAATACAAATGTATATGTAAAAGCTTGATAAAACTTTAAAAATTTTAAATGTAGTGAAAATGCCCTCAAATAAAACCTAGTTAACTTGGAGAGAAGTGTATCCCTATGGTGCAGTATGATAAGTGATAAGAGACTTACACACAGTTAGGATGGAAGCCGAGTGAAAAGGGTTAAACAGCAACCAGGAGTCCCAGGCACCAGTTGATGGAAGAGGTGATACTGCGCTGAGTTTCAAAGGATGAGTAGGAGTTTGTTGCTTTCAAAGATGGGGAAGACAATCTCAAGTGAAGAAATGTCATGTGAAACCACACCCATGCACACACCATGTACACAAAAGAACAAGGGCGTGTTTGGGGAACTCCCTCTGCTGCAGCTCACAAAGGGCACACATGTGGAAAATAGCAGATGTGGCTATGGGATGGCCAGATCATTAAGGCCATGTGTGTTAAGCAAATGTTTTGCTCTATATTAATGTACTCTATGCAGAGAATGAGGCAATGGAAAAAAAAAGCACTGTAAAAAATAAACTTAGCCAGGCGCGGTGACACAGGCCTGTAATCCCAGCGGCTCTGGAGACTGAAGCAGGAGGATGGCGAATTCAAAGCCAGCCTCAGCAAAAGTGAGGCCCTAAGCAATTTAATGAGACCCTGTCTCTAAAATACAAAACAGGTTAGCCAACGTGGCTCAGTGGTCAAGTGCCCCTGAGCTCATTCCCTGGGACCCCCTCCCCCCGCCCCCCAAAATGAATTGAAATGTGATGGAGGAGAGGAGAGTAAAAAAACTGAGAAGACTGCAGTATCTCCTGCAGAAGCAAAGCTGAAGCGTGACAGTTGTAAAGGAGAGAATGAATTGCAGTTAGTAAGGGGTGGAGGGCTGAGGAAAGGAGACTGTGTCAACTCCTGGATGACTTCCACCTGGGGAACCAGAGGATACAGGTGCCATTCATCAAGACTTGGGAGGAGGAACAGATGGAGAGGGATACAATTCAAACACTTTGACTTGGAGTTGCATGGAGGACATCCAAGAGGAGGTGCTCAGTAGGCGGGTGGGCAGCTGTGTTTGTAGTTCAGCAGAGGGATGTGCTAAATTCAACACTGCACAGGTGCAGCAGAAAGCACCGGAGTGTGAAGTCATCCCCAGGCTTCATACAGTGTTTGGCTAGTTCCCCTTCCGCCTTCTACCATGTGAGGAACATGTTCATCTGCTGGAGGATGCAGTGACAAGGCATCATTCAGGATGCAGAGGGAATCTGTCAAACAGCAGACCTGCTGGTGGCTTGAGCTGTTCTTCCTAGCCTCTGCAGATCTCTCAAGATCATGTTATTGCCCATATCACCCTGTTCCACTCTTTAGGCCCATGGTTTCACTCAGCAATTTAGGAAAGGAAAGTGAAAATAAAACCTTTATTTCTCTTGATTGCATCAGATGCAGATGAAGAAAAAGTAAAATAAGACCCTTGGATATATGAGCAACTGAACAGATGAAGAGCACAGGAAACCTGAGTAGAAGAGGAATTGGGTCAGAAGATTTTTTTTTCCTATAAACTCAGCTTTTTTATTTTTATTCTCCCCCCCCCACATTCTGTATTGGTACTTTATAGTTGTATATAATAATGAGATTTGTTGTTATATACTCATACATGCATACAATCTAACAATATAATTTGATCAATATTACTCCCCAGCACTTTTCCCTCCCTCCCACTTCCCACCCTTTGATCCCTAGGAGATCTACCCCTACCTTTCTTTTTATTTTTCCTCTCTAGCTTCCACATATGAGAGAAAACATATGACCCTTGAATCTTCTTAGTTTGACTTATTTCACTTAACATGATGGTCTCTAGTTCCATCTGCTTTTCTGCAAATACCATAATTTCATCTGTATTTATGGCTGAATAAAATTCCATAAGTGTATATACATGCCACATTGTCTTTATCCATTTGTCCATTGATGGACACCTGGACTGGTTCCATAGTTTGGCTATTGTGTATTGTGCTGCTATAAACAGTTGAAGTGGCTGTAGTCCTATAGTATGCTGATTTTAGTTCTTTTGAAAAAAAAATATTTTTCCTCATTCATCACAAGGGTGACAACAATATGCCTATGAAAAAACAGATTAAGGAAATAGATACTCCAGCTTGTTTTCAAACTCCATTTGGGTGGACTTTTTTTCCATCATCTTATTTCAGCCTGTAAGCATCTTTGCCTGTGAGATGAGTCTCTTGCAAACAGCATATAGTTGGATCTTGGTTTTTTATCCATTCTGCTAGTCTATTGCTAAGAGCCATAGCAGAGAATGACGCATGGCAATTTTGGTTGAAAGGTGACGCCAACAAGCCATTGAGATGATAATGATTATGTTAAGATGTGCATTCAATTGGATATTAGACCCCTGCTGTCCGCCTCAGCCTGCTACTTTGGAGCTCTTGCGGGACTCCCGGAGAGTTCCCATTGGTTGGGGAAGTGCGGTAGGAGGGATTTCCGGAGGAAGGATTGCCGGTTGGTGTGGTGTGTCACGGGAGAAGGCCCGTTTGCGGGAGTTTGGGAAAAAAAGTTTGTTCCTGCTTGAGTGGCTCGTGATTTTGTGCCCAGCCAAACTGCAGCAGTCTATGTCTTTTAATTGGAGAATTGAGAACATTTATATTCCATGTTATTATGGATGTATTTGTGGTTTGCTGCCATTTTTGTTGTTGTTGTTATATTTAATTCTGTCTTGGTTCTCATTTAAATGGTTATTATTCTATTGAACTTCACTTATTTGAGAGTTTTGAATTTTGTTTTTTTAGTTTCTGTGTACAGTTTATCTGTGAGGATTCTTTGCTGGCTTGGTTTCTTTAGTTAATCTTTATCATGGAAAGTTTTTATTTCCCATTGAATATGACAGAGTTTTGTTGGGTATATTAATCTTGGTCGGCAGTTGTTTTCTTCTAGAGCGTGGAACATTTCATTCCAGGCCCTCCTTGATTTTAGTGTCTGCACTGATAAGTCAGAAGGGAGCCTTATTGAGTTGCCTCTAAATGTGACCTGATGCTTCTCTCTTGCAGCTTTTAATGTTCTTTCTTTATTTTCTATGTTAGGCATTTTGATTATGATTGTCTTGGAGAACTTCTCTTTTGGTCTTGGTTATTTGGAGTTCTGTGTGCCTTTTACATGTGTATGTCCATCTCATTTCTGAGGTAGAGAAAGTTTTCTGTGACAATATCATTGATATTAGCTTGTACCTCTGTGTTCTATTCCAGTGATTCTTAGGTTTGGTCCCTTGATGTTGTCCCAGATTTCTTGTATATTTTGATCATGTTCTGTTATTTTTTCCCTTTCTTCTGTATGCTCAAATTCATGCATCCTGCCTTTAAGGTCTGATGTTCTATTTTTGAAGGCTGAAGTTCTATTTTCTACACAATCTAATCTATTAGTGATGCTTTCAAATGAATTTTTAATTTGATTCATTGTATCTTTCATTTCTAGGAGTTCTGATTGGTTTCTTTTCACTAGTTCTATTTCCTTATTAAAATGTCTTTCATCTGCATTTATTATCTTAAAAAGATAATTTCTTATATTTTCTTTTATTTCACTGAAACTTTTAATAATCAGTTTTTAATAATCTTTCTCTGAAATCTCAACCCACTTCTATATCTGTGAAATGTTTTGTTGGAGGGCTCTGAGTTTGGTGGGGGAGATTCATTTGCTTGTTTCTTCATGTTTTCAGAGATTATGAACTTGTGCATCAATTGAGGTGGACTCCCTTTCCTCTTTTATATACATGTTCTATGTGTAGTTTTTTTTTAATTCTTGTATTTCTCTGGTTTTGATGATGTATGTGTAGATTTGGTGATTGTACATGAAGTTCCCCTCTGGTTGTTCCTCCATGGGATCCTGGTTTTTACTTTGGGGATTTTGTCTTCACACTTCTATGACTTGAAGTTACATTTAGGCTCAGATGGGGTTAGAGCTTGTGTGGCATGAGATTCATTATTGTTTGGATAGCTTATAAGAATTTCTCAGCAGCCATGTCTCTACTCTGTAGGCTTGAAGTGTCCTAGTCACATTCCAGCTACCTTTAAAAAGAGAGGAAAGCTTAGAGTAATACTACTGTCAGTAACTGATGTATAAAGATAGATGTCCAAAGTCTGCTTTGACATCTGTAACATTGTCATCTTGCTGAGTTTTCCTGTTGCTTTGTCGGTGCAATGCTGAGGAACTGCTGTGAGATGCTTTCTTTCTCTAAACCACCATCTTCTTCACCACTATGTATCTGTTTTTATGCCAGTACCATGAAATTTTTGTTACTATAGTTCTGTAGTATAACTTGAAGTTAGGTATTGTGATGCCTCTAACATTGCTCTCTTGGCTTAAAATTTCTGTTGCTATTCTAGGTCTTTTTATTCTTCCAAATGAATTTTAGGACTTTTTTTTTCTAGTTTTGTGAAGAATGTCATTAATATTTTGATGGGGATTGCACTGAATCTGTATATTGCTTTTGTTAGTATATCCACTTTAACAACAGTAATTCTGCCTATTCATGAACATGGGAGGTCTTTCCATCTTCTGGGGTCATCTTCAATTTCTTTCTTCAATGTTTCATAGTTTTCATCATAAAAGTCTTTCACCTCCCTGGTTAGATTTATTCCTAGGTATTTATTTTATTTCATTTTTGAGGCTACTCAATGGAACTGTTTTCCTGATTTCTTTCTCAGAATATTTTTTGTTGGTGTATAGGAAAGCTATTGATTTCTGTATGTTGACTTTGTAGCCTGCTACTTTGCCAAATTTGCATATCAGCTCCAATAATATTTTAATGGAGTTTTTGTTTGTTTTGTTTTGTGTTAATCTTCTAGATATAGGGTCAAATCATCTGAAAACAGTGATAATTCAACTTCTTCCTTCCCTATTTTTATCCATTTTCTTGCCTTCTCTTGCCCAATTGCTCTGGCTAGAATTTCTAGCATTATATTAAATAGGAATGGTGAGAGTGAACATCCTTGTCTTGTCCCAGATCTTAAAGGAAATATTTTCAGTTTTTGCCTATTTATGATTAGGTTGGCTTTGCAATTTTTTTGTATATATGGCCTTTATGATGTGCATGATGCAAAGAACAAGATTCATGCACACGACAGCACAGATTCTCCTCCCGAGTGCTGACATGAAACACATCAACCTTTGATTTTAACACTTTATTTTTAAAAATTGAAATTATCCTTTATTCCTTTCACATATGACCAGTGAAATCAGTCTTTCCTTTTTTTTTTTTTTTTTTTTGAAAACTTTAAATTCCCTACCAGCAGGTAAATAGTCAAGCATTTAGCCATATCAATGTATGCAGGTGGGCCAATTGGGTTTCTTTCTTTTTAAAAGAAGTCTAGAGGATTCAAGAACTGCTAGTAAGGTTAATGACTTAATAAGGATGGGCGTTGTTTGGCCTTTGGCCCATCTACTACACAATTCTTTCTAAAGGAGTATAGTTAGAAGTTTTTGCAAATCCCACTCCTATCTCAGACATCTGTTTCCCGACCTTTGTAGTAGTGGTTTCAGGGGGGTGCATGGGAGAAAAGAAAATAAGAGGAAAACTGAGGTTGAAAAAACCAAGAGCATAAGAACATCCAGTATTCCTTGGAATTTATCAGTCTAATCAAGGAAAAAATCAATGAACACATACGAGATCTGATGGATTGCTGTCAACCAGGAAAGTTATGCAGCATGGTCTGTCCTGAAGTTTGCAGCAACCTTAAGTATAAAATGATGTTCTAAACTTAATTTAACAGCAGTGGTATACACTTGGACAAAATCATTCTTTCTTGCTCAGAAACCACAGTTCTAGTAAGAATTATAATAATATTGACTCTGTTTGTAGAAAAATTATTAGGATTAATTTAGAAAATTATGAAATTATTTGGCAAACATTGTTAGAACAGAAGACATACCTTCAGGCAATATATCTTTGCAGTGGAAATCAAGTTTGAAATGTTTATGACTGTTCATCATTGTCATAAATAGATAATGGACATAAATAAAATTTCAAATATCAAAGATGCCCTTAATGAGTTTATTGGCATTAGTAGATTACATTGTTCATAGAACCATGCTAATCAATCAAATTTCAAGTTGAGTATGATACCATGCCAAATCCAGACAGAACTTTAAAAAAGATATTTGATGATTTCTATCAAATAAATTAACATTGATTTTTAGAAATTAAAGTATAAGAATACTGTATCAGACAATATGAGCATAAAATCTAGCTGATCCATGGAACATTCATGAAAATGGTAGCAGAGATAAGTAACTGACAAAAGATGTTGAGGTCCCTAGAAACTAGCCACAGAAGAAGCTGTTACCACCATTAATCTGAGGGGGCAAGGGAAACACATATTTTGGAAATCCATCAAGAACTGAAGATGTGGAAAAGAGACTGCAGGATGGAGTGTAATTGAGGAATATGTATTTTTGCCAGATAACTCTGTTTAAAGCAGAAAAGACAAGGCCCAATCTCTCTCTCTCTCTCTCTCTCTCTCTCTCTCTCTCTCTCTCTCTCTCTCTCACACACACACACACACACACACACACACACTACTTATTCATGTTGTATTCAATATTTCTATTTGATTTTAAAACCCCTGCAGATTCAGGTCACGGTCTGCCTCTGTGTGGCCATCAGTAGATCCAAGCTGATGCAGCATTAGGTATGTTTGGGAATGAAATATAAAGTCAAGTGTATAGCCTAATTATGCTAATTTGGAGAAGCAAGAATAGCAGTATTAAACACTGGTACTAAGCCCAAGTTTGGGGATTCAAGAAAGAAAAATAGTTATATCTAAAAAAGACAAAAGCTAATTATTCAGTTGAGATATTAGCTGTTACATCTCCAGTGACTTAAATAAATGGGATTAATTGGTGAGAAATGGTGAGGTGGCAATTTTCTGGCATTGTCAGCAACTGGAAGATATCAGAGAATATGCTATTCTCTGGGCTTTTATCTCATGCATTTCACTACAAGGTTGCAAGATAGCTGCTGAAGCTCCGGCTTTTTCCTGAAGAAAGAAAGGAAGGAGGGAGGTATAAAAAGGAAATGCAATACAAGCTGTATCTGTCCCATGTAATTAAAAAAATGCATTTTTCTCAAAAGTTAAGCCAAATTCTACCTTTGATTCATTGTTCACAGATGCGACACAGGCCTAAATGGCTTTTTAAGCAAATATTTAGGGGAATATTCTTGCCCTCAATAAAATCTGGCTTCTGGCAGCAACAAGGAAATGGAAAGATATTTAATAGGCAATTGAAAGTGACTGTCACCATTACATATCGGGAACACATTTTATAGTTGTTGTGTTAGATACTCAATAGAGACCATTAATACTTGTTAAACATTAGAGGAGAAAAACAATGTTTAGTCACTCTTACTTCTTTGAGAATAGGCCATAGAGGTGGTGCATTTTGACATCTGAAAGCCATTATCCTATCAACTGCCATCAACCCATCTCTTATGGCAGCTGGCACTGACCTAAAATGTAAACAGTTAATAAATATATCAATTTTAGTTAATAAATATATCAATTTTATTTTGCGCTCCTGACTTTCAGTAATTCTAGGGTTTATATTATTTTTTTAAATTTTTTTTAGTTGTTTTTATATGGTGCTAGGATCCAACCCAGTGTGAGACAAGTGCTGTACCACTGAGCTACAGCTACAGCCCCTCTAGGGTTTATATTTAATACTGATGTTTAACATAAATGTATTTGCCTCTCAAAATTTGCCCAATTGTGCATTCACTAGAGTTTGTGTTTCATTCTGCATCAACTGTGGAAGACTGTGATCTACTGATTGTCAAGTAAAGGCAGTAGCACTAGGACTTAAAAAATAAAATCAGTAAACCAGACACAGTGGTGCACATCTATAATCCCAGCTACTCAGGAGGCTCAGGCAGGAGGATTGTAAATTTAAGGCCAGCCTGGGCAACTTAGTGAGACCCCTGTCTGAAAATAAAATAAAAAAGGCTGGTTATGTAGCTAAATGCTCTAACATGTGTGAGAGCTTGGGATCAATCCCTAGTACTGAAAAAAAAACTGAATCAACAGAGATCTTATTATAATTAGGAATACCAGATAGGGTATCTTTAGATGAACTATTTTGATCAGTTACAAAAGATAATGTGCCATATAGCAAAAGATAACACACTCCAATTTTGTTATATGTGCAGTGACATACTGCCTATGTTAATGAGTAGCTGCCATTTAACAAACAAAGTACATAAACAACACTTTAGGCTTCACAGTGGCCCGAATTCATGCCACTTGTACGTGGTGGGTGACCTTGAGTTTTGGGGGTTTATTCCCTTTTATTTTAGTCTACTTGCATGTATCTATTATTCATGTGTATCTTGAAGCAAAGCTACTCTTTCTGCCACATCACCTTGTTTCTCTGTCCCACTACCTTTCTGGACACTTCTGCTCTAAAGATTCCCGATGGAAGCATTTGTTATACAATCAAACTATAATGTCAACCTTGCCCTGTGGGCTTAACTTAGCACTGGATCACGATGAGAAAGAAAAAAATCATATTTTGAAGCACAGAGTTGAATATCTGAACAATTCAGGTACATCTAAAACACTCAGACAACAATATTTCAAAGGCAGCCTGATGTAAAACACTGAGTGACACTCAATGTAGTAAAACTATTTACTATTAACTATTTTAGTTAATCAGTATTGTCAAAATATGACAAAGATTCTGTGATTATAGTAGACCACAGGAGACTAGAGATTTGTGATACTTTAAAAACTTAAATTTATAATGGAGTCATATGATGACAAAGGTCAGTCCTCCAAACATTGTAGGCAAAAATACCTCAAGCAATTTCTGAGATCTTTCCTTAGAAGACAGCTTGTAGAATATGCCACCACTGGCCCCTTTTCCATCATCCTTTCCTCTATCCTGCCACAGAGAGGATGGCTAGAGCTCTTGGCACCATCTTAGATGATGAGATGATGGAGAGGTGATCTGGAAGGAGCCTGGGACCCCTAGGACCACTTTGGGCTGGATTTCTACTTGGGAGCCTTTATATGAAAGAGGAATAAGATTCTATCTTGTCTAAGTCATTCCTATTATGTACCTTTGTTATTCACACTCAAATTCAATGCTAGCCAGTTGCAGTGGCCCACACCTATAACCCCAGTGGCTGGGGAGGCTGAGGCAGGAGGATCGTGAGTTCAAAGGCAGCCTCAGCAACGGCAAGGTCTAAACAACTCAATGAGGCCCTGTTTCTAAATAAAATACAAAATAAGGCTGGGGATGTGGCTCAGTGGTCAACTGCCCCTGAGTTCAATCTCCCATATCTGCCCCCCACCCCCAAAATCAAATACTAGATACAATAATGACAGCTACATTGAATCAGCCTTTCACTTGTGCTGAGCACTTTATTTGCATTAGCATCTTTAATCCTCATAACAACTCCATGAAGCAGGTACTATTATAATCCTCATTTTACAGAGGAGAGAGCTGGAACTTTACAATGTTAACTAATTTACCATCGGGTACAGTCAGTAATGGTGGAAATGGTATTCAACCGAGGCATGTGACTCTGGAACTCATACTCAGAACATTATCCATGGTGAGCAATATCTTTGTAACATTGACTCATGGGTCCTCTGTACACTCCATATATCTCATTTGGAGCAATATATTTGCCTCATTTTTTTGGACCTTCCCTTCTTCCAGATACCCCACCATTAAGCAAATAGTTACTTTAATAGGTTATAACACTCTGTATTATTCAAGGTTAAAGAAGGGAGGGATGACATTTATTCTGATGGAGCATATATGTAATTGACTGTGCTTTGCAGCAAAAGGCCTAATTTCATTTTCCTTACTGCTGTACAATAGAGAAAAAAGAAGTAAAAGACAGAGACAACATTTCAAAGAATGATTCAGTGGGGAGAGATGTGGCCAGAGGATAATCTGCAGCCAGCCAGTATTGTTCCAATGCAAACCTCTACAAGCTAATATTTAAAGTACTTTATAGGTAAGTATCTAGAGAAAGAAAGAAAGATGAGCTTAAAAATGTGGAAAGAGGAGTACCCTGTCAAAGCTAACCAAGAACAAGTTTTAGTGGACTAGACTGGATACCACTGTTTCTACATCATTATGATGAATCCATTATAGTTTCCAGTTTAGGATAAATTTCTTTCAATTTCTTCCTGGATTTTTGACAAAGCATAAAAGGTTTGGGGGTTTTTGTTTTGTTTTTCCATCAGTGATACATCTTTCCTTCATCTATTATTTTCAGTCAATATTTATTGGGCCCCTAATAGTTGCCAACATTATGTAAGGTACAAAGATAAATCTTTGTCCCTACCCGAAGCTAGTGGCAGAGATGAAGGGGTGAAGTGCCTGTGGATAGGAGGCAGAAATAGGGCCATGTTGGGGAGACAAGGTGGGCGCCACCTGCAGAGGCTGGAACACTGGTGCTTATTCTCAATGCTAAGGGGAGAAGGGGTTTGAATACCATCCAGTGGCATGGAGAGCCTCTGACGGACTTTAGGCAGAGCAGTAACACCAGCTTTGTTTTAAAATCCTAATGGCACACAGCAGCATGAAAGATGCATTAAACGAGATCAGAACGGAGGCAAGTATTCTAGTTAAGGAGCCAAGTTAGACTAATCCAGAAGAAAGATGACAGTGACTCAACTCAGGGGAGTAGAATGAGGCATAATAGAGACTGAATGCCAAGAGAGTCCCAAGAAAAAATGAACAGGCTTAGTGTCTGACAAGATGGAAGAAGGGATCCGAGAGGAAGAAGGACAATCTAGGAAGATTTTCAAAGACATAACTTGCTGTGTCGCCTTTCTTTTTACAGCTGGATGGTGTAGAAGGAAAGAACATACAAGCTCTGACTGCTGAGAATTTTTTCCCCTTGGCTCCACCTCTTAGCAGCAAGGGATAAGTCATATTGATTTCTAAACTCCAATTTCCTCATCTGTAAAATGGGTATAATTTTTTCTAGGACTTTAAGTTTTTTATATTTTATTTTATTTATTTTTGGTACCAGGGATTGAACCCAGGGGTACTTAACCACTGAGCCACATCCAGCCCTTTTAATTTTTTATTTTGACCAGGGTCTCACTAAGTTGTTTAGGGCCTCACTAAATCATTGAAGCTGATCACTGATAGCTTTGAACTTATGATCCTCCCTGCCTCATCTTCCCGAGCCACTAGGATTACAGGCATGCACTGCGCCTGGCAAGTTTTTTGTTTGTTTGTTTGTTTTGTTTTGTTTTAACTGACTTATTAAAACTGTATATATTTATGGGATAGAATGTAGCATTTTTAATACATTAGACAATGTATAAAGATCAGATCAGGGTAATTGGTATATAGATCACGTCATTTACCATTTATTTGTGTTAAGAACATTCAAAATCCTCTAACTAATTTGAGATATACAATTAATTGTTGTCAACCAGAGTTTCTCTACTGTGCTATGCAGCTTTAGAAGTTATTCCTCATATTCAATTGCACCCCTGTACCTTTATTAATCATCTCTCCATCTCCAATGCCCTGCATGTTTTCCAGCCTCTTGTAACCACTGTTCTATCCTCTACTTCTATGAGATCAATTTTTTAGGAAGGATTTTAAATTGAGAAATGAGATAATGTAAGAAATAGGACGCATGTTACAGTTATTGTAAGAAATAGGATGCATGTTATTGTTACAGTTTATATGTTAGGTGTCCCCCAAAAGCTCATGTATGAGACAGTGCAAGAACATTTAGAGGTGAGATGATTGGGTTGAGAGCCTTAACCCAATCAATGAATTAAACCCCTGGCGGAAATTAACTGAGTGGTAACTGAAGGCAGGCAAGGTGTGGCTGGAGGAGGCAGACAATGAAGTCTTTCCTTTGGAGCATATATTTTGTATCTGGCAACTGTAAGCTGCTGTCACACTCTTCTGCCATGATGTTCTGCCTCACCTTGAACCCTGAGGAATGGAGGTGGCCTTCCAAAGACTGAGACCTCTGAAACCGTGAGCCCCCAAATAAAGATTTCCTCTTCTACGATTGTTCTTGTCACTCTTTTAGTCACAGCAGTGAAAAAGCTGACTAAAACAGGCGTGTTAGCAAAAAGATATTGAATATGCAGAACTTCACAAAATGCCTACAAAACAATTTGAAAGACTAGAGGAATAAAGGAGAGGGATACTCAACTTTAAAGCACAGCACAGCAACTGTACTCTGGAGGGCAAGAAGCTGAGGTTCCTGCTACCCAGAAGTCAGGAGGATTCAGGAAACTGCTGTGGATGTTATGGTTGCTCTGCAGTCCCCAAAGGGTGACTGGAAGTGAAATATGAAACATGGTCATTTCTCATGTCTGCCTAGTTAGCCACCATTGCTGCTATAGGGAGAAGATTATGCCTCCTCTACTTCTCCCTAAGAAAGTACATTTCTTTGATAGATTATCAACTGCATCCAGAATTCCACATGCAATTCCCAGGCTGCTGCAATGTGGGACAAAGCATAGAAAAGATTTGAAATGAATGATTACCAACAAAACTCAGCTCAGTTCTTAACAAATTGGATTTTAGATATAGTGCATTTCCGAACAGGAGGAAAACAGCTTTGGGATGAATTCACTTTGGGACATTTTAACTTTGAGGTGCCTATGAGACATCCAGGTAGAAGTACATGGTAAAATAATTGAAAAGGTAGGTCAGAGATATAAATAAAGATTAGGAATTCTCATCTTAGTAGTAGTAGCCAAAATCATGGAACGGGAATAATTCCCACCCATCCACTCCTCCTCCTCGGCAAGAAGAGGATGCAGTCTGAGAAGATGTAATTCCAAGCACAGGGCTCCAGGATCTGCCAACATTCAAGGGATGGAAAAAGGTGGAGGGGTTCACAAAATCTGAGCAAATATTAAGAAGGAGGTTGTGGTCTTCAGAATGCAGGTGGGAAATGAAATAAAGCAGGGACTGACGTGGTCCATTGGGTATGTCAACCTGATGTCATAGCTCACCCTGGCAGGTTCTGTTTGAATGAATCAGGCAAAGCCAAGTTTCCATACCACGAGGAAAAGAAGGCTTGGGTATAGTCTCCTTGAAGAAACTTGGCTATAGAGGAAAGATATGGAGTAGGGAGGTACAGTCTGTTTAAATAAGGAGATCTACATCATAAAAACAACTACCAAGATGGTAATACAGGGGTTTTTGTTTTGTTTTATTTTGTTTGCCTAATGACTATCTTTGGTAGCTATGTTTCTATGATATATATTCTAGAAACACTTCCTTAAGTCAAGGATAATGATCACCTAAGATTATATAATGATTATTCTGGGTGGTGTGATTTGAAGTGATTTTTTTTCTTATCTTTTCATGTTTTTCACAGCTTGAAATGAGCATAAATCATTTAAGCATAGGCAATTATCTTTATCCCTAAAAGAAAAATAAGTTTTCTCCATACTTAGTATCATTTGGAGCTTTAGATTGTTGATATAAAGGATGTTTTTGTTGATAAAATCTTGAAAAAGTAAACCCAGTTTCTATCAAACTTCTTCCTGGACTCAAGGATTTTTAAAGGTATTTAGGATATTGAAATGTCTAATGAATGAGGACATTGAAGGCTGAGAAGGGTTGGAAATTAACCTTTTGACTTGATGACCCATAGCTGGAAACTTACCTAGAATTCTAGCTACACAATTTTAAGATTCAGAATTTTGACATGGAAGGAAATTTTTTAAAAAGACCATAGTCCAGTGCCTTAAAGGACAGGTGGAAATTTGGGCCCTTCAAAGAGAAAACATCCTGGCCAAGACCACATAAAAAGAATGAGAAGCTGGAACCCCAAGCCTCCTGCAGTCTAGGGAAAAGCACAGAAGAGATTAAAAATGAATGATGACCAACAAGAATACCCAGCTCAGACCTTGATGGATACGATTTTGGATACGGAGGTCTGATGAACAGGCCACCTGGTTCATTAGTGAGCTAGAGCTTGCAGAGTTTGAGAAGAGGCTGAAGACTGAAAAAGAGGGTGTAGAGTGAAAGGTGGGGGAGTTGGAACTGTTTAACTTAGAAAAGAGAAGACTGAAGGGATGCTTAATAATTTTCCAGGAAAAAAAAGGAGCAATATTTTTTTTAAAATCTCTCTTAATGATATAGAAAATAAAAGTTTTCTCCACACTGGTGTCCTCCATGTTCTTTCCATGAAAAGTTTTGCTTTTCTTCATTGTCTACCTCCTCACATGCAACCCTTTCAAGGTCATTCAAGAAGCTCCAGCTTCCCAACCTTTCCCAGGCAAGTCTACTCCACGTGGAACTTTATTTTCTCTGGGGTCCTGTTAGCACTCCTTGTTGGAACCACAGGGATTGACACACACATTGTCATAATGCCTCATTATTTCTCTTCAACATGTCTTTCTTGTCCTTAGAGATCTCTCTGAGCCATTCATTTGTTACCCTCCAACTTCTGCCATGGCCTAGCATGGAAATTACCTTATAATTCATAATAAATACTTGGGAAATTTAAGCCAGGGCATAGGAAACTGTAAAATATAAAACACATTTTCTATTAGTTACATTAAGTAAAATATAAAATCATCTTTAAACTTCTTTAAAAAAAGACATCATCTATCTAGGAAGTTTTAAGTATAATACTATCTGAAGAAACAAGAATATAAGGATGAGCTACAAACTTTCTCAAGTTGGAGCCTTGTAATTCTGTTATTATCTATAAATATTAAATTAGAAAATATGGAAAATCTCAAATATACTTCATTAAGAAATGAATGTAGAAGTTTCAGTGATTTCTCTTATACATTGTTGGTGTCCGCAAACTGGTGCAACCAATCCGAAAAGCAGTATGGAGATTCCTTAGAAAACTTGGAATGGAACCGTCATTTGACTCAACTATCCTACTCCTCAGTTTATACCCAAAGACTTAAAAACAAGCATACTGCAGTGATGCAGCCACTTCAATGTTTTTAGCAGCACAATTCACAATAGCTAAACAGTGGGACCAACCTAGATGCCTTTCAATAGATAAATGAGTAAATAAAATGTGGTATATATACACAATGGAATATTACTCAGCATTAAGAGAATAAAATATGGCATTTGCAGATAAATGGATGGAGTTAGAGAATATCATGCTAAGCAAAATAAGCCAATCCCCCCAAAAACGGGGTCGAATGTTTTCTCTGATAAGTGGATGCTAATCCACAGGGGGAGGCATGGGATGAGTGGAGGAACTTTGGATGGGACAAAGGAGAGGGGGGAGGGAGCATGGGGGTAGGAAAGATGGTGGAATGAGACAGACATCATTGCCCTAGGCACATGTATGATTGCACAAATGGTGTGACTCCATATACAACCAGAGAAGTGAAAAATTCTGTTCCATTTGTATACAATGAATCAAAGAGCTTTCTGCTATCATGCATAACCAACTAGAACTAACAAAAAATAAAAATTTAAAAAAAGAATTTTCAGTGATTTCTGATGTTGATTCAGGCCTTGAGAGTCAATCTATTTAATCATTCCATTGAGGAGATGTTCAGAATGATCTTCCACTGCACCTTAATAAAATAAATGACTGAATGGTTGATTAAATGGCTATATAATCAAAATGTCCTACTAGTGTCCTGGTGATGAGAACCATATGCCAAAAGCCACATGCACCACTCTGGGATCATAAAAGTTGTGTATGAGCCAGGTGTGGTAGTGCATGCCTGTGATCCCAGTAACTCATGAGGCTGAGGCAAGAATGAGGCCAATCTCAGCAACTTAGTGAGGACCTGAGCAACTTAAAAAGGCCCTGTCTCAAAATAAAAAATAAAAAGGGTTGGGATCTGGCTCATGGTTAAGTGCCCCTGGGTTAAATTCCCTGTGCAAAAAAAAAAAAAAAAAAAAAAAACAAAAAACAAGCTGTGCTTTATGATTTGCTCTTTCATTAGCATGTAAATCTTCTAATACAATAAATATGTTAGGATAATTAATTACCTGTTATTAGATAGAGCTCATTAAAATATTGCTTCCCAAATTGCCTTCTTGAGAGGCACACTTTTTTTAAAAACTAATGGGGCCATCAATTGTGGTTGTGAGTTTTGTAGCATCTCCTTATAGTAATGATTATAACTTCATACAAATAAATGTGGGATGTTTCTACACATAGTAATGTTTAAATATAATTTTAAGATAAAGTCATATATCATCTAAAGTAGGACATAGATTCCTGAAAGGGAAAAAACAAAGTGTTTTTATGGCTTCAACAAACTTCAGACATGACTCAGTATGACTTGAAAAAGAGACCTCCTCTTCAGCAGGATTTGAGAGACTGGCTTGTCTGGAACTGAAATTTCTCCAAAAGTACAGCTGGGTTCACTGAAAAGCTAACGAAGCTGGTGCCTCAGTGTCCCTTCCTTGCTCAGCCACTGACTATGAGCGAGTGCCCAAGCCGCTGGACTGTGGAGCATAAGAAAGAGAACCAGCCAGCTTCCTATCTGGAAGCATTTCTATGTACCCATCTCTGGTAAGTTGCCTAAAGAGATCTCTGAATCTTCAAGGCTCATATAATTTGTTATGATCTACTCACTCATTTTAAGTAAGATCATTTGTAAATCCCACCCCCTATTCATGAATCTCCAAATCATATAAATTTCAGAATTTACAAAACCTGCCCCTGTCCCACAATAAAAAGAACTTCTTTGGAAAAGGAAATTTGTTTTATAGATCTTTCTAATTGAAATGTTTTGAGTTTCATTAGCTTCACCAAAGCCCTGGATGTAATTTGTGTTAAAGTGGACAAATGGTCTGCATAAGTCATCATTTGGAGATTGGCGTTTAATGAAGTGAACACTAGTCTTCAGAGGCAAATGAGAGCTCTAATTTAGATGTAGCACCACAGACCCTCATAACAACAAGGGGATCATTGCAATAAACATGACAAGGCAGAGGCTAATTCCAATCTCATTACTAAGCAGGCTCCTTCCACAAGGCTTTGAAGAATCAAGTAAATGTCATGGCAAAAAGGCATGATTTGCCCCCAAATCTGTCACCAAAAGCTGAATTGAGCCCTGAGAAATCTCAGCAGCCGGCCCACACCATGATGAATAATGTGGTATAGAGATTCAAACAGTGTGAGAAGAAGAAATAAAATTAAAGAATTTCAGGGGCCTCTGAACACCATGCCTCAGGCAGGCTCTACTCCACTGAGCTAATGCATCACAGCTTTAACACAGATCCAGTTCTGATCCACTGATGTTCACCAATTACCCTGAAAGAGAAAGGCTAAGAGTTCAGAACAATGTTCAAAACCCAATTAGCAAATACATTTCTCTCACTCTTCATTTCATGACTCACTAGCATGCCCTGTACTGTAGACAATTCAACAACTTTAATAACAAGGGTATGGCAGACTTCTAATGCAATCAAGATACAGTATGTGGGGCTTTGTTTTGTTTTTGTTTATATATATATTTTAAGTTGTTGACAGACCTTTATGTATTTATTTTTTTTATTTATTTATATGTGGTGCTGAGAATCCAACCCAGTGCCTCACGCATGCCAGGCAAGTACACTACTGCTGAGCCCCAACCCCAGCCCCAAGTATGTGGTTTTAAAAAATTAAAGTAACTTCTATCATCCGCACGAAATATATTTTAATATTTAAAGTAAATATTTTCAGAAAAATTCTCCATAGAATTTAATAAGTCAGAGAATAATCTCTCCTTCAAAAAGATGGAAATCCTTCCATATTTGATAATGTTTGATAACCCGAAGGACATTATTCTAAGTTCAATCAGCAGTCACAAAGGACAAATTTTCTTCATAAAGAATCTAAAACAGTCATCTCATAAAAGAAAAGAATAGAACCATGTTTGCCAGGAGCTGAAAAGAGGGGAAAGGAGAAAATGCTAATCAAATGCTAATAAATTATCAGTTGTGCACATTCTTTGAATTTAAAAGATTTGTTGTACAGCATGGTGCCTGTATTATACAATATACTGTAATGTACACTTAAAACTACGTTAGGAGGGTAGAGCTTATCATAAGATTTTTTTATCATAATAACATAAAATAAAGAAGAATAAGGAGGAAGAGGAGGAGAAAGGAGGAAAGAAGAAAAGAAGGCAGATGGAAAAGACATTTCCCAAGAAAAAGAATATAGTTACTTCCTCAGCTGTATGGATAGAGGCATTGGTGATTGGGAGCAGGGGGTGGGGGGTGGTGGCAAAGATGAAACAAAGGTTCAAGCTTATGAGAGATTCACTTTCTCAGGAGAAATTGTCTATTAGCCAATACCTTAGGACCCCGAAGAATTCCACATGTGGCCCATGGACCTCTGAGAGTCCCTGAGACACCTTCAGGATACTCTAAAACTCAAAATCATTTTCATGATGAACTCTTTATTTGCCTTTTTCATTGTGTTGATGTTTGCATTCATGGAACAAGGACAATGGTGGGTAAAACTGTTGGTGGCTTAGCACTAGTCAAGGTGGTGGCCCAAAACTCTATAATAGTGAGTTACTAGTACACAATACATTGTGCTTCACTGTCACTCACTGGTGAGGGGTGGGGAAACATCATAGAAAAGTTTCACTTTAAAACATCCTTGATGAAGCAGTATAAATATTAACTTTATTAAATAAATATCATCCCTGTGTATACATCATTTTTTGTATATTCTGTTTGACAAATTGAGGACTAGGCAAGAAAGTATTTCTATGCCTTTGAAGTATAATGGTTATCTCAAGGGGAAAAAAAGTCCCCCATGGAAAGTTCTAATCACAGTTTTTCCCTTGCAGGATGGAAGTAAAAATCAATACAATCTGTTGGGGCCCAGGGAACAGTAATCTAAAAATTTAGCATCAGGTGGTTCTGACCTGGAAGAAATAAAATTAAATTGCCTCTGGAAGGATGAACCCTCAATCAAGTCCTTTAGATTTCCCCAAGAGGGAGTAAACCACCAGAAATAAGTCAGCATAAATGAGAAATAGTAGAATAAGATTCCCATGTAATTCAGATATTTGAATTATTATCCAAGGAACTGAGATCATTAAGCATGACTGAGCAGATTAAAACCAGAAAAAAATAGAATCTCTATAAATAAAACAAGAATATGTAAAAATAAAAACTCAATGGATAAATTAAATGCAATACTGGATGAAGCTTATGAGAGAACATGAATAGATAATAAATTCAAAGGAATTATTTGTGGATAAAAAGACTCAGAAAGTCAAAAGATAGAAAATATTAAAGAGTTATGAAGAAATGTGAATAATAGGGAGAATAGAAAAGTTTGAAAAAAGAAAAGGGAAAACATAATATTTCAAGAGACACAGAGAATTTTACAGCACTGATGAAAGACATTATTTTTCAAACATAAAAATCATAAATCCCAAACAGAATTTAGAAGAAATTCATACCTAAACACATCATAATGAAATTGCAAAGTCCTAAAGAGAAATAGAAGACATTAACACAACTAAAGAAGAAAGACCAAAGGTTTAAATAGCAATTAGACTTATAGCAGCATTTTCAATATCTTTAATGGAAGCCATCAAACAGAAGAATAAAACCTACAAAGTACTGGCAAAAATGTCAGGCTAGGATTATTTCTATACATATTAAAGAAGGGGGAAATTAAAACATATTTATAAAACCAAAAGTTAAAAGTTTACCACTAACTGATCCTCATAAATGAAACTCATAAAAGTTGAACTTCATTGTATTAGTTTCCTAGCCATAAACTAGGTGGCTTACAACAGAATTTTATTCTCACACTTCTGGAGGGTAAAAGTCTATACCTTTCCAAGCTGGTGTGTCAGCAATCCTTGGAATTCCATGCCATCTAAATGCAGTCATCCCTCAGTATACATGGGGGATTTTTTTAGGACCCCCTCATTGATACCAAAACCCAAAGATACTCAAATACTTTATTTAAATTGCATGGCATTTGCATATAACCTAACACATCCTCCTGTATACTTTAAGTTGTCTCTATATTACTTGTAATGCCTAATATAATGTAAAGGCTATGAAAATTGTTATACTGCATAGTTATTCTGTATAAAGGAATAATATCAAGAAGAATTCTGAACACATTTAATATAGATGCAATTTTTCTTAGTACATTTTGATCCCCAGTTGGTTGAATCCATGTAGTCAGCACCTGTGGGTATGGGGGCAAGGGGACAATGTACATTACCCAAGCTCTGCCTTTGCTGTCACATGTCACTGTGGGTCTCTCTGTCTATTCTAATAAAAACATCAGTCATCTTGGAACCCTCACACCAGTATGACCTCATTTTAAGTTATTGCATCTAACAAGGACTCTATTTCCAAATAAGATCACATTCTAAAATACTGGGGATTAGGACTTCAATATATCTTTTTAGCAAGTGTAATTCAGCCCATAATATTCATCCATAAGAAAAATGACTTGAAAAGGAAAAACTGAAATGGAAGAAGGAATTCTGAGTGAAGAAATTGCTAAGTATGTGAGTAAAACTAAAGAAATACTGACTGAATAGAGTTATTATGAAGTAATTTCTAAACTGAGTATTAAAAATAGAACTAACCCAATCAATAAATGGGCTAAGAAACTGAACAGACACTTCACAGAAGAATAAATACAGTTGATCAACAAATATATGAAAAATATTCAATATCTCTGGCAATTAGAGAGGTGCAAATCAAAGCTACTCTAAGATTTCATCTCACTCCAATCAGAATGGCAATTATTAAGAATATAGACAACAATAAATGTTGGTGAGGATGTGAGGAAAAAGACACACTTGTATATTGTTGGTGGGACTGCAAGTTGGTGCGGCCACTATGAAAATCAGTTTGGAGATTCCTCAGAAAACTCTGGGTCAAATGATGGTCCCATTCCCACTCTTTGGTTTACACCCAAAGGTCTTGAAATTGACATTCTGCAGCAACCCAGCATGTCAATATTTGTGGCAGCTGAATTCACAGTGGCTAGGTTGTGGAGCCAACCTGGGTGTCCTTCAATAGATGGATAGATGAGGAAAGTGTGATATGTATATTCATGGAGTATTGCTCAGCTTTAAAGAGGAATGGAATTATAGCATTTGCTAGTGGATGGATGGAGTTGGAGAATATCATGCTGAGTGGGGTGTTTTCTCTGATACGCCGGTGCTAATTCACAGTGATCAGTGTGGGCACTAGGGAAGAAGAGAGTTACCTTAGCTTGGGTAGGCAGGGGTGAAGGGAGGGGAAAGGAAGGGATATGGGGCAGAAAGAATAGTAGAATGCAAACAGACATTATTACCTTATGTACATATATAACTGCATGATTGATGTGATTCTACAACATGGGGGGTTATACCCCACCTATGTATGATACATCAAAATGCATAAATGCATTCTACTGTCATGTATAACTAATTAAAACAAATTTTTAAAATTTAAAAAATAGAACTAAACAGGAGAAAAAGCCAATGGAAAATAGGGTAAAAAAATCAAAGCTTAAATTATCTAAGATATTCAGAAGAAGAGTAAAGATATGGAATAGTTTTAGACCTTCAGTCAGTATTCAGTTTAAAATTTTAAGAGTAATCACTGAGAAAATAGAAATTGAAGGTTTATCTTCCAAATACTAATGAAGGAAATAAGTCATTTTAAAAATACTCATTTTAAAAGACTTAAAGAAAGGAGGAAAAATAAATGATATTGAACAACCATGATAAGAATGATAAAAATAATTCCAAATTTTCAAAAATTATGTTAAATTTAAGGCACTCAACTCTAGTTGAAAGGCAAAGATCATCAACCAGATAAGAGTTGTTACAAGACATATCTATAATAAATTATATCTATAACAAAATTATATAGAAATCTTCAAAGTAAAAGAATGAAAGAACTATATTAAAATAGTTCTGGTGCAGATATATTAATATCAGAAAAAAAACAGATTTTTGAGGCAAAATTGTTATCAGACATAAAAATAGTCACTATATAATGAGAAAAATTAAAATTAATGAGGATAGCTAATTCTAAATTTATATGTACCTAACAATATGTTCTCAAATATATAAAAACTAAAATTACAAGATTTTCTACAAAAAAAATGGGTGGAGAGTTTTAAGACTTCCCTTTCAAAAAAGTAGTTGAGGCACAAAATCATGAGTATAGATTTAGTATGAAAATACATTTTAAAATTGATCTCATAGACATCTTACTAATGAAAATCACATTCTTCTTAAGTACCTGAGATGAAACATTTCCAAAATTAGTCAATTATTAGACCACAAAACAACACAACATATTCAAAGAAACAGGATCAGAAAGAACATTTCTCTCTTAACAAAATGCAACTAAGCAATAATAAAATAACTTTTTAGGACCTATTTATCTGGAAATTTTTCAATTTTTCTTCTAAAATATTAGCCATTTTATTAAATACTTTAACGGTTGGAAGTATATGATAATAAGAATTAAATGGGGATAATACAGACTCCTGCTTCCAGGAGAGTGGAGGAGATGTGCTTTGCCTATTTCTCCTACTAAGCACAGCACAGTTAAGACTCCCTGGGCATCATACATAAAATGATAAATATAAGAAGAGAGAAGAAAGTAGACCAGCTCCTGAGCTCAGGACTCCAGGAATGATTTTCTTTCGCTTCATAAACCTAAAAATCCCAAACCAGGTATTAGAGATGTACTACCAGGAAATGCTAGGGGAACAGAAACAAATGAACACAGAGACAAGAAAAGTCTGTTTTCTTTAGCCACAGGACCAGGCAAAGAGGAAACCAAGCAAGACAGAAAAGTTTTCAATGATTTCCATTCTATTCCAATCAAACACCATGAGAAAATCTTTCTGTCTGATCTCTGCAACTTTCTATGAATCTATAATCATTTCAAAATAAAAACTTTTTTTAAAAAAAGAGGAAAAGATGGTGATATAACAAGGAGTAACTGAGTGGCTAATTTATTTTAGAGGTCAAAGATGGACTTTCTGAGAAGATAACATTTTGGTTGAGACCCACATAAGAAGCAGCTAGCTGTGCTGTGGAGATAAAGAACTAACAACCGAAGCTGAGGACACATCTAGAGAAAAGCCCAAGGTGGAAATGAGTTTGGTGTGTTCTAAGGAAAGAATAAAGTTCAAGATGAAGGGTACAGGGACAGGTGGAAAGTAGTACAAGATGAGTAATGTTAAAAGAAAAAAAAATAGACAAATTAAATTTTGCGGGGTTTAATAGAGCAAAAAAGAATTGATGAACCCTCAAAACCAAAACAGGCTCCAAGAACTCCAGTTTGGAACGTAGTCAGGCAACATTTATGGGCAAGAAATGGAAGTGAGAATTAGAGAGAACTAGACAGGTTACAGCTCCGTGTTTGCTTAATTTGGACATGATCTGATTAGTTGGCTGCCAGCTATTAACTGACTGTTAGCTGCTGTCATTGGCTGACACTCAGCTATTTGTTACAAAAGTATACATATAAACTAGATTTTCTGTCAATTTACCTAGTTTGTTAGTGGATCAAATATAAAGGTCTCCTCAAGTCAAATTTAGTTTGACCTAACAGTAGGAATATCAAGGGGACAGGATATAGGAATTTGTATGTGTAAGAATTGTAATGCAAAAGTAAGTAAGTAAATACATAAGCAAATAAATGCCAAGAGATTCTAAATTTAAAAAAAAATAAGCAGCTGAATGAGATAGTCTCATTTATTAAAAGTTTTCTTTAATCACTCAAGTTTCTGAGTGGAAAAGGATTACTGTCCAAAGTGCAAGAAGAACTCATTGTAGGATCTCATAAGGTGGTAAGAGATGGTAAAATTATCTTTTATATTTTCAAAGATGCCACACACTGTGGGCAACTTTGAAAATATAAGATAATTTTTAATGTATTAAATGTGAGAATCAAGGTATAACTGCTTAGTTTTGGCTAAAAACTGGGTGGATATTCATGCCTTTAACTGGGGCTAAAAATACAGGACAAAATTGAGGTATGGAAACAGAAATTCAGAGTTCTATGATAAGCAAATTGATCAAAGATTGTATAGATATAAATGAGGATTCCAAGGAGTCCCTTCTGGGGAGAAGTCAAGTTTGGTATACAGATTAGAAAGTCAATACCATAATAAAAATAAAATTTCTTTTTTTAACATTTTTTATTGGTTGTTCAAAACATTACAAAGCTCTTGACATATCATATTTCATACTTTAGATTCAAGTGGGTTATGAACTCCCATTTTTACCCCGTATATAGATTGCAGAATCACATCAGTTACACATCCACATTTTTACATAATGCCATATTAGTAACTGTTGTATTCTGCTACCTTTCCTGTCCTCTACTATCACCCCTCTCCTTCCCTCCAATCTTCTCTTTCTATCCTATCTGCTGTAATTTAATTCTCTCCCTTGTTTTTCCCCCTTTCCCCTCACAACCACTTATATGTAATTTTGTATAACAATGAGGGTCTCCTTCCATTTCCATGCAATTTCCCTTTTCTCTACCTTTCCCTCCCACCTCATGTCTCTGTTCAATGTTAATCTTTTCCTCCTGCTCTTCCTCCCTGCTCTGTTCTTAGTTGCTCTCATTATATCAAAGAAGACATTTGGCATTTGTTCTTTAGGGATTGGCTAGCTTCACTGAGCATAATCTCCTCTAATGCCATCCATTTCCCTGCAAATGCCATGATTTTGTCATTTTTAGTGCTGCGTAATACTCCATTGTGCATAAATGCCACATTTTTTTATCCATTCATCTATTGAAGGGCATCTGGGTTGGTTCCACAGTCTAGCTATTGTGAATTGTGCTGCTATGAACATTGATGTGGCAGTATCCCTGTAGCATGCTCTTTTAAGGTCTTCAGGGCAATAGCTGGGTCAAATGGTGGTTCCATTCCGATCTTTCTCAGGAGTCTCCATACTGCTTTCCAAATTGGCCGCACCAATTTACAGTCCCACCAGCAATATACAAGAGTACCCCTTTCCCCACATCCTCGCCAGCACTTGTTGTTGTTTGACTTCATAATGGCTGCCAATCTTACTGGAGTGAGATGATATCTTAGGGTGGTTTTGATTTGCATTTCTCTGACTGCTAGAGATGGTGAGCATTTTTTCATGTACTTGTTGATTGATTGTATGTCCTCCTCTGAGAAGTGTCTGTTCAGGTCCTTGGCCCATTTGTTGATTGGGTTATTTGTTATCTTATTGTCTAATTTTTTGAGTTCTTTGTATATTCTGGATATTAGGGCTCTATCTGAAGTGTGAGGAGTAAAAATTTGTTCCCAGGATGTAGGCTCCCTATTTACCTCTCTTATTGTTTCTCTTGCTGAGAAAAAACTTTTTAGTTTGAGTAAGTCCCATTTGTTGATTCTAGTTATTAACTCTTGTGCTATGGGCGTCCTATTGAGGAATTTGGAGCCCGACCCCACAATATGTAGATCGGAGCCAACTTTTTCTTCTATCAGACGCCGTGTCTCTGATTTGATATCAAGCTCCTTGATCCATTTTGAGTTAACTTTTGTGCATGGCGAGAGAAAGGGATTCAGTTTCATTTTGTTGCATATGGATTTCCAGTATAAAAATGAAATTTCAACCCCAGGATAAAATCATCCCATGAAGGTATCTACTGGTAGAAAAGAGAAACTAAAACTAAGCCAGAGAGAACTCCAAGTTTATAGGTCAAGTTGAATGGAAGAACGGTGCAGGGGAGGTAGGAGGAGAACCAAGACATCCTAATGCCACAGAGACCAAGATTTGCTTTTCTAGGAGCAGCTGAGCAAGTCCTGGCATATAGAAAATCATGAGTGATGATATAGGTGAAAGGGTATAAATAATGTCACGAAGCTGGGAGAGAATGGAACCCCAAGCACAAGAGGAAGCATTGGGCTCCCAGAGGAATGATGTCCACCCTGGTAAAGAGAGGGAAGGCAGAGTTTGGGGAGCAGAGCAGGCATGCTGAGAAAGTTCTTATTTTATTTCAACAGCTTTCTCAAGGAAGTACGAGGGTAGAATTTTAAGCTGCAAGTTGAGATGTGGAAGAAGTAGTATAGGATTTTTTGAGGAGAGAAAACAAGGTGTGAAATAGTTGTTTGGAGGTGAGAGCTTGAATTTGTCAGGGAGGACTGGAGGATTGCTAGGCAGCATGGCGTGCCTTCTATGTGTTATGATCATGGCTAGAACATGAAATCCATCCGTCTGGTGTCACTCCAGCAACCTTGAACTGCTGGGCGCAGGCATGGGGTCAGGGAATATTTTGATGTAACCGAGGTTGGGTTGCTGCGTTGATTGTCTGATGAGCACAAGGACAGGACAGAGGGACAAAAGACTTGAAGGTGTTTGGAAAGAAGTGACTACCATGTCTTCAAACTCTTTTGCTGGCATAGCCCCTAAAAATAGTTTTGAAAAACTGTGTGCCCTCCACACATTTTTAAGGTAACATCTACACTTTTCATTGTAAATTTAAATGTGGTAGACTTTTTGACATATAGTGTACTTTTATGTGTCACTTTTTAAGAAATGTAACCAATGAATTTAAATACCATATAATTTTGGTACCCACCATCATCCATTTAAAAATACATCTCAAAGAGCTTCTTAAATTGAAATTTTACATCTTTTTCTTTCTATTTGAGCCTGTACTTTCAGTCCACTCCCTTCACACCCACCCCCTCAACTGAATTTTATAATATATTTTTGTACTCATAAGATTTTTATTTATCACCCTCACACATTCCTCTGCAACAAAAATATGTATATAAACTAAAGTTGAATGTGATTTTTATATTTGCCATGAGCATAAGGTTCTAAGTCCTAGAAATTTTCTTCTAGACCAAGTTACTATTATAATTATTATTAAGTGCTGATGATGTTGTTTACACATCTGAATCTTTTGTCAAAACATTAAAATAATAATTTTTAATAAGTAGCTGTCAAACATAAAAACTAAGATTTTATTTAAAGTTCTTTTAATAAGAACTAGGATAGTTAAGATTAGTGAGGATACTTTTTGCCAATTATTTCATCCATGGGTACATGTTACACTTTTTGGATTAAATTACAGAAAATATAAACTAGTAACAATATTTTTGCATTGTATTTACACATATGTGCTGAGAAACCACTTTCTCATACCTAAGTGGATAGGAATGGAAGATGCCACCTGGCTCTGAATTCCTTATGAGTTGAAAGTTAAAAAAAAGTGATATAAGGAATATGTTAATAATCTATCAGTTGACAACTCAACTTATTAACTGTAAAGAATTAGAAGTCTAATTTGCACAATAATTTGTTATTCAGTTATTAGTATCATTTATTTTCTCAATTCCTGAGATGTATACCAAAAACTTTACCAAGACTTATCTGAATATAAATTTATACCAGCTATTCTGTCACTTAGAGGTACTTTCTTTAATCCAATCCTTATGTGGAGGTGTGGAAAACAAAGGAAAGGTATGTGAGTTCTCCCTGTATTGTTTCTTACAACTGCATGTGAATTTTATCTCAAAATAAGCCTTTTAATGTAAAAAATTTGATTAAAACATTCATCAAACTTACTGTATTGACAGAGTGAAAATGATTATTTTGCCCACTCAGCCAGGTGGTCAGAGTTAGTCTCTAGTAGCCATCATATTAATGTCATGTACCTAGATACGATGTGACAACAGCACTTTCCCTTGGGGTCTTTCTCCCTGAAGCTATAACCTCAGCCTAATCATGAGAAAAACTTCAAACAAATCCCAACAAGGGACATTCTACAAAATACCTAGGCAGTACTCCTTTAACTTGACAAGGTCATCAAAACCAAGAAAGTCTGAGAAGTTATCTGGGCCAAGAACAGACTAAGGAGATAAGGTGACTAACTGCAAGGTGGTCTTCTGCATGGGCTTGTAGAACAAAAAACAAACAAACAAACAAAAATGTTAGGTAAAAACGGAGAAAATTTGAATCCACTATGGCCTTTGGTTAAGAATAGTACATCAATATTGGAACATTAATTTGTTCATGAATTGTGACAAACATACCCTAACAATGTAAGTTGTTACTAATAGGAGAGCTGGGTATACAATATAGGAGAAATGCTGTACTGTCTTTGCAACTTTTCTGTAAACCTATAATTTTTCTCAAATTTCAGTTTTTATTGTATGTAAAGTCCTATGGCTAAGGACTTTGAAGAGCTGAGGTAAAATTTCCAAATATGTAAAAACATGTATTTAATTTTCAGCATTTCTTGAAGATACCACCTTTGCTTTGCTCTCATATGAGTTTCTCTCAGAGCAATACTTTCATTGATAACAGACTGCAGATAAGAGTCAAAGTCATTAAACAAAAACTGTTATGTTTTCTTCTACCATACCACTTCATATCTGAATTCAGAACATACCAACATGGGGAAAATATACTACTTATGAGACCATGTTGCTCTTTAACTAAAATATATAGAGGACAGGGAAATGAGGAAAATCCTGAGCTTTAATTAATTAATCATCAAGAAAAATGCCCCCCCAATAATATTTTGACATCACTTTATTTGGCACCCTGAAGATGCCATAGTCCGGTTGAATACATAATGGTAAGATCTGGGATGGGGAGGTCTGTACCTTTCTCTGTTAAAGCAGGAGAAGGACACTGTAAATGACTGAGTTCTCAGGTGGATCAATTTAAGAAAAATACTTGACATGAAGGTTGAGAGTTTTCCTTACAACTGTCTTTGCACAAGTCCTTCCTTGGCCAAGTCTCCCCATACCTATGGGTAACTAGTTTGAGGACCACTGAGATGATGAACCCTGGAATCTAATTTTGGTAAGGAGGGAAGTGGAGATGCAAGGAGATTATCAATTGAGAAAAGCCATAGGGTCACTGGATTGGTGGGTCTAATGAAGTGGAAGAAGCACTGGTATGAAAGTACCTGGGGAAGTAGGTAAACAAGGAAAGAGAACAAGAAGAGCAAGAAGATGAAAAATTAGATTTTTAATTTTTTTAAGAAAGGGAGAAAATAAGAAAAGGCAAGACCAACTTAGGTATCTGCATGCTACCTGGGGTGGGGGCACACTGGGAAAGTACTACATACCATATCATTTTCAGGAAGGTCTGAAGTGTTCATGATGACCACATGTCCCCTCAGCAAGCCTATCTTGTTCTTGACTGTGTCCCCTAAACCAAGAACAGTTCCTGACATGTGAAAGGTGCTCCATAAATATTTTTTTATTAAAGAACTGTATTTATAAAATATAGACCACAAAGCACATTTGGGGATAATTTTCTCCACCTACCTGCCTTGCATATCAAAGCAAGAAGTGAAAATGTCATTATCACTGGGTCTACTTTTATTGCATCACTTCCCCAAACATTTTAATTACATGCACTTTGCATGGAAAGACCTCCTTGAACTTTTTTAAGAACATTTTTAACATGTGAAAAACATAGTCCAATATGCAATCATAAATCTCTGAGGTATACAGCTCCCTCCTTCCCCTCCCCTGCAGTGTTTGTGAAAACGGCATGCTCTCTTATTCTGCACACACAATACACTGCTAATATTTACCGACTGAAAGAGTCAGTGTCCAATTCTGTTTTCTTCTTTCCTAGAGGTTGAGCACATTGGCGCAACATGCATATTTTCCCAGGCTACTGATAATTCATTCATTTTTACCTCTGCATCCAGGAGGAGCTACCTGTACACCAGCTCCCCATTTGAAAATCAATGCCATTTAAATACGCACTTCTGGTGAGAATCCCTTCATGAAAAGCCACAAAATAAGGCAAAGAATAAAGCAGAGATGATGAACATTTTTTCATATATTTGTTGATTGATTTTATATCCTCTTCTGAGAAGTGTCTGCTCAGGTCCTTGGCCCATTTATTGATTTGTTTTAGTGATGCTTAGCTTTTTGAGTTCTTTATATAACTAGAGATTAGTGCTCTATATGATGTGTGAGGAATAAAAATTTTCTCCCAAGATGTAGGCTCTCTATTCACCTCACAGATTGTTTCTTTTGCTGAGAAGAAACTTTTTAGTTTAAGTCCATCCCATTTATTGATTCTTGGTTTTAATTCTTGCACCATAGGAGTCTTATTAAGGAAGTTGGAGCCTAATCCCACATGATAAAGATTAGGGCCTACTTTTTCTTCTAATTGATACAGTGTCTCTGGTTTAGTTCCTAGGTCCTTGATCTACTTTGAGTTGAGTTTTGTGCATGGTGAGAGATAGGGGTTTAATTTCATTTTGTTGCATATGGATTTCCAGTTTTCCCAGCACCATTTGTTGAAGAGGCTATCTTTTCTCCAATGCATGTTTTTGGCACCTTTGTCTAATATGATACTTGTAATTTTGTGGGTTAGTCTCTGTGTCCTCTAAGATATCATCTCACTCCAGTTAGAATGGCAGCTATTTTGAAGACAAACAACAATAAGTGTTGTCGAGGATGTGGGGGGAAAGGCACACTCATACATTACTGATGGGACTGCAAATTAGTGCAGCCAATATGGAAAGCAGTATGGAGGTTCCTTGGAAAACTGGGAATGAAATCACCATTTAACACAGCTATCCCCACTCCTAGGTCTATACTCAAAGGACTTAAAAACAGCATACTACAGGGACACAACCACATCAATGTTTATAACAGCACAATTCACAATAGCTAAACTGTGGAACCAACCTAGATGCCCTTCAGTAGATGAATGGATTAAAAAATGTGGCATATATATGCAATGGAATATTACTCAGCAATAAAAGAGAATAAAATCATAGCATTTGCAGGTAAGCGGGTGGCGTTGGAGAAGATAATGCTAAGTGAAGTTAGCCAATCCCCCCAAAAAACAAATGCGGAATATTTTCTCTGATATAAGAAGTCTGACTTATAGTGGGGTATGAAGGGGGAGCATAGGAGAAATAGATGAACTCTGGATAGGGCAGAGGGATGGGAGGGGAAGGGAATGGGCAAGGGGTTAGCAATGATGGTGGAATGTGATGGACATCATTATCCAAAGTACATGTATGAAGACATGAATTGGTGTGAACATACTTTATATACAGAGATATAAAAAATTGTGCTCTATATGTGTAATAAGAATTGTAATGCATTTCACTGTCATGTATTTAAAAATAAAGTCAATTAAAAAAATAGAGCAGATGTGCTCAGCTCCTAACCATCTCTCCGACACTCTTCCATTTTCATATAGATCAACTCTACTATCATTAAACTTTTGGGTTTTTAACATCTTTCCACAAGAGAATACATTTTTGTCACACTGAAGACTCTAAGTACATTTCTCAGTAGTATTTGAGGGTTAAACGGAGGAATCCATAGCAAAGCTATTGTCAGATGATGGAAATTCTGAGTGCACACATTTTGGAGAATTCAGCTTGAAGATCTCAACCCCTTTAGCTTTCACTTTGTCACTTGACCCCATATTTCCTGCTAATTCTTTCAAAGTTGTTTTTTTCTATCCCAACACCCCAAGTTTCCCTTTTGCTTTATGAAATTGTAAACCACATCAAAGAAAACCTATCTTTGAGAAGTACCTAAGTGGCACATTATGAACTGCAAAGCTCCCACAGAGCAATTTAAAATGATGAATATCCTTTTCAAACATCCTTTTCAAAATTGCACATGGACTTCAGCCAGTCACAAGACAGTGATGTGGAGGATGCATTAGAGTCCCCATCTGCTCTTCACATTGCTCATCATTGATTTATAATCCACAGTAAGTCATCTGGCCACACAGGCATTGCGGAGACTGTTACCTTTGAGAAGATTTGTCCGTGCCTTTAGTAATTTTCTCCTACCTGCACCCTGATGTGACTCATTGCTATTCCAGGAACAGTTCTTCCCACTATTCTCAAAGAAGAAGAAGAAGGGGGAAAAAACCTGTGGTACATTTTAAACTTTGAGAAAATAAATAAAGCTCTTTAGGGATAACTTCAGACTACTGTTTTCATTAAAGGAGCTTCGACTCATCTTCACTCCTTTCAAAAGCAGCAGTCCCTTTCTGCTTGAATTCTCATTAACAAAACCACCAATATTTTTCCTAGATCAGCTATCATTTGCTCACTGGGTGACATATATAGATATTTCCTTTTTCACAAGCCACAAGAGAACACACTGTTGCAGGAGATAAAAATAAAGATTAGAGTTTCAAGTAAGTGACCCCAAGCCACAACTACTGCTGTATAATGCCAAGCAGAATCTCAAAGTGGACAGATGTGATGTCCACCGGAACTCTGACCAATTTAGCCCAGCTTTCTCTCCTGTAAGAGCTGAAGGGTAAAGGGAATTCATGCAAGTTCATGCTCTGAAGCTGGTACAAGGCAGGTTGAAAGGTAAGACTGTCTGGCATCGGTGTCCATCATGCTACAGCCACCATCTTGGCCATGTTGGACCCTGGCACTCTTCATACTGGGATGACTACCCATATACCTTATGGGAATATTCCATAAGACATTCCCTTAGAATGTCCCAAAGACCTCTTTTCTTTTATCTACTCTATACCCTCACCTGCCATGTGCCCAATTTTCCTGCCCTCTAACTAGATTCATCTGCTAAGTATCAGACATCTGGTAGTTAAAGAATCAAGTCACATGATCTGCTTAGATGCTAATGATCAGAGAGAAATATCTTTGACTCTTCATCCCCTTCAGGAATGCACTTTAAATAGAGCTCTCTTACAAAACATTAACTTTTCAGCTTAGATGAGGGGCCCCACCTGCTGGGAATTGGAAGAGAAGTAATATCTTGGGAAAGGCAGGCCAGTGATTCCCGAGTTACACTATTTGATGGTCATTTACTAGTTCTCAGTAATCACTGTAATCTTTGGGATCATATAGAATAAATCTTTGGTCACATACAATAAAGATTGAGCTGGTTGCCTCAAATAACAGGAAGCAGTATGAAGATGACATATCCAAATAAGAGCCACTGGAATTTCCAAGGAACCTATGAATAGCTAAGGTCATTTAACTTCATAGAAATGAAAATATAGTTTGTATATATGAAAATAGTTTAGTCTTCAAGGCAGAGCTAGTGAGTGTGTTGGCTTTGTGTTCCTGAAGAGCATGAATTCATTACCTCTCCTGCCATGATGTTCCTCTTGGTTTCTATGTGCCTGATGCTATTGGCCAATCACCATGCCCTCTCTCTGCTCTGCATGGACTCTGATTTCTGCTTACTCATAATTTCAGCCTTTGCACAGCTCCCATGGTCTCTGTCTTTAGCTTAGCAAATGCCCCTAAAAGAGAAGTTACTTATCTGTTAATTAGCCATCTTCTTGTTGGAGAAGAAACATTTCCAGGCTTCAGCTAAAGTATTCTTCATTGCCAGCAGCAGAAATCAATTTGGCTGGACTAAGCAAAAAATAAATTTATTGAAATGATTAGAGAGATACTCAGAAAATGAATGTAAACAAATGGAGGCAGAGAAGCCAAACCACACCACTAAATCGGCTGAGGGAGAACTCTTTGCCATCAACCAACTGTAGGAGTTGTGACTTGTAACTTACACCTGAACACTGGAAACCAGTATTACTGCTTGTCCCTCTGACCACGCTGAGTCCTGGAAATTGAACATTGCTGCAAATTACCACCGCAAAGACCTCTCCCCATCTGAGCTTCCCTGTATCACCAATCACCTCCCAACTCCACAGACTTGATTGCCAAGTCTGTATCACAAGCTAAGGTGAGAGGTAAAGAGTATATGGCCTTTGGAGTTTCATCAGCAGGAAATGGACTCTGCCTGCCTTTGAGTCTCAAACGGTAGAGAATATGGTAAGAGGGCTAGTTGATATAAAATCAAGAAGAAAATGCAGGAAATGATTGCACTAACTCATGATCGGCTGCACTCCCATTACAAATCCATCTGAGCCAATACTCCCTGCTTAGGAAGTCAGGATGTGGCTGCTCACTTAGAAGGACCATAGGAAGGGTGATGATCTTGACTGGCCAGTGTAAAACTACAACATAACCAACAAAGTATGGGAAATTCTTTCATGTACATATTGATTTCAAGGCTTAATTTTTCAAAATATGAATTTATCTATGTCAGTTTTCTTTATTGGACTGTACATATTTTAGGGCAGGGACTTTGTCTTATTTGTTTTTATATCCCCAGTGCTTAAGACACTGCCCAGCAGATAGCAGATACCTATTAAATAAGATTTGTGGCCGAGAAATTTTTCTGTACCATTGGATAACATAAATTTCTCCGAGCTTTTTGAAGGATCATAATTATTCTTATTAACACATCAAGAAAGAGTTAAAAAAGCAAAAATGTTTTGATTTATACTCTTCCAGAGTAATTTTCTTGGAGTTCCTCTACAGAGCACAGATCTTTGAAATTGTGGCTGATAGAATGAGGGAATTGCTTGATAGAAAAGAGGTTGAAGAAGAAACGAGAAGGTAGATATTGAAAAGGGAACATCAAAAGGAGGGCAGAGATGAAGGAATAAAGAAAATGAGAGAAGAGTTAGTCCAAGGAGTATTAGCAACAGAAGTTTCCTGATAATCTAGAAGAAAATTAATAAATGCAAAAAGGATTCTGAATACTGCTTTGAGAGCAGCGAAGTGACACTAATATTTTAAAGTACATACCACATGCAAACATTTACTAGAAACTGGATGGTGTGTGTGTGTGTGTGTGTGTGTGTGTGTGTGTGTGTGTTTAACATTTCTGGCAACCACTAATATATATGGTGGACAAAATCATTTACACTTTGTAGATGAGGAGAATGAGGCTCAAAAATATTATATGATGGGTTTCAGGCACACAGATATTAAGCATCAGAATTTATTGATTCTCTATATGAATCCAAATTCCACACTTTTTTCAACAACCTATTTCTCCCTGAGTAAGACTGAAGGTGGGTGGGGAGGAATAATCCTGCTCACTAGAAACTCTGACTTCAAATTCCCCAGCCTTTGAATGGTGTCTGAGCTGCCTTTATACATTCTATAAAAGAAAATCTGACATTTAAAAATATTTAGATGTTTGGATATGAAATTTTTAAAGGTAACAGGAACTTTGTTTCTGATATCAGCCTAACTGACCTCAATTCCTCATTGTTCTTGGAAGCAATAAAGAAATTTCATATAGTCTCAAATAGAAGATGACATTATTATTCCACTCTTAATAATAAGAGGAGTTTGATTTAATCTCTGAATTTACCAAGATCTCAAAACACATTTACATGCTTTCCCTATGCCACATCTGAGTGATAATTTTTTTAATTTTTTTAATAGTTGCAGAATGACACTGCTGACTTTGACACTACCCAAAAGCCTAACATCACTAAAGTTTACCAGTGGTCATGCTGGGGAAGTAGAATACCCTGACTCAAGAGCAGAAGGATTGCACAAATGCTAACACTACATCAGGTTGAATGGTCCAAAATGTATGTGTACGTAGAACCTATTAATGTGGACCTGGTGGGGAGAGAGGTCTTTGAAGATATAACTAAGAATCTCAAAATGAGATCCTGTTGGATTAGGGTGCACCTTAACTATAATGAAAGTGTCCTTAAAAGAAAAGGGAAGAAGAAACACATCACGAGATGATTTGAAGAGAAAGGACCTGGGCAATGCATCTACCTACAGCCAAAGGGCACCAATGACTGCTAAAATCTATGGAAAGGTATATAATGGAATCTCTCAGAGCCTCCAAAAGGAACAAAGTGATGTTTTGATTTCTGCTCTAAGTCACCTAGTAATGGTTTAAATGGTCATTTGTTACAGAAGCCCTAGGAAACTAATACACTAACAGAGTTCAGGAAAATGTCAAGAAAATTCTTGCAGAACAGATATCAAAGACAAGGAAAAGAAAACTCACTTACCTTGTCTCCAAAGGTAAGACAAGGAAAATGAAACTGCTTTATATCAATCTGAATGAAAAGTCTTGCCAGGCAATGAATAGTTCTCTTTCCCTCTCTGAAACTTGCAAGACATCTGCAGGGTTTCTCTATAGACAAAATGCATTAGCATTACATAGAGTGTGAATGAACCAGACCTTGGGACTGAGGCTAGGAATTTTTTTTTGGGGGGGGGGGCGGTTTCCAGGGGGGGGATTGAACTCAGGGGCACTTAAACAGCAAGCCACATACCCAAGCCCTTTTTGTATTTTTTTAGAGACAGGGTTTCATTGAGTTACTTAGGGCCTCACTAAGTTCCTGAGGCTGGCTTTGAATTCTCTATCCTCCTGCCTCAGCCACCTGAGCCACTGGGATTACAGGCATGTGCCACTGTGCCTGGTTGAGGCTAGGAATCTTAAGCAAAAAGAAGTCTGAGGGGCTGAGTTGTGGCTCAGTGGCAAAGCATTGCCTTGCATGTGTGAGGCACTGGGTTTGATCC
Source organism: Spermophilus citellus (assembly GCF_964194105.1). Taxonomy (NCBI): domain Eukaryota; kingdom Metazoa; phylum Chordata; class Mammalia; order Rodentia; family Sciuridae; genus Spermophilus; species Spermophilus citellus. The sequence goes on from NC_138182.1 coordinate 32,847,587, forward strand.
TCAGCACCACATGAAAGAATAAATAAATAAATTGAAGTTATTTTAAAAAGTTCCAATTCATTTAAAAAAGAAGAAGTTTGAGGACCACTGTCTTCAAGGTCAACAGGTCGAACTGTCCTTTCATATTTCCCAGGGTTTCTCAGGCGAGGTGTGACAACAACCAGTACTCTACATGATTTGGGGTTGCATAGAGGACTTACGATTTTATTGTAGGTTGAAATACAACTGGTATCTAAAAAACCAATGATTTCATGGGTATTGCTTACAAAGAGGATAAGTAAAAATTCAAGGTAAATTTTATTAAGTATGTAACAGAGAAGGAGGTAGTTGGAACAAACCTCATGGGAACAGCACAGGTGGGGCTTAGGATGCAAATGCAAGGGTGTTGGGAGAGGAGCAGCTCTCTGAATCTAGACCTCTTGATGATATAGCTCATTCCACCCTCCTGCATTTTAGATCATGCAAAGAAAGTTACACATAGAAATGATGCATACACACACACACACACACACACACACACACGCATGCTCAACTGCGCTAAAGAAGGAATGAAGAGACACATCCTTTATTTAACAGGGTGCCTCAAAGTTAAGCCACATGTCCTTGCCTGTCTCTACCAGGAAAACAATTGATGGGCCCAAGTAACAGGAGTGGATAGTGGTGAATGACAATCTGTGTGCAAGTGTAAATGGTCACTGAGATTTGGGCAGCATGGTTTTACATTGATTTGCTTTCCTGCCACAGGTAGATAGGTCTTAGGGTGAAGACAGCAAGGAAGGTAAACTAGAGGATCAAGGAAAAGAAAACCACACTAATATTTCCCAGGGGCTCAGGTCACTTAGGCCACAGAGCCAACAGGATTATGGAATTTCAGAGAGAAAGAGACTTCAGACATCAAATGAGCCAAGACTAACATTTAAGATAAAAAACAGTAATAGAGAGACATAGAGTGTGGGGTGAAAGAGGTGATGGTCACCAAAGTGAGGCACAGTAGTTAAGGGCTTCTTTTCCAAAGGTTCCTTTATGATATGAGATTCTCTATGCCAGTTACTCATAGGGACTTTTATCACTGGCAGCCATAGAAACTGCAATCCTATTCATTCATTTGACGTTTTGGTCGAGGAATCAGAGGGTAGCGAGAGGGGCGCTGAATGAGGGAGGACTCAGATGAAGCTCATCATGGAATAAGGTGATGCCCCCACGCTGCACAGTCAGAGCTGGGCTTGTGATGATGCACTGTCGTTGTTTGAGGGTGGGGGCTGCACAGGACTCATAAAAGATGCAAGAGAAGAAACTTGGCAAGAAGTGAATGTTTTCGCCTGCAGAGAGGCCCCTGAGTCCCCAAGAAGCTGCACCCCCACCCCATAAACCCCCACAAAAGTTCAGCGCAGCACACCTGTCCTCCCCAGATGGGGTTCCCTGCGCAAACGCCTCCTCGCCCTCCGGGATTTTCCAGCCGTGGCGCGAGCTCCTCCCTCGCCAGAGCGGGGTGCTGTCCTAGCGCCAAGCGCCCGCCAGAGCAGCGGCTGGGGGGCGGCGGGGGTGGGCCTCGCTCACAGCCATTGGTCTAGGGGCCGGGAGGGGCGGAGGGACACGGTGAGGGCCGTGCAGAGCTAGCAGCCGCGGGCCCACTCGCGCTGCGCCCGCTGCCCGTGCGCTCCGGCCGCGCTCTGTGTCCCTGCGCTCAGCATTCCCGGGGACAGCTTTGCGGGCACGAATCTCTGAGACAGGGGCGCCGCCCCACCCGAAGCAACAAAGCCCGGCGCAGGTGGGCTCGCGTCGCGACCAGCAGGTCAGTGAGAGCCTCCCGACCCGGCCAGTGAGCTCAGGCAGAGTGGGGAACCCGAGACGCACTGGGTGCCAGAGCACGAGGGGCTCCCGACTCCTCACCTTAGGACGGCCTTGAGTCCATTGGCCTCCGGAGACTCCTCCCAGACTCTCTCCAGGCTCCTTGAGATTTTGCACCTTTCTGGGAAACACCTCCCGAATCTATCCTTTCCGTAGCTGACTGCGTTCTTAGGGTTCCGGAGCAGCCTCTGCAGCCCAACTCTACGGGTCTCTGGGAGACTCCTCCGGTTACAGCCAGAGCCCCCGAGGGGGGCCGGCACGCAGTGTCCTTGGCCCCGGGATGACCCACCTCCTTCTCAGACGCAGGGATCAGGAAGGTCTGCTTTGAGTCTGCCGCTACAAAAGGTTGATTTCTGTGAGCAAGTGTAGTTTTACACTTTGCGCAGTGTATTTCTAGCTGCATTTTGTTTGGCCTTTGTGATGTGTGTGGTCATTATTTTTGTGTTTGTTTTACGCTTATCTGAATTTTTAGGGTCTTCTGTCCCTTCCCTGAGAATCGCCACACTCACCACTGGCCGCTGACTTTGCGCCTTAGGGGTTAGTGTAAGGATTTTCACCAGTCTTCCAAGTGGCTCCAGATTCAGAGAAGTTTTTCCCAGCTTTCGTTCCCCAGCTGTGGTTTCCCCGAGTTCCCGTGAAAACCCAGAAGTAACTGCACCAGCTATCTATCCCCTTTTCCAGGTCTGATGAGACGCTGAAATCCGCAGAGGTGCGCGGATTATGGGCAATTGTTAAATTCTTATTAAGACAGGGTATATTATGTGCTCTCCGCCAAGGAGCACAAAGACCCATTCATTCACAGAAACATCTTGTTGAGTACCAGGTTTGAGAACTGTGCCTGTGCGTTTTGCACAGCCAGATGCCCCGAGAGCTCGGGTTTGGTGTCAGATTCCAGATACGGGGTCTGTTTCTTAATGTCCTTCATTTCCTCTGCCGGTTAATTTTCCTTCAGAAAATTTTCTGCTAAAGTAAGTACTTCGTTGGTTCTTTGTGCTGGGTCATGAGATCCGATGGCTAGAGGACGTCTCAAAGCCTTCACATTTTTTTTTTTTTAATGGCCACACTACAGGTGAAGAGTATGGGGAAATGGGCAATGGTTACTGTCCTGCGACTGACCAGAGGACCACTCCCCAAGATGTTTCTCCTAGGGTGCGCTTCACTTTAGATTTCCCAGATTCATTGTTCAGACAACAGCCTGTCCAGAGGGAAAGAAGCATGATAAGAGATTGGCTTTTCGTAAAAGATTTGCCTCTTAATGCAGTTTTGCTGCTCAATGCATCCTCCTTAAAAAAAAATAAAATAAAAGATAATATTTTAAGTTGCTTAATTATGCAGCTAGTCTGGGCGTTTTGCATTATTTATGATCTGGCTCATAGTGGTTCTTAAATACCTTTTTGCGATTAAATATGCTTCATTTGGCTAAACAGAGAATCATCATGTCCTGTATCCCCACCATACGTAGGGCAGGACAGCACCCTTTATAATCAGCAATTGTTGTTGATCAGTAGTGCAAGTGACTTTTTGTAAAGTGCATGTGAATGAAGCTGCTTTGTCACAGGCAGCATTGACAGCACGCCCTCAGGGCATGCCCTAGTCACCTTCAAAAGGTGTACATGGTGGAGATAGCAACCCATCTGCCAACCAAAGAAATGATCCGGAAATCCTGAGTTCCAGAAAGTGAGTGGATTATTGTGTTTGTGTGTTTTAAGTATGGATATCTTACTTATTATTCCTCTAAATCAGACAAGTGCTTTAAGAAGCTCAATGCACATTCATGGTTGTCATTAAAGAAACCTGATGTAAGGTGAGGTCCATTCTCTTCACTTTGCTTCTGGTTAGTTCAATTCACCAGATTTTACTAGATGTTTATGTATGATATGATCACGCATATCAGGAGTTGAGAGACAAATGATGTGTGAACGCGTGTGGCAGTAAATCCATCAGAGATTTATTTGCAGGTTTCTTGAATTTCTTTTTCTCTCTCTCTTTTTTTTTTCTTTTTTAATGAGGGCAGATGAAGGATGGCAGAGATGATTGGTAAGCATGATTAAGCATACTCGTCATTAAGTAAACCTGGAGTTATACATTCATTATAACAATGAAAAATTAACCCATCACAGGCAAAATTCTCTGATTCAGCCTGTGTTCTAAGTCAAGTCTGAGCTCATTTAATGATAACTCTTCTCTCTGGGATTACTTTTCTCCCACACTTGTATTTTAATACTCTTTTTATATAATGATTTTATGTTTAATTCATTATTAGGGAGAAGAGACAAACGTGGAATATATTGTATTATTATATTACTATATAAATATAAGTTATCACAGGCCTGATTTTCATACACTATTATTACTGTTCATAATGACAGCTAAAAGAAAAAAAATAATAAAGCCTTTAATGGAATGGGCAATCCAACAAAGAAGTAGCTCAAACCGTAAGTGCATGAGTTTGCAGGATTCCTTTTAGCCAATGTATGTACCTAGAAGATTGATTCAAGGCAGAGGTTTAAATGAAGAAGTCCTTGGTATGCATTTGTGGCTTAGCCTTTAATTTGGTTTCGGAAAATTTATCTGTGCATCCACTAGCCATTTCAGGTGTAGAATATAGGAGACTGAGCCAAATTCTGTGATCCCTTCACCTCTGATTCTGATTTTTGAGATGTGTCTGCAGAATATAGTATTCTCAAAGGCTCAGTCTCCTGACACAGACTGCCTCATTCAGGAGTTTCCTAGGTATATGGCCACACTATGTTCACACTCAGAATCAGGATATAGCCATTATTTATCCTTTGCTAAGTTTGGAAATTAAAGGGAGATAGAGAAATTCTGAGCATTCAAGTAGCCATATACACTTTAACACCGATCTCTGAGCATGAAATGGCACAATTCAGCCAAAACAGTGCCAATGTTTCAAAGCTGTCAGTTCATATCAGGAACAGTATATGCCATTAATATTTCCTGAGTTCCTAACTCTTAAATTCCCACCTATTAGTTTATATTTAGATGGAAAAGTAGTCAGTCCAGGTTTACTATTTTTCTTATGGGTTTGGTTGTTGATGCTGATATTGTTATAGACAATAGTGAAAGGATCTGGAAAACGCAAGCCTAGAATAGTTGTTAAATGAGTCACTTAAGAAGGTAACAGACCTGTATCCAACCTCTGATGGGGAACAAAAAGAGGAGTGGCTGAAAGAACTGGCTCCAAATTCAGAAACATAGGAAGACGACTTACTTACCCATAGTTAAAACATTAACTCCTGTCATGCTGGGAGCTCCCAAGGGAAGCCAAATTAGCAGCTTTCCTGATTAATTTGCTACAGTAGTCTGGTAATTTATCAACTGCTACCCATTAAACTGGTTTTGGTTCTTACTCACTTTCAGTTTCCCAGAGATCAGGATTGTAGCACCCAGATATACTCTTCTTGTCTTTTAAATCGAATGTACAAACCCCCCTATAAAATGTAGCTTTAACTCAAAGCACAATAAGTTCTATTGGAAAAACTTTCTGGCCTTAGACTGAGAGTCTTAAACTTTGAAAGAAATGGTGCAAACGAGCCATTTCAAAGGTTTGTGTTAAGTATTGACAGTATAGAAGGAGAAGCAAGTGGAGGAGGAAGAGGAGGAGGAGGAGGATCACAGAGAAGGAGAGGAAAGAGTTCTGGGCTTAAAAACCAGGAGCATTTCACTGTGTATGCCATAATTAAATTTTATTTCTATTTCTTAATGAAATACCTTTATTATTTTTCTGATTATAAAACAGTACATGTTCTTTGTATCAAAATTTAAGTACAGAAACACACAAAACAGAATATTGACATATCCATAATACTAGGTTCTAACAAAAACATACGTTAATTAAAGCTTAGTGCATAGGCTCTTATTTTGTTTTTACATCCACAATTGTGCATGTATATGTAGTAGGAACTATAGTAGTCTTACAAAAGTATAATTATGCTATGCAATATTCTAAAACTTACATTGTTTACCTAGCCACAAGACAACAATATGTGTTAGGCATCTTTCCATAATAGAAAAATATAATCCTTTGATGCTAGTATCAGAATACTCCATTGTATGATTCTTCCAGCATTTATTTAACCAATTCACCTTCAGTATTTAGTTGCAAATACGTTGTATTTTTTACCTGTAAAAAACTTTTATTGCCAATTAACATTCATGTATAAAAGTATACAAATCATAAGGACATAAGCAGTGATTTTTATGTTCAATTTGAACACATCCAAGTCATTAGGATCCAGCTAAAACAGAAAATATTTACCAATACCTCTGTCTTGCCCTTCATATGCCTTGGCCACCTGTCATTTCTAATAATCCTGTATGAGCTTTTTGACTTTGGTGTCCATGCTACAGGTGCTAAGTTAAGGGCACTAACTTAACGTAATATTGACTTGGAAAGGGTTCTCAGACTTTGGGAAAAACTACTTACCAGCAAAGATGGTCTAGTACAACTAGTTGGTCAAAGTTGTTCTAGTCCAAGATATTTCACTTTTCCCCCTTATTGCTTTATTATCCTTGTCAGATTTGATCTTAAATTAGCCCCTTGGGCCCTGATTTGCATATATTTTAATGGTACTAATCATCCAAATAGAGGAAAAATTCCTGGATAACAGAAGAAACTGAATAACTTGGTTTTCATCTACTTTCCTCTTGTTGGCTATCCAATTTGCCTATGAGTATAGAGTGGAATTGAGTTTGGAGAAGGGTTATTTGGCTTCCATTTTATAAGTTTCTGACCAACTCGAGTCTTCTGCAAATCTTTTTCAAAAGCAGACAAGGCATTAACAGTGATCTTCAAAATACACTAAACTTTTTTGGCCCCTATGTCCTGCTTTTGGAGTGGATACTGGGGCTGAAAATCAAGGGATTCCACATGCTAGACAAGCAGTGAGCTTCATTCTCAGCCTTTATTTTGACTCAGGGCCTCACCAAGTTGCCCAAGCTGTCCTTGAACTTGTGATCCTCCTGCCTTGGCCTCCTCAGTAGCTGGGCTTACAGGTGTGTACCACCACATCCAGCTACAGTTTCCTGAATTTTAAGGATTTCTAGCTCTCTGATTTCATGAAAACTTTTTTCCTTTGGTTACTATTTTGTTTAGTTTACTTTTTGTTTTGTTTAAGTGGAGGAAAGTTAAGATTGAGAAAGACTATAAAGAAAGAAAGAATAAATTAGATATACAACAAATGTTTGATGTTAGCAACACCATAAATGATAAGAGAAAAATACTTCTTTTGTACTCATCTGTCTTAATGTGTATTACTCTTTTTCTAAGAAGCTGAGATTTTTGTATGCATTCCCTAGCACAGAACTGCTAAGTATTCCTGTTTATACCACTGTGGCTATGATCTTCCTATAGTGCTACTCAAAGCATGGTCAATACCCAGTGCTCTTAAGATGCTGAATTTGTGTCAGAATTGAAATCAAATAAGTCAGTGAGCACACTTTAGTTAATTTTATTTTTGGTAGTGAGATTTTTAAAACTTTTATTGGTGTCTATCAATTACACAGAATAGTGGGTTTCATTGTGGGATATTCATACATATATATAACATAATTGATTCTTGATGCAGGAAACAGTGTGTGCATTGCAAGTTACTGGACTCACAAGGACTTATGACCAACATGTCACTGAGGGAGCCAAGTGGCTACTTCTGGTGGCATTAGTCTCAGAAGTGACAATTTGTAGTCAAATTGAAAAAATGTACAAAAATGCAAACATTTTTTTTTTCTGTGCTGAATTTCTGTTGAATATTTCAGTTGTTTCTGGTTGGGTTAGTCTTAAGATAGAATGGCTGACATTACTGTGGCTTATGATATTCCTCAGTGTAGTGAATTACAGTGAACCTCCCCTACAGTGATTGTGAAGTAGGTTTTTTTTTTTATCTCCACAGATAAGCATAGTGCCATAGGTTGTGATTATAAATGATTTGTAATTTTCAAAGGATGGGATTATAATGGAGCTTAACTTAAAGAATATTTTTCAATGCATTTCATTGCATACCCAGTCAGAGCTTTACTGATTCACTATGGTAAACTCTTAATATTTATTGTGCTCTTCGAAATACATTTTTGACAATCCTCTAGCCATGTTCACAAGTATGTATTTCAGAACTGACAGCTGACTCTTGCATGTCTTCCTCAAGGGTCCTGAATGCTTGTCCTAATAAAATCCCAGCTTTGTTAGATATTGTTAAAAGACACAACTGGTTGATAAGAAAGTATGAGCAGAACTTTCTCTGGAAACTATTAATTTTATTTCTATAGCTAAAATATTTATAAAATTTATGGAAGGTCCATTAATATTTTCTTATTGAATATTTACCTTTATGATTAATTTCCATGATTTTATGCAAGATAATTCATTCATTCATTCATTCATTCACTCAATGAATATTCTTTTACTTATCAAAACAGACCAAATACAGGATTTCTCTCCAAGAAGCTTCAAGTTTCTCCATTATTTTGTTATTTCACTCATGCAACCATCCAACAAATGCTCATTGCTTATCCTTATGCTGTAGTCTGTTCTGGTCTATGGAGAGAAACCCTAACCCTAACCCTTTCCTAGGAGTTCAGTCTATCAAAGTAGACAGACAGGTAAATACATATAATAAGTATAATGAAATGCCAGAAATGCTAGTGTTGAAAGGTATGGAGTCCTGAGAATACAGAAGAGGGAGCTAACAATTTGCATGGAGAAAATAGGTGAAGATTATAAGATTAAATGTAAGTATTTAAAAATGATTAGGATATTAAACTTTTAACAGCTTAATATGCCTGGAACATCATTCTTAAATGCAATGATAAAAATGAGATTGGAAAAGGAGCCTATAACCAGATAATAAAAGACACATAACAGAGGTCATATAGTGTAGGAGAAGTCTTCTAGATTTCTTACTCAATATGGCGACTGTAAAACTTACATGTATAGACTTATGCATAAAATGACAATATTTTACTCCTCTGGGTGGTACATAGTTAACAAGTATTTATTGAATGCATGAATGCATGAATCAAAGAACATAGCTCTTCTTAACCAAAGGCAATAGCATTGGCCCTTAATTGTACAATGAGCTGTTTTTTCCACTGGGGTCATGAGGTAGTATCTTTATTGTTGGTCACCTATTTCCACTTGAAAGCATTATGTGCATGTTTAAGTGACATTTGGTCAAGATTATCCTTATACAGTAGCAGTTCATCATATTCCAGTTTATCAGAGAATATTTTTTGTTCCATCAGTAGCTTTATCTCTTTAAACCTAATTCTCATATAAAGTGAAAATTAACCAAACATTATTTCAAACCTTCTTTCTCACCAATGTCACAAGACATTTTATATACAATTTATGCAGCTCTCAGCTTTTCAGAATTTGACTTCTTTACAAATACTTGAAGACTCATCATAAATTCTGCTGTCTCAGTACAGTGATATTTTATGTTAGTTAGTAGAAGGTAGATTATGCTACAATAACAAATAAGCCAGAACATTGGTGGCTTAAAACAACAGAAATTTATTCAATGTTGACATTAAGTGTCAGTGGAGTCAGCAAGGGATAAAGACACTCACTGTGATCATTCAAGGATGCAAAAGAAGATGGGCAGGTAATTTCACAATTACTGCAGCAGAAGGAAGGGATATGCAAATCTCATACCAGCTCTTACATTTCCTATCTAGAGGTGATAAATGCCATTTTTCCTACATTTCATTAGCCACCCACCCTAAATTCAGAGAGAGTAGGAATATATGATCCTACAACATGTCTAGAAGGAGGAACCTCAGAAACATTTCATGAACTGCTTTAAGGACTACAAGGGGCATCCTCTTCAACTCTAGACCCCCGGAGAGAAGAAATAAAATGAATATAGAATATGGAAATATAGATTTAAATTTCATCCTTGCCTCTAAGTGGCTGAGTAACGTTGGGCAGGCCTTTGTATTTGCTGAACTTTAATTTTACCATCTTTTTAAAAAGGTGGGGGACTTGGGAGGCTGAGGCAGGAGGATCACGAGTTGTTCAAAGCCAGCCTCAGCAAAGTGAGGTATTAAGCAATTCAGTGAGACCTTGTCTCTAAATAAAATACAAAATAGGGCGGTGGATGTGGCTCAGTGGTCCAGTGTCCCTGAGTTCAATCCCTGGTACAAAAAAAAAAAAGTGGGAGATAAGAATAAATAAGAGTTGCAAAGTTTAGAAAGAATATGCATGTGCGCGCGCGCACGCGCACACACACACACACACACACACACACACACACATCCAGAATTGGCATATGCTTTCTATTTAATAAGTGTTGGCAGCTATCACTTATGTTGTGATTGTAGTGGTGATTGTGATTTTCTTAAACTGGTTTGTCTGGACATTCTTTCTCCTATAATGGCATCCTGTATTTGCTTTCTTCCTATCATGTCCTGAAGATAGAGTGCCATTCCACAATGACTTAGGGATGCCCACCCCCCAACACACACCTTTTTTTCTCTACTTCCCACCAATTTTTTTGCCTGATGGGTCCTCACATCCCAGACCATGCCATGGAAATCTACCAATGAAGAGCAGATATAAAAACAGTGAATGAAAGTGAATATGTGTTCTGAGCAAGGCTACTTCTACAACTGAAGAAAAATAGCACACAACTTTGAGTGTTAAGGTGAAGAGCTCAGTCTTAGTCAAAGAGAAAGTCAAAGTCAGTTATCTTCTATAAAAGATTGCTCATGATTTCCTGAGCAAAACCATACTTATCTACATTTTTAGGAGAATGTGTGACTATTTTTTCTATAGGTCACCAGTGCAGTAGTCTGTTTACTACAAATAATTCTAAACTATTTTTCAATTTCACTTACTTACATTTCTAAGTTGAAATACATTCTGGGAGAATTGAGCCCACACTTGCTTATTGCTTCCATATTGTCTTTGACAGAGTCTGGTCTTGAGTTGTTGTCTAAAATGACAACAGGCTGCCGGGGGTTTGCATTCCTCCCACACTCGATAGCCTGCCATAGTGTTTTGTTCTGTGTTAGGAGGAACATGCAGACATTTTCTTTGTTAGCCAGACTTTGGAGTTTGCTGCATCTCCTACGGGAGAAAGAGCATTTAGGCCAGCTATGCTGCTTTGCTCACAGCAAGAATTAGCAGGACCTCGAGAAACCCCACATGAGGGAACATGCTTTTCTTATGGACACAGCATCCTCTCTTTCCTGCCTTTCCTCATCTACCTAGAAACCCAGTACTTTTATCACCTAGAGAGAGCATTTTGTCTCCTCATAGAGATGGCATTTCCTAAAACTTCATTCTAAAGCCTGATTCATCTGGTACTCATCATTTCAGGGTACCTACCTTTAAACTCCATTGTATGATTGAGGAAAAACACTACTAAAATCAATGCTCCCAGTTGTTGTTTTTTTTTTTTCACCAATATCTGCATTTTGCAGTGAATGGGTCCAATTTCTAAATGATTTATTGTTTCTATTTCAAAATATTCTGACTCTGGACTGTGTATTCATGAGTTCAAGTTTAGCCTCTTGCCATGTCAGAGAACTTACCTAAACCAGGGTGATCCAGGATATGGTTGCTAGCTATGAGTTGTAAAAAGTGAGAGGTCCTCACTATTTGCAGACTCTTTACTTTGGTTGCCTAGATCAAGTCTCCTATTTGTATTTAATTTCAGTTGCTGTCATACCCTAGGTCTTTGCTTTGAACCTAGACCTTGTTGGCTATCATGGGCTTTTCATGAATTTTACTCCTTAGTTCTCTCCTTAGTACTTAGTACTTAGTTCTCTCCTTAGTTTTACTCCTTAGTACTCTCTGGACTGACAGTACTGCCAAAGCCCCTACCTTTGGTTATTTAAGCTGCAAACGGATAGCCTTGGATGCTTCTCAAGCTGATTAAGAGGAACATAACTGGGTCCCTGGGTCCAGGAGTCCAGTGGGAGGCGGCAGGATTGAAGTTGTGAATAAGAATGACTGGTGAGTCACTGTGCCTATCTTCAGACAGCATCTCTCATTGCCGTGGATCCAGTTTTCGGGTCATAGGAAACTTCTTCTAACTCATCCTGCAATGCTTTACCTGTGGGTTAGTGAGCATCCTGAGCTAATCAGCAAGTATTTGTACCTTTCTGGTACTACTGAAGAGTCCTGCTTTCATTCTTGTATTTCTTCAGAAGCTTCTTACATTTTGGCTGGCTTAGTGCACATTATCCAAGCATGTTTTCTTGAAATCTTTGGGGATAAATCATTTTCTCCACTTGTATGTTGAAAAATTTCAAACATACTGAAAGGTGGCAAGAATATGAACAATGAACGCCTCTGTAGCCTTTGATTACATTACCAGCTGTTAACATTTTGACACTTTTGCTCTTTCATTTTTCTTGCTGTGCCTGGATGTATGTGGATGTGTATATTTTTCGTTTTGTTTTGTTAGACTGAACCATTGAGAGCTAGTTGCTTATTTTATGGCACCTTATAGTTAGCTATTTCAACATATTTGATGTTCAAAAACAAGAACATTTTCCTATATCACATTTAGGAAATTTAATACTGATTTAATACAATTATCTAATGTGTAGTCTATTTTCAAATGTTGACCTTTATAACAAAACTGTTTTTTCTTTTAACCGATCCAAGATCCACAAAGACTTTTTGCATTGCATTTAGGGGATAAATCTTGAAATCTACATCTTACTTTTTTTCCCTCTGTGTATTCAGCTGACTACTAAATAATGTCCTGTGTCCAAAAGTGGATGTATCTGAAACTTAGCTTGCCTAAGCCAGCAATTACTAAGCATTATTCTTTTTAAATATCTATTTTGCTGTGAAAGTGTCATCATACTTTGAATGTCATCCATAGAAGACTGGAAGAATGAGAGAATATATTTGGCAAAATTCATATGTATATGTTATGCTAAACACTCGACTAATATTCATATGAGATGGGCAATTTACAGACCCTGTAATCAACTTGGATTCTATTTGTAGTTGCATTATGAGCGATAATGGTTCATTAATTCAAGTAAACGGTATGCTAGATTTAAAATGTTACTAAGTGACTCTATAAGCTTGAGTCCCTGTTAGGAAATACAGAGATATATTTGTGATATTCCAGTCCATTTTTAGGGAATAGACTCTAAAGTACCCTACTTCAAGCAAACCCATGAGTACAGTTGTCAATGGATATAAACATAAATAGTGGCCTTATTGTTGTGCTAATACTGAAGTTTTTTTCAGGCCACCAATATCATGACTTCTCTCTTCAAATTGCGCCTATACACTTGATTTTATAGAGATGTAATAGTTTTTAGAATCTGGTGTATTCTTTTGTGCAAAGATAATAGACCATGAACTGAGGCATGTGTGTATTTATAGAAGGAGGAAGCAGTAGAAATAAAGAAGAAAGGAAAGAGTGATGTTGGTAGAGAGGGAGTAACATCGTCTCCTATTTTCCCCTTGTTCTGAATGGCTCAATGACTGGTGGCTGCTTAGATTTAGGGTGGACTTCATCAGTGGTTATAGCACAACCAAATTTCCAAGATATTCTTTGCTCCCTTAGAACAGTTTTGGAGGCACTCAAAGAAAGCCTAAGGATAGCTAGTAGTTTCCATGTAAAGGACTGGATTTTTTTTTCTTTCAGGGATTTATGACAATCACAAGTAAAATTTGCAAGAACAAAACCTTTCCAAATATCACACTATATCAGGAAACTGTTACAAGCATATCTTGACTGGACAGAAATATTTGTAGCAGACAGATTATTTTAACTATAGAGACAAAATAAGATGCAATAGAAAAGGAACAGACATCCTTCCATTGTCCCACAACAACATGGTTTAATGTGAATTTTTAAAAACATACCTAGTCTTGCTTAAAACCAAGCAAGTCTTTTTGAATGCTATGATTCTATATGAATGCTATGAATTAACTAATTCAAGTTGCTCTGAGAATAAAAAAAATGTTTGGTGAATATACATCCCAAATATCAGCAATGATCAAAGCTGGGTGTAGGGAGAGAATGGAGCTTGAAATCCCTCATTAAATATGCCATAACATCTTGAAAGGCCATCTTGTTTTTTACCTTCTTTATTCCCACTGATTCATCACGACCTTCCCTGAGATTGTGAAATCATTATTTCTCTGGCTATTTGCTTTTCTGTAAATGAAGCATTTAGCCAATGACCTTTTCTTCTGCTCCCTAAAAATGACTTTTATCATTCCAATACTTTTTAACCAATTATATTCACATCCCATTCAGAGCTTCCTTTCAACCTTGAAGATGCTGCTTTTCTCATTTTGATTTAGACTAATTATGTTAGCCAAGATGGGCCCAGTCTCTCCCAAAGTGCAGGAAGTCTCCTTCTTGGTAATTTCTAAATATTATAAAAGAAAATAAAAATGCAGACTGGTGGGTGTAGCTCCATGATAGAGAGCTTGCAACATGTTTAAGGCCCTGAGTTTGGTCCCCAGCACAAGAAAGAAAGAATTACAAATTGCTATGCCTGCAACTGGCTCTGTAATGGCTTTCTTTGTATCTGGGAGATAACCTGCTTAAATTACCTATCTTATTCTAAAACCTTATTAGTTTAAAATTCCAAGATCATATGTTTTAAAAATGATTATTCTTGCTAAGGTAGTGATTTGGACATGAAACCTTCTCATGGAATATAAATATACTACAAATTTATTAAGAATAATAGTTTGGTGCTAAGATGTGGCTCAATGGTAGAGTACTTGCCGAGCATGTGTGAGGCACTGGGTTTGATCCTCAGCACCACATAAAAAATTAATAAAATAAAGGTATTGTGTCCATCTACAACTAAAAAAAAATATTTTTTAAAAAAGGAATCATAGTTTGATTTCGTTTCTGAAAAACAGCATTATAAATGCAAGTCCTCATACCATTTGAGACTGAACAAGCAAAAGCCAAACCAGTTATATTCACATCCCCTTTTCTCAATGATTTCTTGTGTTTTTTTAAACTATTCTCAATTTACTGCTTTATGTATTGAGCAAAGTATATCTGAACATTCTGCAAATTATACCTTAGTAGATAATTAATCATTAAATAATTTGGACAAAATAAGTTGTCTGACATAAAAATATTGAGAATAAGTGGGGGTTTTCCCTGTTATTGCTGTTTTGCTGAAAAATTATTTTGCAAAGCTTGAGGTTATACCAGGTCATCAGAAGTCATCACCAAGAGACAGAAGATTAGATTAAATCCAAAGCAACTTAATGACCTGCCTTTAAATTTATTTTGAAAATAAGTCACTGATACCAAGCTATTGCTTTGTCATCTCTCTAATTTTCACCAACATACAATGAAAAAGTTTAGATAATATTTTCTGATCATTCATTTGAACTGTAGGTAAAGAGGACTGTTAATTTTAATTTTTCATGTTACATTATCTGTCCAGATCTATGAATTTCAATGAGCTAGTTACAACCTCCACCGCTAGGCATTTCTTCTTATAAGATGACCTTCTAGCTCAATGTGTGATAGCAGAGGGATGCAGTTTATTTCCCAAACTTTATTTTGGTTTTTACCGGACTCATAGAAGGAATCATAATGGGAGTTCACATGAAATTCTACTCTCCCAAAGCACTGAACTGATAAGTAACGGCAGTTTTAAATAGGCGAATATGTAGAGGGCTGAATCAACTTAAGAGTTAGGATAACTTAGAAGACAATAAACTTTTTTTTTTTTACTGTTTCAAGCCCAGGGGTAAATGTTTGTCATTCCCTGCGATGAAGATGTACTTTGAGAGAGGGTGGTAGGAAGGGTGTAATGTCAACACAGATTTTCTCCCATCCACCATGACCTAAAAGGCCAAAGCAGAGAAAAAGCATTAGAAGAAAAGATGATCCTGTGAAGGCTAAGGCAATGGCTGTAAGGTTTTATAGAAACCATGCTATTTCCTAATAAGCTAGAAACAGCTGGGCTTGGATGTTATAATTTCCCTTCTGGATTCTGGAAATGGTGGTCTCTATGTGTTCCTCAGAGAAAGAGATTCAATAAATCATCTAAAACCATTAATTACGTTATTATATCTAATTTCACATTTGTGTACTATAAAAAGCATTTTGCCATGTCCTGTTAATTTTTTATTGCACCACTCCTCATGGTTTGGGGAGGATTACCTTTGGAGTGTGATACAGTAGGACTCATAGATGAAATGTTGATGTGACATTGTGGATCGTAACAGCTAGGTTCTTAAAAGAATATTGCAAGGGGACAAAGCAGCTTGTCCCAGTTTTTTTACAATAATAAAGGAAAAAAACCTTTACATGCTTGTTATTCACATAGAGATGTATTTGAATAAAGTTCTCATGGTCAAAATTGTTGTACCACATTTGAAGCAGACCAATAGGCTGAATTTTATAAACCACTGTGCAATAGAAGTCAAGGCCATGGCACGCATGGGCTCTGCCCACATGCTGTCTCTCTGCCAGGGGTCTTGCAATGCTAATGAGAGAGGACTCTGAGAAGAGGGCCAGACAACTTTTGTTCCATTTAGAAGGAATGAAAGGATGAGGTACATGCTCTACAGTATGCCTCTGTTCTTGCCAAAGATTACAATCCTCATAACCACCCTGTAGGAAGGAAAATGTTATAGTCAACTCTGCCTGTGGAGACAAAATGCCTGACAAGAAACACTTAGAGGACAGAACTTTATTTGGGGATTCCCAGATTCAGGGTCTCAGTCCATAGATGGTCAAGTCCAGTGCTCTAGGCCCAAGGGGAGGCAGAACATCATGGTAGAAGGGTGGAGGAACACTGTTCCGTTCATGGAAACCAGGAAGCAGAAAGAGGGAAGGAAGAAGGGCCACAGGGAAGATAAACTCCTCCAGAACCTGCAGTGACCCACCTCCTCTAGCCACACCCCACCTGCCTACAGTCACCACCAGTCAGTTCATTCAACTAGGATGAACTGATTAGGTTGCAGCTCTCATAATCTAATCACTCCACCTCTGAATATTCCTGCATTTACACAGGCGTTCTGGGGAGACACCTCACATTCAAATCATAATAGAAGCTTCCATCTTCCAGGAAGGATGATAACCTGGTCCTATGACATGGAACAAGATTTGCCCTATCTATGCTGTCTCTCTGGGTCCCCTCTCACTGCTTTTTTGTAGATTTCTTCCTAACACACATTTTCATTCCAGAAACAAACAGAAAGCTGGCTGACCATGAGCTAAAACATTTCCACAGATATTCATTTATAATGTTGTGATCCAGATGTCTCATTTTTCCTTTTTTCAAAAATCACTCTCTGAGGATGGCTCAGGAAAAAAAAAAAAAATCCTTGCATGGCTTCCGGTGTCACCTGAAATGAGAGTTTGCCGGCGCTGCCCCAAGATGGGTCAAAGCTATACATTTGAGATGAAGTCTTTCTTTAAGCCTTATCTGGGAAAAAAGAACCGAAGAAGCATCATCTTGAAACACTCATTTGATTTCATTTCCACAGTGCCACCTGTCACAATACCTAAACATGTAGAGTTTGGTTCATCCTGAGCATTATGCAGTCACTGTCGAATAAAACATTCACCAGACAGATAGAAGATAGGCCAATTTTTTAAGCTTCAATAAGGAAATGAGAATTAATGTTGGCAAATTAAAATCATCTCTGACAATGCATATACTCTGTTGTTTCAGAATATAACAATGAAATGAAATTTGTGTCGCTGTCATTTTAAATTAAGAAGTCTGGAAATGATATGACATCTGGAACATTGAGAAGCGATATTTAAAGGAGAGGATATTTAATTGTGAAATTTCAAATAAAGACACAAGTTTCTCTAGTTTATATTCTACCATCTTCCAAAGCCAAGGAGATTGAACCCTTTCTCCAAATCTTCTTCACCTTGTTTTCTGTGAACTAATTCATGTATGGTGAAGAATGTGACCCTCAGGAAGTGGAAAGTACTCTTGGATATTTACTCTGTAAAGAGATACCTTTGTCACTGCAAACAGTCTTGGAGTCAGCTGGTAGTTTTGTTACTGACTTACTGATGCCACAGTGATATTGTGCCTTCAGCCCCATCCCTAGAAAGCAACCTCTTTAACATGGGCTTACCGGGAGAGGTAGGAAAGATGAGTATTAATTATTGTTGTGTAAATGGGAAAACTGAACTCTCAGGGCTGGCTGTGGACTTGCCTAAGGTAAATGGCAGATAGGAACCAATTACCCAACTCTGTGATTTCCCTCTTCCTCCCACAGTTGAGAAAACCAAGAACATGGTTCAAATATGGGTTCTGATTACTTCTCTGTCACCGACTAGCTGTGCATCCTGAGTAAATCACAATATCTTTACACCTCAGTTTTCTCATCTGCAAAATGGCACTATGTTCAAGTCAGCTTTTCATTACTGTGACAAAATGCCTGACAAAAACAACTTAAAGGATGAAAGGTTTATTCTGGTTCATGATTTCAGAGGTTTCAGTCCATAGTTAGCTGGCTCCATTGCTTTGGGCCTGAGAGTGGATCACAGCAGTACAGTGGAAGGGTGTGGCAGAGGAAAGCTACTCACCTCATATAAATAAGAAGCAGAAGAGGCTGGGGCAGTCAAAATAAACCCTTTAAAGGCACACCACCAAAGACCTGCTTATTCCAGCTAGGACCCATCTCCTAAAGTGTCCACCATCTCCTAATAGTGCCACCAGCTGGAGACCAAGCCTTCAACACATAATTTGGGGAGGAACATTCTAGATCAAAACTATAACAGGCACAATTACCACCCTACCTGCCAGAGAAACAATAGATTCATAGTGCTTACTTTCTTTCCCCATGTTAAAAAATAAAATAAAAAAGATGACATACAATTCTTACTACCAAAACAATTTAAAAATTGAGACCAGATGGTATGAGGACTGGGGTGGCCAGAAGCCTAAATCCCTGGTTTTTATCTTCTAATTACAAATGTAATTCATATCAAATCAATTGGCATCTTTGTTTCTCTATCTCCTCTGCTACACTTTGGTTGTACCAGAACTTTTTTTTTTTTTCTAACTCAGTCTATTAGGTTTCTATGCTACTTTTTTTTTTCCTGTACACCATGCTGCCTCTGAGACACTTTACCGTGTTCACTAAAGATAAACAGCTAGAACGTTTGTGTGCAGTAAAAAGATTGGTATTGCCAAATCAGTGTAACATATTTGCAGTCCCACTGTGATTATTATTTTTTTAAAACTGGTTGTTAGAAGCGTGTAACAGCCTAATGGAATTAAAATCACCAGGCAAAGCATAATGAGGAGTAGGAGTCAAATTATTTTAGGAACTACTGAGACTTTGTCCCTGGCCTACTCCGAAGAGCTCACAAAGACTCTGTGTGACAGCTGACAGGGACAGCCTTCTCTGAAGTGTCCTCCCTTCCAAGGGATCATTAGTGCTGCTCAGCTCTGGCCACAGTGGCAAATGTCAGCCACTCAAAGAATCAGCTGCTTAATTAGATTTGGAGAACAGAAGGAAAAGGCAAATTTTCAAGGTAAAATGCCAGATATTGTGTAGCAAGGGAAAGCCAGGGGCAGAGTGGAGGTTTTCCATTAGCATTTCACCACTGCCTGAGGTGAGTTTTAGAATTCTACAGCAAAATGATCTAGTGCCAGGAGCCAGGAAGAGCATCTTTTCTGGACTTCAAGAGAGTTCTAGAGTTCTCTACCTGGAGGGCTGCTCTTCCCTCAGGCTGCTTAAATCACAGACTGAACACAGTGAAGAGCCTTATTTTTTTTGCACCTGGTAAACAGGCACGGGCGCACATGCGCATACACACACACAATTGTGCACTTGCTTGCACGTGTGCAGACACACACACACACACACACACACACCCCTCATTTTGGTCCAATCTTTGCATTTCACAGACTCCTTCCATGTCCAATATCTTCATGAGGAGATGGGGCAGGTGTTGAATCATTTTTCAAATGATAAAAGTAAAGCTCAGGAATTGTGGGAAAGTGTGCCCAGCTGCTCAAAGATGATGGGGAATTCAGGCCTCAAACCTGTCTCTTGACACAAACCTGGTACTCTCTCTACCATTCAGAGGCAATTCAATTTGCTCTTCTTCCAGGCAGGTTAAAGTTTTGTTTTGTTTTTTTAATTCAATGCCTGAGGTATCTAAAACAAATTACATGAGTACATTTAAAGAAAATAAATAGAAATATTCGCTGATCTCGAGCAAAATTTTTATAAAGAAATCAGCATATTGTGAACATCCACCAAAAGCACATTTGTGTGTTCAGGGTTCTTCAACATGTGCTAGAGGGAAACACTGGTCAGCAGTTGTGCTCTGGACTGCAGGATGTACAGAATTAATTTTCTGGAGGAGGGAGATTTGGAGCTTCTTGGGTTCTTGTCTCAGAGCATTCATTTGAAGCATCTGTTGAAATCTCAGCAGATGGGGCACATCAGAAATATATTTTTCTTTATGTTTTATCTTTAGTTCCTTAAAGAAACCTGGCACCTACTGCACTGTGGGGAGAAATAAAAGTTCACTTTATATCATCACTTGTAATATAAAGACATAAGCATTACTTATTCCTAGGGGAGTTACTTCACTGTTTTCCTTTCCTGGTCAGTTTTATAGTTAAGCTTTACTGAAATAAAAACTAAAACTTTGATTTAAATGTGGTATTTCTCCCCCCAAAAATGCACTAAGTGGTTTTTGTTTGTTTTTATTTCTGCAGATCTTGATGGACACCTGATCCCCTGCTGCTGCCTTTGTTTAAAAACCCAGAAGTTTTGTTGTGCTGATTTCCCAGTCTATAATTTCTGCTGTGGCCACATGCAAAAGCAATGCCAATTACGTCCTTCTTAACCCCTGTGTGAAAATTTGACTTTAATATACCTGTTCATTCCTTCTCCTTCATAAAGATGTCTGAGCCTGACTCTTCATCTGGATTTGCAGGGAGTGTGGAGAATGGAACTTTCCTTGAGCTGTTTCCCACATCGCTGTCCACATCGGTGGACCCGTCCTCAGGCCACCTGTCCAATGTCTACATCTATGTGTCCATATTCCTCAGCCTTTTAGCATTTCTGCTTTTGCTTTTAATTATTGCCCTCCAGAGGCTCAAAAACATCATCTCCTCCAGCTCCTCCTACCCCGAGTACCCAAGTGATGCTGGAAGTTCTTTCACCAACTTAGAAGTCTGTAGCATTTCCTCCCAAAGGTCCACTTTTTCAAACCTTTCATCCTGAAGAAAGTGGAAGAATCCTTAAAGCAACAGCAGTTTCAGTTTTCCTTTATGGGGAGTGTTGAGTCATTAAAGAAAGGACCTCTTTGGGTTAGACCTGTTTTCCTCCTTCCTCTTTGATTTCTTTTCTGTTCCCCGATGCTTTTCATTTCTGAATGGAGAAGCAGATGCTGACAGAAATGCGTGCAAACTTGGAGGTGCAGAATTTCACACAGACCGTTTGACAGATCCGGAGCTGGCTTCTTGGAGGTTGACCAGCATTTTGTTGTATGTTCACTGGGAGCCTTCCTCAGGAAATGCTGGGTATGGGCTTTTGCACTTCATTTCTCTTACAAAACCAGAAGATCAACTGAGCCAGCAGCACCTGGCAAAATTGAATTATTAAGAAGATATTCTCCAAACTTGAAAGATAAAGCAGAGACACCAAATTAAAAAAAAAAAGAAAAAGTGAGTCAGTCTAGAATTAATGTGTAACATTTCTAAACCGGGGGTAAAAAATACACAAAATGTTTTCTTTAATTTCACTTTAACAAATGAAAGTCGCATTTATGGATAGATATGACATTTGGAAAAGTTTTGGAAGAGTTTGACTTTCAGTAGCAAGACAAATATGCGTCATGAAGCAGTTTGTAATGTATCTGTGCCTCCTGGGCTTTTTCTTCTACTTATGTTGCAGTTATAATAGCCCTCAATTGTGGAATTCTTTATGATAATTGTTATTACTGTTACTAAGAGAAATACCAAAAGAGACACCAAGGATTTTTTATTTTCTGTCTATAATTTCTGTCAGTGGGAATTAAGCCTAGGGAAAATATTCATTTAGTTGTATTTTATACAGTCATAACTTCTGGTAGTCATGTATGTTCCTTTATTCAGCTTCCCAGTCTTTATAATTTTAGTGCAGAATTATATTAAGGCTCCAAGGCATCAGATGTTTGTTCATTCACTTCAGGTTGCAAAACTTAGAGATTAAATTGCTGATATACATGTTTTTATATACCCTCTGAATGTTCTGTGTCTCTGATAATTAGTCATTGTATGTTAATAGAATATTCTGCATTAGGATTCCAGGATGTGTGCTTATATTAAAATTCTAGACCCTCCAGTCGTCCCTGCTGAGAGCTTTAGTTATGCCAGCAGCTGCCACACTGTGATGAATCAAGTACCTCTGAACTTGGAGGGGGGTCCTCAAAGTGAGATGCTCATGAGCATAGATGCTGAATGTGGAAGAAATCAAGCTGCCCCTAAAAGCAAAACAAAGCAAATGCTACAGCTTCTTAAGAACAAGAATCTTAATTTAATTTGAAAAATAAATGGCCCATAGCATAAACACTGAACTTGATCTGCGGAAGCCACTGCACCAACATGCCAGTCTTCCCGTGGCAACGGAATCAACCTTTGCTCACAACATTTAATGGTCTTAAATGGTGGAGCTTCAACACGTCCTTAGGTTGGCCTGTGCAGTCAGCACTCTATGGTCACAAGAATGGGAAGAAGGATCCACCATGTTCCGGGGTCTGTCTTTGTCACTCTGAAATGCTGAGAGACTGAGGACCGGTAAGGAGGATCAGAAGCCTTTAACTTCCTGTTCTTTTTTCAATCCATAAGCTTCACTTAAATCTAAGCCTGTTTAACTACTCATATACTCCAAACACCATACAACCTGCACAGAGTTGCTGCCCTTAAATGTATAATCAGTGAAAAATTTGCCTCTGCTGCCATTGAAAGCATTATGTAGTTTAAAATTTGGACTAGAGAAACTCTGCTGTTTTAGATCAGTATTAGCATTCTCTGAGTATATGTATGTATGTACATGGATGTGTATATATAAATATATATGTATTGTGTGTATTCACACACACATGCAGACACACACACACACACACACACACTTACTTTCATATGCTCCTAGTTGAAAGTTGTGTGAGAGCCACACAGGAGTACAGAGACACCTATGATGCCACTTTTTCTTTTCAATTATTCTTGTGTTATTTCGTTACTGAGAGGCAAAGGGACATGGGTGAAGTGACTTTAAAAAATAAATGGACACGTGTTCCACACAGAACAGTAAAATCTGATTGTGATCTGTCCTAAGGGGTAACTTTATAGCCTTTCCTTCTGGAAGAGATATAAAGCCTTCTGACAGCAAAGCTCCTTTAAAAAACAAATCAAATCAAATCTGCAAGTACACTCCCACCCCTCTCCTGCCGCACGATTTCTTGCACTCCATGTTAAGTGGAGTAATTAGGAACAACATTCAAAATGGAAAATAGGATTTGTCATTACCAGCTTGCCAAGGTAACAGATTGTACAACTTGAGATGAATTTGTGTTGTTTAAGAAGTTCAGAAAGGTTGGAAGATGGGTTTATAAATAAAGAAGTGGAGTCCATTGAAAGCCTGGTTTCTTCTCTGATTTTTTTTTTCTTGTGCAATAATCTGCTCTCTTCTCTCCTAGAGAGGATGCTTTTCCTGGAAGTTTTAAGTGTGTCTATGTCTACACAGTGTGTCTATATCTAAATGTCCATAATATCGTATACGTCTTTATGTTATAGTATTATATACATCGTTCCTTTTCAGTATGTCCTCTCTGAAGTGGGGTCAATAATGTTTGACCCAAATGTTGGTCTCTCCCCACTCTGCAAGGGTCACTTCCTCTGGGACAGTGAGCTTCACATTTCCCTGATGAGAAGAATCATCTGGGGGCTTGTAAAATACACTGGTTCCCAGGCTACCCCCTGCCAGACCTCCAGGAGTGGAGCCAGGGAATGGGGATCTTTAAGAAGGACCCAAGTGGTGCTGCTCATGAGCAGGGCACACATGGCGGAAGCCTCAGGTTGATTGTTCGGGCATACTTGCAGGGGGGCGGGGGGTCTTCCCTCTCAGCCACTGTCCACATAACTGCAGTTCTCCAAGGTGAGCATTCTTACTCCCGACCCCAGCTCACAGGCCTCACTGGGACCTCTTCTGCTGGAGACTGAACTCCAGGCCACCCTCCTGGAAATAGATAACTGCTGTGTTGTGATGGATTCAGTGGAAATGGGATATGAACAAAGTCCCATCTCTTCCCTGTTTCCCCTCTTAGATTCCCTCAGCTCCACTTTTACAAGATGATGTGCATTTAGCAGACTAGAGGAGTGAGAGGAACTGAAGAGATTTATAATGAGAGAAAAAAAAATATTACATTGTGCTTTGAGTAAGACTATCCACTAGTCCAAAGGAAAATGAGGCAACTTGAGTATGGAATATTCAAGGAACAGCATGCTTCTAGACTTGTTTCCCTGCCTTGAGGTCTGCCTCCCACTTCTAATTAATGCCATTTCCCACCCTCTGTTCTCCATTAGAAAGTCCCTTAGCATCCTTTATAGGACTTTTTGCCCATCTCTGCTCTATTTTTCACAAAGCCCCTAGAGTGATCTTTCTTAAACCTAAATTCCCTGCTTGCGGTCCTTCGATGGATTCCCACTGCACTCAGAATAAAACTCAAGCTCTTTCTATAATTTCTTAGCAGAACCTCAGAATTCAGAAAGCCTAAGTTATTCAGGAGAGATCTCACCAGGCTGTGTGGGAGTATGAGTCTGGGAGGAGTGTGTGTTGGAGAGGAGGCCATAACAGAAGAGTCAGAGGGGAGCTCTGGGCTCCTGGTCCAGCTATTTTCATCAGCTCTTCATCACTGAGAAGACAATGTGCTTCTTTTGCTTCCTAGTTTGCTAATGGGTGGATCTTAAGATCAAATATGTGTCTGTGTGCATGCACTTGCACACATGTACACTAACATACTAACATACATTTGCCTTCACAAACACACTTCCCAAGAACAGACAATTATTCTCAATGTGCAAAGACACCACCTGGATTATTAAAGTTGTCTTTGTTCAATTTAACCTTGTCCTCAATAGCAATCAGAGAACCCTACCTTTCCCTTACTTATCCTTCTACTTCAAAATACAAAAAAGGGCTGGGGATGTGGCTCAGTGGTTCAGTACCCTGAGTTCAATCCCCAATAGCAAAAAAAAAAAAAAAAAAAAGGCCTAAGCATCTACTGCATTGTAAGAGACATTTCCCATTAGTACTGTTTTTATTGCAACAGGGCCCACTAACCCCTGTAATCACTTTTAACTATCAGGATACCTCATCAAACCATCCCAAATGTGGCTTTTCTTTATCTTTGACTGGATCCAAGCTGAGGTAGGGTATTTATCACCCCGAACATTATAAGGAGACATTATTATCAATAGGCATCTATTAAATAAATGAAGACATCCTTTGGCACTCGATAGAACAAACAGACTTAGTTCCTGCCTCATGAAGCATATAATCTGGTAAAGAAGATACTCAGAAAAACGAATGAACACCAACATGCATAATTGCAATTTCAATTAGCTCTATGAAAAGAATATGATTTTGAGATGATAGACCAAGAGGGAAATTCACGTAAGAAATGGTGGTCAGGAAGGGCCTTTCTGATGAGATCATATGGAAGTATTTGAAAGGTTTGGGGAAGAATAATCTCTACAAAAGAACATACAAAAACACCTCAGCTCATATGGTCAAAAAAATTCAGAATGTTGGGGTGCAGAGCCTGTGGATGCACAGGTAGGCAGGGCCTGGTAATTACAGGAGGAGCCTGGATTTTATTCTAAGTGCAACTGGAGTCCATTGAAGGACTTTGAGCAGAGAATTTAGGTTTAAGAAAGATTACTCTAGTTGCTTTGTGAAAAATAGACCAGAGATGGACAAAAAGTCCTATTCAGATCCACCCCTGGTGGGATATAGGAGTGGGTGGAGAGTTGTTCTCCCTGCTACAAATATCTGTTCATCTTCTAGCCATGGAAACGGTCTTAGCTAAGAATGAGTTACCACACAACCCCCTCCCTCCTCCACTGGTTTCCAACATGCACTCACCTCGCTCTTCTCTCTCTCTCTCTCTTTCTCTCTCTCTCTCCCTCCTCCTAACACACACACACACACACACACACACACACACACACACACACCTTCCCAAATTCTTCCTCTCCTCTATTCTCTTGTCCCTATTTGGCCCTTATTTAAAGTCTTTAATTGTCTGTAAAATTGTCTGTTAAATCCCTGTAACTCTTATTCCAGAATTTTTAACATGATATGTGACTAATGTTCCAATAAAGCTAATATGGCAGTAAATTTGAAGCTTTTAAAATCTTGCTTCTTTTAAAGTCCCATTTCTGAAAAAACTATCATTTTTAGGTACTATGTGGTCCATTCTTTAAGATTCTAGTCCTTTTTTTTAAGAGAGAGAATTTATATATATATATATATATTTTAGTTTTCAGTGGACACAACATCTTTGTTTGTATGTGGTGCTGAGGATCGAACCCAGGACTCCACGAATGCCAGGAGAGCACGCTACCGCTTGAGCCACATCCCCAGCCCAAGATTCTAGTCCTTTTGATTCAGACAAAGGTTTGTTCAAATTCCTGAGTGTTACCTCTGTGATCTTAGGCAACCTCTCTGAGGCTTTATAAGTGTTGGTAATGAAGAGAATAATAACTCCTTTCAATGTTGTAAGGATTAAGTAGGAAATTATGTGTAAACTGACAACACATTGTTTAATACACGATGAGTAATATTACACATGCAAATGTCAAGCAAACATCATTTAGAACTTCTGATTTTGGAAAGTTCAAAATTTCCTATTTCTACCACCACTTTCTCTGCTTTCCTGTATCTAATTCCTCCTTCATTCTTCCTTTCTTCACTTAACCTAATTGCTTATACATGGAGCCCTTCTTGCTCCATTGGCATTTTCTTGCTTTGCCTATGTTCTAAGTCTCTGCATGGCCTCAGCAAAGACATGCAGGACACATGGAGAATTCAGGGCAACTGTCTCTCCAAGTAGCTCCATTAGCCAAGCCAGCCTATCCCCTTCCCATGGACTGTGGGTGTTGGGGACAGAGTCATGTGTCACAATGCAAGCAATAACCATGGAGACACAGAGGAAGAACCAGGACTGCTGGTAAGCACTCTGTGGTTTCAGAAAGCATACCAAATGCGTTGGAAGGACTTGAGGTTGAAATCAAACTTGAAATCATCCAAGGAAAGTCAGAGAAGGGGAGATGGTACCTACTACTTCAGAACCATACCTAAGCATCTATCACTGTGTAAGAGACAATTTTTATTAATGCTATGTTTTAAAGCAACCGAGCCCACTAACTCCTGTGGTCACTTCTAACTGCCCAGAGGTCTCATCAAACCGTTGCAAGCATGGCTTCTCTTTATCTCTCTATTTGCTCAAATTGCCCAGAGTTGACTCAATTAACTAGCACATGCGTTAGCCGGCTCAATTAAACTGCAAGCATATCACTAATTTCCAAACTAGCCTTATTGTCTTAAGAATATTTAAAGTAGTCATCATACTGCTTATTCCTAGCATTCAAAGATGTAAAATTCTTGAAGGATTTTTGCATATTGCTACTTATAGATTACCAAATTTCAAAAAAAGAAGCTTAAAATTTCTTTATAATAAAATCTACTCAACTCCAAAGCTATAGTAACTCAGTTTAGATGATTCAGAAGCTAATTCAAGATCTCTTGGTGCCTCAGTATTAGTATAAACATCATCTTTACACTCTGTGTGAATAAATGCCAGTCCAGAGGGAATTCTGGTTAAGAATATGTCAAATTAGTTTACTAAGATGCCACTCATAAAAACATTAAAAGTATCTAAACACACTACTAGGAATAAAAACAGCCTGGTTTAGTTCAAGGTGATTCATCAAGCAGAAATAAAAATAGCAATTAATAATATTATTGCTAGAACTTATATAATCATAATTATATGTCAGGCCCACTTGTGAGCACTTCATTTCACTCCATGAAGTAGGTTTTATTAATATTCCCATTTTACATATTAGGAAACAGGAAATTCACAAAGGTAAAGGTGGCAGAATGAAGGCTTCAAGCCAAAAAGTCAGGTTCTAAGTTGCAAATATGCTTCACTTTTAAATTTTATTTATTTATTTATTTATTTATTTATATATGACAGCGGAATGCATTACAATTCTTATTACATATATAGAAAAAAATGTGGCATATGTACACAACAGAAATAGACATTTCTAATAGATATGTTTGGGGAAATGTCTACTCAAAAAGTTGGTGGAGGAATAAATGGGTAACCAAACTTTGTAATAGA
Organism: Spermophilus citellus; assembly: GCF_964194105.1. NCBI lineage: Eukaryota > Metazoa > Chordata > Mammalia > Rodentia > Sciuridae > Spermophilus > Spermophilus citellus. The sequence goes on from NC_138182.1 coordinate 32,875,798, forward strand.
TCCCAGACCAGTATAAACATGTACTTGCTGCAAATGGAGAAAAGAACATCTGGTGTTGCTTTTTTTAAATCTAAATGTTGACACAGATCCCACCCAACCTCCTCACTCCTTACACACCAGAGGCCAAAGCTATGCAATCTTGAACAAGGGCTCTGCTTCTGGAGTGCGGATACTAAGGCATCTTTGCTCCATGGGCAGCCTGGGAACCATGGAGACACATCACACAAGATACAGTTGAGACCTTTCTGAGAAGATGTCATTTGAGTTTCAAAAGAATCTCCCCCAAAGTCCCAAAATTATGGCACAAAGGATGATCTTTCAGAAGATTAGTGTGAAAATGGTGGTTGGACCTCCATTATTCAAATGCTTAGATTCAGCCAAGATAAAACTTCAAATTAAAATACAGATTTCAGATTTATCTGAAAAGAGAGAGAGAAAGAAAGAGAGAAATTACATTGAATTGAACTCTCATTACTGTCTTTCACCCACTGAAGGAGGTGTCCATGTGACCAATTGCAAGTTCAGAGGTTCTGAAGTTTTTTTGTTTGTTTTTTTCACATAATTGAAAGGAATGCACACTTCAGTGTCCTGCCAACCTAGTCTCAGATGAAATGGTTAGAAACTGGATTTGACTGTTATTAGAACTTGCTGGATGTAGATTATCTCTACTGGAAGGAAGTATAAGGTACAGCAGACAAGCAGAGGAAGCAACCTGTCCCCAGGATGAGGAGCCTTGAGTCAGCCTTTGCCCCATGGATGGAGCTGAAGAAGGCATTTTGGTAAAACAGCCAAATCCAAAGGCATGAAGGGACAAGAAGGCTGAGTATATGGAAGGGGTTGCTGGACACACATAGTAGGAGATGGATCAGTAAATCAGCAAAGAACCACCTTCAAAGTGCCTCAACCCTTGACACCTGTTGCAGCATCTTAAATCCCAGTGTCCTTACATCTGAACAGAACCTCAGAGCTTAGCTAGATACTCCATGCAGCACTTTGACAGGATGGGATCTGAAACCCAAGATGGAGGACCAGTGGCTCCCTCTCTCTCTCACCTCACCCATGTGCCTCCATTTGTGAGGATCTGCGTGGACATTTCCTGTTAATGATTCCAAGATGATAAAATGGCTAGAAAGAAGGGGTATCCACCAGCTAGGTCAGTGGGTCTCCACCAGCAGGACTGCATAGGCAGACCTTGTATCTTGCATAGATTTGGGCATTGTCCTGAGGCAGCTCTCATAAACAGGGGAATATCGTGATCATAGACTTCACACGTGTATTTGAATGTAAAAGTAATAACAGAGAAAAGTGTGTCATGAGCTTTAAAGACTTTTTTTTTTTCAGTTCTTGGGCACACAAGGTGGCTTAGTAATGTCTGTAGAATGAACAAAATACTAAAAGACAGGCCAACCATGCAGGAACAAATTCCCTCTGCTCCCAGGACAGCATTGGAACTCACTGACTCACAATTTCAGTAGCGCCATCTAAAAAAATCAATGGAAACCATGTGAATCAGAGGCCCTCTGAGGATCTTTCCAACGTGCCTGTGTCATTGTGGCAGCTGGAGAAATATTTATTTGCTTAGAAAAGTGAGTGGAAAGTCATACCGGGAGTCACATCACCACAGGGATCACCGTTTGATGAAGCAAGGCATACCACATGCCCTGAAAAGGTCCGAGAGGACACAAAGGAAGTGGTTATAAGCCAAAGAACCAAAAATTACTGAATAGGAAAAAGGATCATATTTGGCTCATGAAACTTGGCCTCTCTGAGACTAAACCTCTGTACTCTGCTAGTGCAGCTCTCAATCTGCTGTTCATATAAATATCAAAGTATTTCAAGCTTATTTGGACTCTTTGCTTCATTGATCCTGCAGACAATTTATCCTACATAGCTTACTGGGCTGAATGAAATCCATAGTTCTGCCTGAATTCTTTTTCCCCTTTAGATATTTTTGCCACCTCCTGCTTTGGGCTTCCTCCAACTTGTAAGAATAAATTGTTCTACTCCCCTTTCCCCACTTCCTTCTGATACCTTCCTTCATAATCCCCAAATGTTCTTCTCCAGGATTTTCATCAGGCTTGTCAACTTTACCCGGGAAAAGGAGACCTCTCACTTAAGCACATGTCCATATCAAAGTACCCTGTGCTCAGAGTCAGCCACCCCTTGACTTTTTCTTCTGTGTCTTGGGCTCCTGAAAACTATCTTACATGGCAATCTCAGCAAAGCTAAGATCTTAGAGACATTTGTACTCAGATCTATGAAACTTTCTCTATAGAATTTGTTTTTCAGTTACATTGCCATGAAAAAGTTCTGAAAGAGGATTTATGAAACAAATGTGCTTTGAAGCTGAGTAAATATCTGATAAATTTCTTTAGAATGCATTAGAATGATCATATTTGCTTTGGCAATGGTTTGGCATACTGCTGTAGCACTACCTCTGCTCCAAAATATAAATAAACTATGTAGTGATGTTTCATTCTAATCCTAATACCACTCTTTTTTTTCCTACTTGAATGCTACAATCATTATTTCAGATTTGTTTTGAGGTACTAGGGATTGAATCCGGGACTTTGCTCATACCAGGTAAGTGTTCTGCCACTAACCTATAATGCCAACCCCAGTGTCTCAAACTGTACACAATAATTTGGTAGAAAACAAAATCAACAACAACAAAAACAATGTTCCATATGAAGAGCTGCATATTTATTTATTTGGTGCCAGGGATTGAACCTAAGGGCACTTTACTACTGAACTACATCCCCAGCTCCAATTTTTTTTTTTTTTTAAGATAAGTTAATTACTTAAGTCCTCACTCAGTTGCTGAGGCTGGCTTTGAACTTGTGATCTTCCTGCCTCAGCCTCTGGAGCTGCTGGAATTACAGGCGCATGCTACCACACCAGGCTAGAGTTGCATTTTTTAAGTGTGTTTATTTCCTTATAATACGTGGCTGAACTTCCCTGGTCCTAAGTTACGTTTGGAGAGAGCAAGTGGGGAGGATGGCAAGACCTGGGGGAACATGGCTTAGAGTCACCAGGAGCAGGCAGAGTGATTACAGAGGGAAACTATCAAGTCCCCACAGGAGGGTTCTTGGGTGGACACTTGAGTGAGCCAACGCCAGTGCCCACAGCAGCACTAGGGGTCTGAGCTATCACTCTCCTCTGAGCCTCCTCAGCTGGACTTTGTGAGAGTTGCCTGCTCTGCTCAGCCTCCAGCAGTCTGGTGTCTACACAAGTGCACCGCATGCATATGGTGACAGAAATTGCCATGCTCTTTGTCTTTAAATCCAGTGTCCACATCTGTGTCCTTGCCCTGTCTGAACTCCCTGTGGTATTTGACAAACTGTTGAATATCCCTCCTCAAAACTCTCCCTTCCCCTTGTTAGAAGGCCCCATATACTCACCTGACATTGTTCTGGCCACTCCTTTCTGGTACCTTTCTCTGCATCTTTTTTTTTTTTTTCCCAGCTTTTCTTTTAAATAGAAGAACGTCTGCATCACAGGTACTCAGTCTTTTCTTTCCACTGCACACCATCACTCCTCTGGCCTCATTTCCATCTACTTGCTATTTTCTCTCAATGACCAAGACTCTAACTACCTTCTGCCCCAAATTTAGCATCCCCAAAACTATATTCCTCATCTTCCTGTCCTGTGGCCCCAACCTTGCTGGCTTCCCTTTACTTGACTCTACCTGCCACCCCAACCTATATTCAATCACCAAGTCTGGACCCTCTTAAATTTACTCACTTACACTATTACCATATTTCAGGCCACTTAGCTAATAGCCTCAACCAGTCTTGGGACTTCCACTTTCATCCCCCTACAATTCTTTATTCAAAGATGCAAAGTAATCTTTCTAAAATTAAAATATGACCCACCATTTTACCACCCCCAGTGGCTTTCCATTAAGTGCAGAATAAAGATACAGTTTCTCTAGTGGTTATGAGGACTTTGGATACTCCCCCTCAGTCCTTTATCTCTTATCACTATTCCACCTTTCTCTGTCTCCCCACCTCTTGCTTGCATAGACCTCTCCCTTTACCTGGGCCACCAGTTCCTCTCCCATCCCAAGTACCTGGCTAGCCCAGGCCTATCCTTGCATTTTGTTCGATGTCAACTCCTCCCTGGTGTTTTCCATGACCATCCCAGGCAAGGCGTCTCCTGTGGGTTTCACCAACCCTGGCAGGAAGAATGCTCACCACTCTGGTGGTTCATCTGTGTCCCCTCACACAGGATGCTCTGACCTTTTTGCAGGCAAGTCTGCAGATTATCCTCACAGGCCAGGCACAAAAGCCTCCCCCAGTAAAGAGTCCACAAAACGATTGAGTGACAGTTTAAGGAAACAGAAGTAAATTTTCCTTGTGTGTATCAATATACACAATTCATTTACAGTAACAAACCAAATAAAACTCACTTCTCTTGGTGGGGGGTACTGGGGATTGAACCCAGAGGCACTTTGCCAGTCAGCTAAGCCCCCAGCCCTTTTTTATTTTTTATTCTGAGATAGTATCTTGCTAAGTTGTTTATGACCTTACTAAGTTGCTGAGGCTGCCCTTGAATTTGTGATCCTCCTGCCTCAGGCTCCTGAGTTGCTGAGATTACAGGCATGCTCCTGGCTAAAATTCACTTTCAAATGTTTGTTTGTGAGCTACACAATACCTCATAAAACAAATGAAAACAGAAGGAAAGTCTTAATTTAAGTGGTTTTTCTAGGTTATTTACCTGCAGAAAGCTCAGTGCCACCCCTTTTAATGTTTGCATGTCCCGATCTAAGGATTTGGCCTGTTCCTTTTAGGTTTAGGTGAGGCAAGGGCAGCAGTATTCAACACCCCACCCTGCCCCTGCTGTGAACCGCATGTGCTCCCACTCATTAATTTGTTCACAGACCCTCTCTCTTTCTCACTGTTGAAGGAAGCTCTCTGTGAATCAGCAGCTTGCAGCCTTTCTCCTTCAACAACTTAGACCTTTGTATGCAAAGCAAATTTAAGGCAGCTTCCCTCTGTATACCACTAGGCAATTCAGTTAGAGAAACACTGAAGACTCTTCACACTCAGAAGGCACTTGCTAGTGCTAGCAAGTTTGCTGAATGGCAATATGTAAATCAATGGAAGTGTAACTGATGTGATACAGCAATCTGTATACGGGGTAAAAATGGGAGTTCATAACCCACTTGAATCAAACTGTGAAATATGGTATATTAAGAACTATGTAATGTTTTGAACGACCAACAATAAAAAAAAAAAAAAAAAAAAAAAAAAGGATTGGGAACATAGCTCAGTGGTAAAGCACCCCTGGGTGCCATCCCCAGTACTGAAATAAATAAATAAAGAAAGAAAGTGGGTCTATTGTAGACAAAAAAAAAAAAAAAAAGAAGGCACTTGCTTACAAGCGGCAGGTTTTTTTTTTTTTTTTTTTTTTTTTTTAAAGGTGAGATCACAGTTCAGCTATGCTCGGCCACGTTGCAAACAAGTCCTCATAAAGGAACTGTGCTGTTAGTACTCAGTGTTCTGATTTTCCTCCAATAGGATAAAGATGATATTTTCCTTAGAAATAGCCTAGATCTTGTCATTCAATATAATGCAAATATAATAAAAATATAAGACTCTGTTAAAGATATGAAATCCTTTGCGTTCAACAAGATGCATATGGAAAACTGCTGAATTTGAGAATTTGGGGTTTCAGATTATGTTCTGAATGCATTAATAGGTTGTAGAGATGATCTGTCTCTAATGCATGTGAAGACTCACCCTATATAAGACTGTGAATGAATGTTTACTGAATCACTATACAGAGTCTATCCTGAATTTTTACTTCTTCATACTTCCTTACAGAATGAATACAGAAGATGACAAGATTGACAGCCTCAAATAATTTTAAATCTATATCTGGAGAGTTGACAAATTTTAGGTCTGTAGTACAATAATATAAGTTCTGTGATCTACTAAACAATTACCCCGTATTGACTATTAGGAAAGTGCAGACCCTGACCTTGTGTTACTGCTAGTCTAATGAAGGTGAGGAGGAGGGAAAGCAAAAGAAAAAACAAACAAATGTGTGCTGGGTATCTTCTGGGTGTCAGATGCTACATGAAATGTTACATATCATTTCTTTAATCTTCACAATAATCTCACATGGTTGGTATTATCCTCTCTAACAAAGAAAGAAAGGTTCAGAGAGATCCATTCTCCAAAATTACATAAGTGATAACTTGTTACAAAGTAATGTGACCAGAGCTTCAAAAGCCTGAGAAGGGGTCAGATCCAAGTAATTGAGTGAAAAGAAATAGGAAGGTAGAAGGATCTTGGTTGGCTGGACCAAATGAGTATGACCATCCCAATTTTGATATCTCTGAAACTCATTCCTGAGAACACGTCTTACATGGCTAAAAATATGGGTCTGGGTGTCAGAAAGAGCTGGAGCTGAAAATATAAATAAGATCCTTTGGGATTAGGACAAACCCAGGTAAAAAGGCTGAGGATTGGATATAGGGGTTAAAACGAACCACAGAAACAAAAGCAATTCATGAGAGACACATGAAAGAAGAGGAGTTTACCAAGACAAAGAAGGAGCAGGAAGACAGGGTACCATGGGATAAAAGCTGCAAGTAAGATTGGGTGTCAAAGGAAGGCTGTGTTGAACTTTCCTGCTAATATGGGATGGCTTGGATTGATTTTGGGCTGAAGAGAAACAGCCCAAATGGAGTGGAGAGTAGTAGATAGGCCTGAAGGGGATAGTCTTCTCCCACAAGATGGCAGATCTGGATTTGTCTTCTCACCTTTTTACCCCAGATATAGCGTAGCACTATACATAGAGCCTCAGAAATGATTGTTGAGTGACTGACTGAATAACTTAATTAGTCAATGCTTAAAGATGTGAGGTCCAAAACAAGAGGGAAAAGAAATAAGTTCAGAAGATGCTCGGCTCTGGACAAAAGGAAGGGGATCACCTCTTCCTGAGACAACAGAATCCATGCCATGCACACTACTCAGAATAAAGGAGGCACTTGAATGTTGGTAGGTGAAATGAATGAATGTATTTAAAGCATTATCAAAATATAGCTCATTGGTTTTCCTCAATTTCACAGTTAGAAGGCTTTATTTAAAAAATAAGTGAAGCACACTAAGTTGAACATGAGTTATCAACAATGATTTTATAATAGATATGCTAAAATGGCCTTGTCCTGATTTTTAACTACAAATGGCATAAGCCTCTTGCTGTTAATAGTTTGATATTACATGCTTTATAAAGAAAATGGGTTTTTGAGCATTGTGAAAATCAGATTTATTTAAAATATGACAAATATTCTCATGCTGCTGTAATATAGGATACATTCATGGATAAATAAAAGATGAGATGCATAAACTAAGAATGAAATGTGGAAATTTACCCTTCTAACTTGGTATTAATCCAATGGGAGAGGATCCATAGGAAGAAAACAGACAAAATGTTAAGAACTTCTTTTTAAAAAAAAATAATCATACAGGACTTTAGTCCTACAGCTATGTTGAAAGAAATAGAAATGTGTAGAGAATTTAGAAATGGAACCCAAGGGCTATCTTTTCCATTCATTTCTCCAAGTGCCATCAGAGGCAGTACTATGACCCTGGCCCCAGATAAGAGCAGAGTCTGTCCAGAGTGTATGACCTCTGTCACAGAAACGCTGCCTGTCTTATTTCCCTCTGGATCTGAGTTTTCCTTTCTGATTGGTAAGTCTGAATTTCCACACATACTGGTTTCCACATTCCAGATGAAAGATCATGGGCTCCCTGTCCAGACTTTCACTGATTAGAATACGAAACCAGCCACTTTCCAAGGCTGAGAAGGCTGAGATGACTATCAGGGAACACTGGAGATTGTGTATCTTCCCAGATTGTTCAGTGGATAAACTTGTTCCATTTTTTCCCTAGATTGCTAATCAGACAAAGTTCTCCAAGTCCCTCCCTCCTCAAATTTCTCAAGATTTGATGTTCAGATAATAAGTGATGATTTTTTTTTCTTTTTCTCTCCATTCCCATTGTCTCTATTTGGTCAGCTAGAATCAAATAACTGAACAATTTGGAGAACAGCAGCAATCTCCCTATATCTCACTATTCTGAACTATACTGCCAGATACGTTTCTGAATATAGTCATCATTTATCATTTTAAGGCCCTGTTGGGAAACATACAAAGGTACCTATTTCCTTCTACATCAAGTCTTAATTTATTCACACAGCTTTTTTAAAAAGTAATTTTTTAGTTGTAGTTGGACACAATGCCTTTATTTTACTTATTTTTATGTGGTGCTAAGGATTGAACCCAGAGCCTTGCACAAGCTAGACGAGCGCTCTACCACTGAGCCACAACCCCAGGCCCTATTCACACAGCTTTTAACGTCTTCAGAATTGGGCTCCAGTTCTACCTCTTTATGCTTCTGCCCTCCAAGGCATGCTCCTCATGGATAGAACCATCTCTTTTCTGTACAAAGTCATTCTCATCTCTTCCCTACCGCCTGTCCTTGACATTTCCTAACTCCTCCAACAGTGGGAACACCTTCCTTCCACTTCCAGCCCCTTCCCAAATTCCTCCCCACTTCCAGAGAGTACTCTGAGTCTTCCTGCTGTTGCTGACTGCCCTCTTTCTGACCATGGCAGAGTCAAAACCAGGTAACATAATAAATTGCTGTAGACTATAGTTTTCCTACTGTTAAACTAACTAGAAGAGTACAAAGATTCTCAATCCATAGAAAAGATAAATTCCCAACCCACAGAAAAGATAAATGTTTGAGATGGAAATTTCATTACACTGATTTAATCCATGCACACTTTATACATGTATCAAATTATCACACTGTACCTCATAAATATGTACAAATAACATGTGTTAATTAAAAATAAAAGTTAAGCTGGGTACAGTGCCATATGTCTGTAACCCAGCTACTCAGCAGGCTCAGGCAGAAGTATTGGCAAGTTCAAGGCCAGTCTGGGCAACTTGGGGATCCTGTCTCAAAAAATAAAACAATTTTTCATAAGGGCTGGGGACATAGCTCAGTGGTAGAGCATGCATGAGGCCCTGGGCTCAACCTTCAATACAGCAAAATAAATAAATAAAAATAAACTAGGTAAATGGGGGTTGGGGATAAACTTAATTGTTCTTACTGGGTCTTCCTTGGGAATTTGTCTTAAGAATCTCAATATTCCCTACCTTACCTAGGGAGGGAAAAAGCAAGTCATGTACATAACTGCTGGATCTTATCCTAGAATAAGTCTCAATTGCAGAGGAAGTAACTTTCCTTTTGCTCTGAGGCCCCAGTGTTTCTCAGGTTGAACATCAGCAACCTGAGAGTCATGCTAACATTCTTTCTACAAACCCAATCCTCACATACACCCTTAACAAATGCAAATCTATATTGGTTGATTCAGAGAGACGCTTCTATTAATTCATTCAGCATTATCCAAAATGTAATGTTTGCCTCTGGCAGGTTTTTGCTGCTTTCTCAGGAATGTGCAATTGGTTTGGAATCTGTGCCCTATTTGAAGTGTGATAAAAAGCTAAAGAGAATAATTGATGGGGAAACTTATGGCTGCAACAACATTAAGACTTGATCATCCTGATTACTTTATATCAGCTGCTAGCCTGGACTAAACACACTGTGTTCGTCTGACCTGAAAGTGTTTTCATGACTACAAAGGTACTTACATTTAGTACCTGTTTTAATACTTTTGGGTCATTCAAGAGAGGTATGGCTGAGGAGAACAGAACTTGGGATTCTTGGCTTAGCTCTTCAAGACCTCAGGAGCTTCCAGAAGGTCCAGGCCTTTCCTGGACTCTCCAAAATCTTTCTTCGATCATTTCCAGTATTAGAATTAGCTTCTCCCTGGATTTTTATTCTAAATGTTAATTATACATTAACAGAAGAACCAGAAATAAATAGCATTTATATTTTTGGTTTTCTGTGATTATTTATGTCTCTGTCTTCAGAATGAAATCATTTCCTTCCTGCCTAATCAGGGATGAATTTGGGTTACAGAGTATAGCTGTGGACCTAAACTAGATTACAAAAAGGAAAAATAATTTCACAGCTGACTATGCATGGCTCCATTGCTATTACCAGTTCATCTTAACTGAATATAGTCCCTGTGCTTCTGGGTGAACCACACATTTATTCTTCAAGATCAAGTTCAGATGTATTTCTCTTCATGAAGCTGCTCCACTGGAGTTTAGCATTCCCACTTCATATTCCAACAGTATTTTTTTTTTAATTCTTGAAGATACAGATGTTTATTGAGCACCTACTTCCCAGTCTCTCATGCCCTTGCCATAATATACATTGTGGACATTACCTATTGACCTGTCTGTCCTCTCGTGCTCATCTTCCAAAAGGAAATGCTATGTTTTACTCCTTTGCATACCCGCCTCCTCAATGTCTGCCACACAGCAGAGATCCAGTGGAACAATTTACACCACAAACATAAGAAGGCTTGTGGCTCCTGAGTAGTGCTGATTAACTTCGCTAAAGATGGGCGGTTGATTCTTCTGGGCTGAGTTTTTGAAGTGGAAGGGTTTATTTGAACATCTAGCCGTGGACAACTGCAGGAATGGAATATATAGAGAAATCGGTTGGTGACCTAAAAATTTGAGCCTTCAACAGAAACCATCGTCATAGTTCCCAAGTTTGCTTTCTATTCCCTCTGTTACCAGTGCCTCCAACTTTTCCAGGAATTCTTCATTTCTTGCCTGAATTTACTAATAACCTCTAAATTGGTCTCCCTAACTCTATTTTAGGATTCATTCCTTTCAGTCTACTGTCTTACATCTCTAGTATGGCCTCCGGCTTGATCTTTGTAAAAACAAATCCAATATTTGTTTATTTAAAATCCTTTAGGTACCTAAAATCTTTCAATGATCACTTGCATGAGGGAAAGAATATAAAATCCTGAATTTTTCTGAACTATTTTGAATTTTCCTGGTCTCAGAAGTATTTTTCTGTTCTGCTCAACCATAAGTTGAGGCTGACTTACGAAGAAACTTCTACTTGTACTATTTCCAGAGAAATTGCAGGAGTCTTTCCACTTTTATTCATATCTAGCAATATCACCAATACCCAGTTGTGCCAAAACTCTAACAGTGCGATGCTCAAAACTTTGCTCTGGCCTTTGTTGTCAGAATGTCTATTACCTGTCCTCACACTGCTACCTGTCCAAACATTTTCACTGTGTAATAATTTTGAGGCAACTACTTCACAGGCTGTCTTCCTTGCTGCCCACCAAGTCAGTAAGAGAAAAGTTTTCCTCCTTTTTTTAATGTGTGCTTGCTTCAACATATTTTATAAGTTTTATTCAGTGCTATCTTCTGAAAGTCTAGAATAATGCCTGACACACAGCATGTGTCCATTAAACATGTGCTGAATAAGTGAATTTGTATCTTCAATGTTCAATATAATACTTGTGCATTAGAGAACCACAATACATGTTTTTTCAAATGTGTTTTAGTTGTAAATGGACACAATAACTTTATTTATTTTTTTATGTGGAGCTGAGGATCGAACTCAGTGCCTCACACATGATAGGCAAGTGCTCTACCACTGAGCTACAACCCAGCCTTACAATACAGGCTAACTGAATAAATTAATGTAGTGTTGAAAGGAGTTGAGATGCAGAATGACATAAAAGAAGAAAGTATATAAAAGTGTCATTCTAGGTTCTACCTTCTTTCTCATGGTCTATGTCTAATCAATCACCGAGCTTCCAGTTCACATCTTAAAAACCTTTTTGGTATTTTCTTTTCTACTACTTCTACTATTCCATGCAGGCCCTTGCTCTCCCTGTCCAGCACTATTATCATCTTCTAGTGCCCATGCTTTCAGACTTGGTCTCCTCCAACTGATCCTTCTCTGATTAGTGATGCTTCTGAAATACCAGGGGCATCACTCTTTTGATTGATGAATCCCATTCCCAGAGGGATGAAGTTGGGATTGCTTTGCAAGAACAAGTCCCTCCATGACCTGGTCTCTTTTCAGCCCCTTTTCTACTTGGTGCTCCTCCTACCTTAACCTACCTGTGCTCGGCACACTTGCCATTCAAACTGTAGCTGTTCTTCAAGCACATCTCTCTCAAGCTTCTGTATCTCTGTTCTTTCCTTGGAATAGCCCTCATCTACTTTGTATACATGATATCTTTTAACTGCCCTTTAGAATTTACCTTAAATATGACTTATTCCTTGAAATCCTCTTTAATTCCCAAGTAAACTTTGTTGTTTCTTCCCACACCTCCCAAAACACTCATCAACCTATATAGTATCATGTGTCTTCAGTGAGTTCTTTGAAGGCAGAGATGATGTCTTAATCACTTTTATATACCCACAGCTTAGCTCCATGGTTGCCATCCAATAGGGGCATAGTAAGCATAAAATATGTATGTATGCACATATATATTGATATCTCACTATGCAAGTTCTTAATAAATAAATGTATATAAAATAAACAAATTATTGGTAGTAAATAACATACACATATACATGTGTATATAATTTTACATGTAAATGTGAATGTGTGTTTACTACCAAGACCCTGCACATTAATCTGTACATATTGAAATCCTTAGTGGAAACTATTTAGCTTATTCGTGTTTACAAAGTCCATCTAGTATATTTCACATTTTAATGACAATTATGAAGTCTTAATTGACCCTTTCTTTGTGGGTTTCCTGGCAAGAGGTCAAGTATTTTAAGTATTTTAGTAGGTTAAACCTTGTGTTTTTATATTAAAATGCCCTTTTCTAGGCTGACCTTATTTTAACCCGTGTTTTTCTTCTTCTGCATTAAGCACAGTTTACGTAAATTGTAGGAAGCCAGGTTTTATAATGGATTCAAAATGATACATTAATGTTCCTCATTTATTCATTCTATAAAGTAATATCAATGCTTCAGCAATTCTCTTTGAGTTCTCACTGCAACTGGGTTCATGGTTATCCTGAAAGGAAAGGTGAGATTCCAGTATGCTCTTTTTCTAAATTACAAAAGAGTAGGCTTAGGCATTTTTAAAAGCCCTTCAGTCTTTCTTCATAAGTTATTATTAGGATGAAGAGTAACACCTTCCTGGCACCATTTTTAGTAGTTCCTGCAACTATCACTATCACTTCCTGCTTAAAAAGTAAAATGGAAAATACGATAATATAATTTTAAAAAAGAAGAAGAAGCTGGGTGCGGTGGCGCATGCCTGTAATCCCAGCAGCTCAGGAGGCAGAGACAGGAGGACGGCAAGTTCAAAGTCAGCCTCAGCAAAAGCAAGGAGCTAAGAAACTCAGTGAGACCTTGTCTCTAAATAAAATACAAAATAGGGCTGGGATGTGCTCAGTGGTCAAGGGCCCCTGAGTTCAATCCCAGGTACAAAAAAAAAAAAAAAAGGAAACTGACTTGAGGATAATTTACCAAAAGGGAACTGATAATATTAAACAATCTAGGTAGAATTTTACATTATGATCCTGAGAGTTATCTGTGAAAGCAGAGTCAAGAAAAAAGACAAAATTATATTCAGGAAGGAAACAAAGTTTGAAATGCAGAAGATATAGTATAGGGCCTAGGTGACAGAGCAAGGCAAGGGCTCTGATGGGCAGTGAAGACCGTCACTTTAAGCACCCAGAAACAAAGCACTGAGTGGGGCAGGTGAGCCTTGGCTGTTCAGGAAATTGTCATGAACACTCCTTGTTCAGGGTCCTGCCTGGACACATTCCTTAAAGGTACCATACCACATTCATCACCATCTGTGCACTCAGGGTAGCATGACAGTCAGAACAAGGTCAACATTTCTCCAAGTTTCTTTAGGAGAACTTTTACAGCTTCTGCGGGTGCTTTTGAGATAAAACACATGCTCCCTGTTAGACCTCTTCCACAGTTTAAGTATGGCCGGACCTCTGCAGACCTGGATAGCCAGGTTCAGGTGGTTTACTACCACTCCACTTCCATAACTACTGCTCAGGTCCTAGGGGAACTCATGGCCCAGGAAAGGTTCCAGCTGTTCCAAGCCTAGGAAGGCAGAACAAAATGCCAGATGGATAAATTTTCATAGAGATGGGAAACAGCCAATGGCAGCCCATGGGATGAGACAAGGGAAGCCAGTTCTTCAGTTTTCAGCAGGGCCCCATGATATAAATTAGAGAGTGGAAACTCCCATGATTCCTACACACCAGGGGTTTCCTTGCAGGTACTCCTGTCCTGCAACTATCATCTGGTCTCTGCTGAACAAAAGGGAAACTTGGCCAGGCATGGTGTGCATACCTGTAATCCCAGCTACTTGGGAGGTGGAGGCAGGAGAACCCCAAGTTTGATGCCAGCCTCAGCAACTTTTGAGATCCTGCCTCAAAAGTTAAAATTAAAAGAGCTCAGTGGTATAAGTCTTGCCTAATATGCAAGGCCCTGGGTTCAATTTCCAGCCCCCACCCCCGAAAAAACAAACAAAAACACAAGAGTGAGGCTCATTAAAGGGATTATAGAATGTGTGACATGGGGCAGAAATGTCTAATATCCTGTGCACCTGAAATGTGAGGGCCTAGGGCCCATTAAAAAAGTTAAAACTTATTACAGTAAGCTTCACTGGTGGGAAACCTCAAAGTCAAGGCGTCCAGTGAAATGCCCCCAATCAAAGTGCCAAAGATTGAAGCCCTTGATTTCTAACTCTTCATTCATGCTTACCTTGGACACCAACAAAATTAATATCTTCAAATAAACATAGTCTAATCAAGATTGAAATAACTTCACTTAGTTAGCAGTGTGAAAATTCATCATGTCCAATCTTCACTATAATTTTCCCTTCATAAACCCCCTACCATAATCCTGTCTCCATTCTAGCTCTTTTAGTTTAGTTATTATAAGATCACTTTTTTTTTCCTTTAGCTTCCTGAGACAAAAGTCAATAGAAAAGGACATGTATTTAGGAATGGAAGAGGTTAGCACTGATAAAAGTGGCCGAGGGTAATGAATATTTAAAAGCCAAAAGATAATTAATGAGGATTCCTGCTTTTGAAGCCTCATTTTCCAGTCCAAAGCAGGAAAGCAACAAACTTAAGTTAAAATTCTCTGTGTATCATCATTTTTAACACGGCCAGACATTGACAGTTGGCTAAGGCTATATAAGTGGTGGTTCTTCATCTTCCCATAAGAAATAACTTCAGGGCTTCCTGATCTTGGGATCTCTGTAAAGGCAGATGAAGCCATGGCCATTTTAAGTTGCCACAGTGATATTCCTAGTCACCTTCAAATCACAAATGAGTGGGCCGATGAATGAGATCATCCCAAGGTCAAAATATGAATCTGGAGAAGTTTGTGTGCCTTTTCAGTATGCTGATCCTCACCAAACTCTCCTTGGCTCCTGAGTCCGATCCTTTTACCAGCCTCTCATGGATCTTACCTGTCCTGCAGGTATGTTCTTGCCAAGCTTTCCAAGGGGAGGAGCTAATCTTCCCTTAATCTTCACTAGAAGATAAACAGAGGAAGCAATAAGAACTCTCATAATACCATGATTTTGGGAGCTTATTTTGTAACAGTGGCCTTCCAGAGGCAGTATCTCCAACAAGTAATTCTGGGTCAGAAAAATTTCCAGTTCTTCACAGGGACAAAGAACCAATACAGATGTGATAGAATAGATCCTTTCTGGCAGAAAGGTCCTTGCCAAGTTCCTCAGAGGCATCTGAAACTCTGTGTATATGTGGAAATCCTACAGCAGTAAGGAACTGTGGACCACTCACTCCTTCACCCTGTCATTTGACAAATAGTAATGGGAAGCCTACCATGTGAGGACCTGTCCTACGTGATAGAAATACAAAGGGAATCAAAATAGATATGTCACTGCCCTCACCCTACCTGCCTACAGTTACCACCCAGTTAATTCCTATCAGAATTTAGCACATTTGACAAACAGAAACAGAGAGGCTGGAGCTTGCTGGGAGAGAGGGCTTAAATATGTTAGCGAGAAAAGCAGGGAGACAGAACATGTCAATAGTAAATTGTATTAGAACGTAAGCCTTGGAGTTTATTCAAAGCAAAATGAAAAATTATCAAAAGAGTTGAATAAGAGATTAGGCTAGCAGCTTCGGGAAAAGGATTGTAGGTGGATGTTTTAGTCACCTTTTGCATCACTGTGTCCAAAATACCTGACAAAAACAATGTAGAGAAGGAAAAGTTTATTTTGGCTCATGATTTCAGAGGTTCAGACCATGGTCCATTGACTCCATATCTCTGGGCCCATGGTGAGGCAGAACATCATGGCAGAACAGCATAGCATTAAAAAAAAAAAAAAAAGCAGCTCAGGACATGACAATAAGGTAGCATAGAGACCTGTGCTCACCAGGAAAAAATATAAACCTCAAAGACATGCCCCCAGCCACACCCTACCTGCCTACAGTTGCCACCCAGTTAATCCCTATCAAAGGATTAATGCACTAATTAGGTTAAGGCTCTCATAACCCAATCATTTCACCTCTAAACTTTCTTGCATTGTCTCCCACATAGGCTTTTGGGGGAATACCTCATATCTAAATCAAGACAGTGGACAAGAATGACCAGAAGAGCCAAGCTATTAAAACAGGTGAGGCAAGAGATGATGGTTGTCTAAAATTTGGTGGAAACACTGGATAGATGAGAGATGGGTTTTGGAGTTAGAAACAACAGGACTTGATGCATTGGAGGTATGGATTGAAGAAGGGAAAGGAATCACAGATGACTGACAGGGACTCTCCTGTGCTTATAATTCCTGATATTCTCTTGAGCTCTTCAGAACCCACGGGCCTTGGGAGCCTGTAGTTGGGAGTTCTTGCCTGGATCCATTAGAGGCTTCCTTCTCCATGAGCAAAACCACTGAAGAGACTGATTTTAAATTTTCAACAGGGATTGGAAACTTCTTCTGAAAAGGCAGACAGAAATCAAAAAGCTCCTCCCTGTGCCAACTGCATTGACATTGACATGAGAAACTGATGCATTGCTTTGCATTGCTTCAGTGGAAGATTCCTACTGAACAACCCATAGCAGTTATCAAAAGATTTAAGAAAGATGTCAAAGAAGTCCAGTAAAATATTGGTGACTAAGAATTCTGATTGTACAGCTAGGCACAGTTTATTTTTCTCTGCAAACTTTGGTACTTCATGATTGTTTTTTGTCTTGAATGCGACATATGCCTATGAATGGGCTTAAATATAATTACAAATAAACATAGATTCTTTTCCAATAGTTATCATCATCACTATCTGGTACATCTCTGAAAGCAATCCCTGATATATTTTCCCCCATTCCCTCTTAAAACAATGCCATTGCCAAAGTTCAGTGAATTAAGAAATCATAACTTATTTGGAAACCATTTTTAATATTTTACTTCTCTGAAAACACTTAAATAAAATCTATTTATATACTGCAGATAGTATTTCAATATCATTACAATAAGGTAGTAACTACTACTGGTCAAAAGAGGGAGTGATGAGTGTAGAAAGGTTGTCACAAGTCCTGCTGTCTTTGGACCTAAGACAAGACAACATATCATGGTGCGGAATGCATGATGGAGAAAAGCTGCTCACCTAGTGGCCAGGGAGAAAAAAAGAGAAGAAGAAGAGTCTGGGGTCTCCATATCCCCTTTAAGAACACTCTCCTGATTACCTAACTTCTTCCCATAGATCCCACTTCTCATAGGTTTCATCACCTCCCAACAGAGCCACATAGGGGACTAAAGCTTTAACATATGGGCCTTTGGGAGACTTTCCAAATTCAAACTATGGTAATAGCTTCCTCAGTCATGTTTTTTGGCAAATTCAAACCTATCTGATTCTCAGCTTCAACATCACTCTATCAGGACCTGGGGGTGAAGAAGGCATTTCCTGTCTAACACCAAATTCCTCATTACACTTCCTTCTAGCCCCCTGTGCATTCCTTCATTGTATCCACCCAAACTATTATTATGCAGATAATTATTGGAAATTTAGGGGGTGGGCACTGATGTTAGTGATGTAGTGATCATCTCCCCAACTAGACTACAAATCGGAAGAGGGAAAATTATTTACCTCATACCCCGGCACTAACATAGTGTCTGGTATGCAACGTGGTTCAATAAATCTTTGTGGAGTGAATAACTTAAAATACAAATGCTAAAAAACACTTCAAGGTGGCTGAGGGTCAGACAGCAGCTGCCTTGTGAGATTAAAGGAGGGAAACATCAACCTGGATTTGGAATGGTTGCTATCAATGCCCTGAGGAGAAGAGCTGAGATGAAGGTGGACCTAGAAGGAAGAACAGGATTTGTTCCAGATGTCATGGGGGAAGAAAATATCCCTGGTGGGAGGAATTGGATAATGTGCATGGCAAATTGAGGAGACATAAGGACAATGGTGTGGTTGAAAGTGAGGATCTGAAGGGAACTAGTAGGATTAAGAAATTGGTCTAATTTAGGCAAAGAGCATAACATTTATCTCTAGATCCCATTAAAGGTTTTTGAGCCAAGTAGGGTTATGTATACAAACCTGAGTTTTTAGCATTCGAACTACAAAACAGATGAAATAAAGGGTTTTATTCCCATAATGAATATCTTTTGACTTTGCTCATTTTAAAACAAATCACTTTGGATAAGTTAAAATTTTTGTTTATAACTAAAATAGTTTGGTTACCACTTAACTAAAATGAATTTACTAAGAAGAAGATAATAATAATAATAATAATAATAATAATAATAATAATAATAATAGACTAATAATAATTAAAGAGCAGAGAGAATAAGTTTTAGCCACTGCTAACCAAAGATCATTTAAAAGCTAAGATAAAATAGTACTTCAATCCTGAGGCATGAAAACTGACATCTGTGATTTGGTTTACAAATTTTTACTTTACACAAAACTTTTCAGGACCACATCTGCTGCTTTTGGTAAAATGTCTTTCAGATTCTAACAGCTCTGTAGAGGAATATTCCAGAATATCTTTATTTTCATCAATATAGTCAATCAGTGACTCTGCTAATGGAAAAATAGACATTTAGCTCAGTGTTCAGCTGAGGACCTGGCCCTTCAAATGAAATTGATGTGTGCCATCCAGCCCCCTCCCTATCTCCCCAGACTCAGTGGATTTAGCTTCTACTTGTTGATTTCTCTTCTGCATCTCTTACTGTCCTGCAGAGTTGTCTATTCTTCACACCACTACAGTTCCCCAAATGTAAAACAGGCAGCAAATTTTATTTTAAGAGCTGGTGAATTGATAATATATGAGAAAGAAATTATTAACATCCATGAAATTTGACATTCCCATTGCCTAAGACAAAACCTTTGATGGTTCCCTATATAGGCACACTGACTCCTAAACATGCTCTTGAATCTCAGACCAATGCCCTCTTGAAGAGTAATTCTCCTTTCCAAACTCCATAAAATGCTGCTTCATCCCACTTTGGAGAAATCACATCTTTTGCCAAGAGCTCAGACCCACTTAGAAGTGCTCACTTCTACCATTTCCTCAAATTTAAGTTATTTAGGCTTAGTGGCAGCCCCACTAAGACCAACTAAATCTGATCTTTCATGCTATGGAAATAATCATTAAGCTACCACTTCTCCAAAATGCTTTGAACCATAAGGGTCTAGGATTTTGGAATTTTTTCAAATTTTTTACATTAACATAAATATAAAGAGATACTTCGGGGATGGAACCACAGTCCAAACCCAAAATTCCTTTACCTATACTAGTACTATCTATACTAGTCACTATAGTCACACTCAAATGGTCTTTAGTAAATTATATTAAAACATATGCCTTTCTTTGTAGATTAGCCTCTTGCAGATTTTAAAATATTACAAATTTCTGAAAATTCAATGCAAATTAATCTCAAACTAAAATTTTTAACCTACAAAAGTGCATACCTTCTTGAAGTCCATTAGAAAATGTTGAGAACTTTGCTAGAATCACAACAACATAATTGACAGGTGTAGAAAGTACATAACCAATGAAAATTGACAAGACGATGGACACAAGAGACAAATCCATAGAAAACATTCACATTCAAGTACTTGGAGAGTCCTGAGCAAAAGCTGAAGACATTTTGCAAAAATGACCCTCTTTATGTTTATGCTTTGAAGGTCAAACTTGAAGGGAAGCAAGTTATATTTATGAGCATGTGATGCTGTTAGAATATTCACATCTAAAAAAGTCAACAATTGGGCTCTCCGAGTAAGATGACAAGCGCAAATACAGCTTTTTGCTGACTACATTCAGCCCATCTGGTAAACTTGTCCAGTTTTGAATATGTTTTGGCTGCTGTAGCTGGAGGATCCCCTTCAGTGGGAATTAAAGCTGCAAATGGTGTGGTATTAGCAACTGAGAAGAAACCGAAACCCACTCTGTATGATGAGCAAAGTGTACACAAAGTGGAACCAATTACCAAACATATAGGTTTGATCTAGTGTCATGGATTACATGCCAGATTATAGAATGCTTATGCACAGAGCTCAAAAACTTACTCAGCAATATTATCTTGTTTACCAAGAACCCATTCCCATTGCTCAGCAGGTACAGAGGGTAGCTTCTATGATGCAAGAATACACCCAGGCAGGTAGTGGTCATCCATTTGGAGTTTCTTATTTGTGGATGGAAGGAGGGATGACCATATTTATTTCAGTCAGATCCATCAGACTTTGCCTGGAAGGCCATAGCTGTGGGAAAAAAACTATGTGATTGGAAAAACATTCCTTGAGAAAAGATACCATGAAGATTTGGAACTTGAAGACGCCATTCATACAGACTTCTTAACCCTAAAGGAAAGTTTTGAAGGGCAAATGACAGAAGATAACATTGAAGTTGGAATCTGCAATGAAGCTGGACTTAGGCAGCTTGCTCCAACTGAAGTTAAGGATTACTTGGCTGCTATAGCGTAATAATGAAGTGATTGAGCAATCCAGAATTTCAGATAATCTATCTACTTAAACATATTTAAAGAATGTTTTAATTTGCAGACTGTGCATACTTATTTCTGCATGGTTTAATGGACTGATGTTTTTTAAAATGACACTTACAAATCATAATAAACACTTAAATTTAAAAAAAGTCAACAATGATTCATTCTTTACCATCCTAAAAATTAGCATATAGTTCGAGGGTCCCTCTCAAAACTCACATTTGGAAGCCCTAATCCCAATGTGACTATATTTGGAGATAGATCTTCATGGAGGTGATTGATGTTGAAGGAGGACATAAAGGTAGGGCCCTCATCCAATGGAACTGTTGTTCTTACCAGAGGAGGAAGAGACAGAAAGGTCACAGAGTGAAGGCCATGTAAGGACATAGCAAAAAGGCATCAAATGCAAACCAGAAAGAATAGTCTCCCCAGAAGACCACCCTGCCAGCACCCAGATCTTAAAGTTCCAGCTTCCAGAGCTAGATTGTGATATTCTGTTTTGGAAACCCAAGAAGACTAAAAGAGGATACTATTGAATTATTTGACAAGGGCCATTCTTACCAGGTAGGAGTTACAGTGGAAAGTTACATTTTTACTGAGGGTTTCCTGCCCCAGGAACTGATGAACATTTAAAAGATGTGATCTCATTTCATACCCATATGCTTCAGAAAGTAACATTACTTTCTCCATTTACAGGTTAGGAAACAGAGGCAAAGAAAGGTCACCATCAGTCACTTGCCCAAGAATGCCAAGTGTGCTAGTCAGCTTTACATCATTCCAATAAAATACCTAAGATAATAACATATGAAAAGAAAGGTTCGTTTGTGCTCACAATGTCAAAAATTGGTTGGTCCTTTTGATTTGGACCTGTGGAAAGGCAGCACATCATGGCAGGAGCATGTGACAGAGCAAAAACCACTCACTTCATCATGAGCCAAAGCAAAAAGATTGAGGAGAGGGCTAGGGTACCTTAGGGAGCACACCTCCAACGACCAAAGGCCTCCAAAGGCCTCCCACTATTTCCTACCTCTTAAAGATTCTATAACATCCTGACAAAGATCAGTAGTATAGCACTTGCCTAGCATGTATATGGTCCCGGGATCAACTCCCAGCACTGAAAAAAAAAAAAAAAAAAAAAAAAAAGAACAAAACAAACAAACAAATACCACCTATTTATTTTCTAATAGTATTTGTGGATCAGCAATCTAGGCACAGCATAACAGGATCCTTTCACAAGAATGCCATTGAGGTGTCAGCTGGGGCTATGTTCTCATCAGAGACCACTCAACAGGAAAAGATTTTCATCTAAGCTCCTTCAGGTCTCCATGTCCTTGTTGGCCAGACACCACTTGAACTCCTGGAAGCTGCCCAGCTCCTTTTCATGCGCTTCCTACAAGTGCTCTCAAAATATGGCAGCTTGCTTCCTCAAGGTCAGCAGGGAGAATAGAATCTCTGTTGTAGTCTGCTAAGATGGAGGCTTATACAACATAATGTGACATAGGTGTGAGTCATCTCACTTTTCTGTAAAATCTAACCTAATCAAAGTAGTGACATCTTATCATCTTTTCCTTATTCCATGGGACCTGACTCATTGGGGTATGTTTGCCACTGAGGTGATTTTAATGGCAGCAAAGATTAAACCACTGCTCTAAAGCATTCTGCTCTATTTCTTTTGTGCTGCAAACACTACATATTTGAAATTCATAATTTTTACCTTTATTCCTTACCTCTCAATTTTAAATGGCATGGAAAATGAATAGAAAAGGAAAACACTACCTCCTCCAGTTATGATTACATACCTGAAATTGCCAATATTCAACCATGTTTGGCTGACAAAAACAGTAGGTTCATAAGGTTCAACTTAACATTATCCTTCCCTGATAAACCATGTGCCTGAAAATGCCTAGATGAGATCAAAGATTCATTTAGAAAAAGTCTGAGGCGCTTCTCAAATCATAACCTATTCTCAATGAATGGCACAACTATGGCGATTCCTTAACAAATCAAAACATATGACATTCCATCTATAAAGTATAATCACATTTTCAAAATGAATTTCAGTGAGACTTAAAAATTTACTATAACTATTCTGTCATGAATCTAAAACACTGTGCTGCAGAGGCAAATTTTAAGTGATTTTCAACTTGAGATGTTTACAAAGATAATGTACCATGAGTTAAGGACTACTTGAGTAGAAATTATAATAATTGGCTAAAAGAAGCTTCAGTGTGGTCTGAACAAAAAACATGAATTTAGATTAAGCATTTTCATTAACAGAGTACTAAACCATATCGCTATGGAAGTTGTCTGGGGTGGGTGGACGTTCTCATTCCAGGCACTTCCTGAGTCTGAGCAGTGGAAGTCTCCATCTGGGGGAAGTTGAATTGGAAGATGGCGACTCTAACTTACTTATGTGGCAATTTGCCTTGAGATTTCTATTTAAAGTGGTCTCCCAGACTCTCTCCTGGGAAGAATTAAAAGTGGCTAATTCGTCACTCGTAGGCTTGACTGGAATATCAGAATTAATGGATATGTTACAAGTTCAATTTCAAAAAATAAAAGCCTCATTTTGAAAATATGACTATATTGGGGCATATATATATATATATATATATATATATATATATGTTTTAACTTTTGTGTCACTGTGACCAAAAGACCTGATAAGGACAACTTAGGGGAGGAAAAATTTATTTTGGCTCACAGTTTCAGAGGTTCAGTCCATGTTCTGCTGACTCCACAGGCTGGGCCCAAGGTAAGGCAGAACATCTTGGTGGAGGGGAATGGCAGAGTAAAACTGCTCCACTTGTGGCATCCAGGAAGCAGAGAGCGAGATTGAGCTGTCAAGGGCAACATATAAACTCCCAAACCCCAGTCACCTACTTTCCCCAGCCACATCCTGTCTACCTACACTTATGCTCAGTTAATCCATACCAGTGGATCAATCCACTGATTAGGTTAAAGCTCTCATAACCTAATCATTTTACCTCCCAAAATTCTTGCGTTGTCTCACACATGAGCTATGGAGAGACACCTCATATCCAAACCATTAAAATGTCTAAGGATGTTTCCTTTGCCTGGTGAAAGGTACGACTTTCTATTAAAGTAGTCAGACTCAGACCTTCAATTTTCCTCACTGAAGGATCACTGGCCTTTTGAGAGGTTATGTTACCCTTGTGACAGAAGTGTCTGTAGCACAAAGAACCAATTCTCTCTAGGGAGCTTTTCACTCTGAGAACACACTGTGATTTTCTCTCACTTGTAAGTACTTTAAAACTGTATCATCTATCATAGTTACTTGCCCCTGGCCAACTGAATTGAAATGTGCTACAAATGTAAAATACACACCATTTTCTAAGACATAGTTGAAAAAATAATCAAAACATTTCATTAATAATTTTTATATCAGGCCTGGGGTTGTGGCTCAGTGGTAGAGCACTGGCCTAGCATGTATGAGGCACTGGGTTCAATTCTCAGGACCACATATAAATAACTAAGTAAAGGTCCATTGACAACTAAAAAAGAAAATCTAAAAAAAATAATTTTTATATCAATTACTTGTTGGTATAATAATACCCTATCATATGATGATACATTGAGTGTGTCAACTTGTCATCACTGTGACCAATACTTGAGATAAACAACTTAAAGGAAGAAAACTTCATTTTGGTTCATAATTTCAGTTCAGAGTTGACTGGCTCCATTACTTTGGTCCTTAAATGAAGCAGAACATAATGACAGAAGGGTGTGGCAGAGCTTATGGGAGGAACCAAAGTATTGGAAGGACAAGATATAGTCTCCAAAAGCATGCCTTCAGTGACCTGTGTGGCGAGCCAGACATGGGCTGTGTGTGTGAGCTGTGAGCAACTTGAGCACACAAAGCAGACTGGACTGACGATGCTGCTCTATCTGGGCTGTGCCCGTATGTGTCCCTTTCCCTTGCTCTGCCTTTGATCCCCACACAGCACATGGCCTTCCAAGATGTCAGTCAACCTGCTGACAGCAGGACATCACAAAGGTAGATTCAACCCCCTAAAACCTGACTCCTCGCCTCATTTGAATGGCTTCTCCCCAATAAAACCCAGGTTCAAGGCATTCTCCTTCTCTTCTCTTGCCTGCCTTGCTTCCATTGTGGGAGCTGCGGCTGAGGAGCAGTCACTGTACCCAAAAGAAAAGGTACTTTCTGTGTCTGTGTCTTTATTTAGTTTCCAAATTTACTTGACCCTATTTGTGTCTTTATTTAGTTTCCAAATTTACTTGACCCTGATTGGTTTAGGCTTAGTTGTGTGTCGCAACAGACCTACTTCCTCAAACCATGCCCCAAATACCTACAGCTTCCACCACCTCCCAGTAGTACATTCAGCTACCAATGAATTAATCCATCGATGACCAGAGCCCTCATGATCCAGTCACCTCCCAAAAGCTCCATCCACCATTACATCTTTGGCCACCAAGTTTTCAATACATGAGATTTCAGAGATGCCGACTTTGAAGGTATGGACTGGAACTTTAGGTTCTGGGTGCTGAAATGAAGTGTTGCCCAACAGAGCAATGGGAGGATTTACCAGAGTAGACCAGGTGCTGAGCAAAGACAGGCAAAGGAACCACCAGGGCCAAGTGTCTATGAGTATTTCAGAAGGGAAGCTGTAATTTTCAAAGTGCGATCCTCAGACCAGGAGCATCAGCATCACCCTGAACTTGTTAGACGTGCAACCATCTGGCTCTGTCCTCCATCTGCTGAATCAGAAGCATGGGGAGGGGGAGCTGATAATCTCTGTTTCAGGGAATTCCACTGGTGTTCAAATTTCAGAACCACTGTGACATCTCACTAAACATTCCTCCTGCCTGTGGGTTGGAATTAGTCATCGTCCCACTTAACAGATGAGGTATGGGAGTCAGCTTTCCATCACCATGACAAAATACTTTAAGTGAATAACTTACAGAGAGACAAGGTTGGTTTAGGCACATAGTTTTAGAGGTTCCAGTCCATGATGAGGTGGCTCCATTGCTTGTAGGTCTACAGTGGTTGTGCCTGGTGGGTGTGGAGCATGTGATGGAGCAAAGTGGCTCACTTCACAGCCAGGAAGCAAAAAGAAAAAGAGGAAGAGATCAAGGACCCACAATCCCCTTCTTTAAAGGCAAGCCTCCACTCTGCCCTGCCTCCTAAAGCCTCCACCACCTCCCATTAGCACCTCCTTGGGGACCTTTGGGGTTCACGTATCCAAACCATAGCATGAGGAAACTGTGTGATAAAGAAATTACACAGCTATTTAGTGGCACCAGAAAAATGAAGTTTTCAACCCCTGTTTTTCTCATCCTAGAGAATATACCCTCAATTACCTGTCAAATCAATGAGAAAAAAAGTCAGAGAAGAGAAACAGTTGCTCTGAATTAGTGGTTGAGTTTTGGGAGTCACCAAACTAGGAATCTGATGAAGCTCTGATATCTCTTTTATAAAAATCTACTTTTACACAACAGTTACACAATTTGGGGCATCTGCTTGATGAGTTGAGGGTTCTTAGTCCTCCAATTTTATACTCACTGCTCTAGATCCCAAATTAACATTCTTCACCATAACCTAGCAGCCCTACAAGAATAAGGTTTTGTACTTAAAATGCTTTCTACTAAAGATATACTGAAGGGGAAATTTGGTCTTAAATGTGAGATGATGGTACCTTATTCAGCTCAAGCTTCAATAATAAAATACCATACACAGGATGGCTTAATAAGAGAGATCTGTTTTCTCACAGATATGGAGACTGGAAGCCCAGGATTAAGGTGTTGTTGGTATGCTAGGATTCTGGCAAGGGCTCTTTGCCTCATTGCTGATGATCAGCTTGCTATTGTGTCCTCACAAGGCAGAAAGAAAGTCCAGGTGCCTCTTTCCTTTTCTTATAAGGGGATGAGTCCCATCATGACAACCCACTCTCATTACTTCATCCAAACCTAATTATCTTTCAAATGCCTCATCTCCAAATGCATTGGTGGTTAGGACTTTGCAGCAGTTTTGAAGAGACAAAATTCAGTCCCAGCAGATGGATGGGAACCATGTTTCATCTATTTGCTTAACAAGGAATGAAGCAAGTGACTTATAATCCAACTGCTTATTAGTGTAAGGAGTAGTAGCATTAAACTGATTTTGAAACTGTAAGGTGCAGGGTCTCCATGGGGAAAGAGGACCTTGGACACTGGTCATGTGTGGCACTAATGTTAGAGCACTGCTACAAAACGATTAAAGGACCTTGCTAAGAGTGTCTGTCTTTCTTATTTGAAGATGATGCTAATGACAGTCTTTCTACCTGTGATAGCTTTGGAAGTAAATTAAGCTGAAAAAATTGAGGTACAATAAGCATGGCTTTCTGTTCACAGTACAGAAGGCATTTGCAGAGCCTGTAGCTGTTTGATAAGCACAGCACAGCTCACTTTTAACCCTACCTGGAACTTTTATAATTTATTCCCAGACAATGGAGATCAAGTGCTTGGGGAGAGAGGCTGGTCTCTTTTTATCAACCTGCAAAAGTAAAGCTGAACATTTATTCCTTCATAAAGGGGGAAATAAGCTACCTCAAACTATATTGGTAAATCTTTATTGTTTCTTTAATAAGTAATTTCACGTTTAAGAATAGGAAAGTATTTAAGAGTGAATACATACCTCTATTCATTTGGCATTTATCGAATGCTTTGATGTAATAGGCAATTACTGATATAAATGGCTTGAATCCTGAAAGTCTGTGCTTGGGAACATTTTCCAAAAACTAATAAATTTAAAATTATCAATTGTAAAATGATTTTATAATCATATTGGCACACATGTCTGTACACACATATACATAAGTAGATTTATTTTCTTCTAACGCCATCAAGGACTAATTAAAATACATTTTAATTTCTTTTTTCTTTCTTTTTTTTTTTTTTTTTTTTTTTTTTTTTTGCTTTTGACCCCATCCTGCAAACCTAACCATTATTTACAGTACTATTTTAATAGGGGAAATGCAATTAATAGCAGAGACCTATATAAACCTTCCCTTGGCGGGGGGCGGGGGGGTGTCTATATTTACTAACTCTGTGACGACTCTTTGAAGCAGATCAGGGATTTTTCTCTTGATCAGCTATAGAAAGGAGCAATTTTCTTTCCCGCTGGCAGCTAGTTTTGCTACTGAAAAGAAATTCGCCCCCTGGTGGTGATCATGTATAAACATGAACTACTTAAAAGCCCCATGTTTACTTTAAAACAAACTGCTTTATGCATTCCTTCCAGGCCATCTTGAGATTTCTCTTGTACACCTTTCTATCCCCAAAGCTTCTAAGGTTTTAGCATGCATCTTGAAGACATTCTGCAACTCTGCTGAATAATTATCAGGGACACCAGCTCTTTCCTAATAACTGGCCCAGAGTAATGATATTCTTGCAAGCTCCTGCATATAGCTGTTCTTCCAGTATGAGTACACCATTTGCTTTAAGGTGATTCTCAATCACATTACTGAATTACTGAATCTCAATCGCATTACAAACTAGTGTCTACATTGAAATTCTGTCTGGAGTTTTTTCAAGCACACCCCCTCCTATCTAGGGTGATACGCACACTCCCATCCTACCTGTTATATTCCTCCCGTCCAATTGCCTTCATTTGTTGAAGATTTTGCCACTTAATTCACAGGAGCCCTGACTTCTAGGATCTGTCATAATTGTAGACAGTATTAACATCCCGTGAACAATTAACTCAAACTTCTGACCTCCTTGACTTTTAAAACTTTTGCTTCCATTTTGCATGAGCAATCCAAACTCAGTCTCACTCTGACCGGGAACTGATTCATTCTCTAGTTGGAAAGGTCGATATAAAAATAATCTGTGATCATAGCTTCTTAGTCTTTTCACTTTCACCCACTGCCCCTCTGGGTCCTCAAGTCCCTCAAGTGCCCATTCCCTTCATTGTTTTCCCTTCCCTGACTAAAAGCAAAGGGGCATCTCTCCAACCATTCTACTGGACCTCAGTTTCCCCCGGGGCTATCAGCTGCCAAACTGTGACTTGGCCAAATGTAATGGAACTTTTCTGCCCCTCTAGACAGGTATTGTGTGTTGCTGGAGGAAACCACAGGATATGGTGTACTTTTAGTCCCCAATCTCAGTGAAACCCTTGAAGAACTATCAGAAAATTGAAGAGAATTTTCCTAGTAGGAAAGTTTAAATATTTTATAATTTGCTTCATTCTATAGAGATACTTGTCTTTTCTATATAATAACTCAGAAAACATAAGTGTGGTTGATAAGGGCACCAAAAATATACAGATTCAGAAACACTTGGAAATGATATGATTTTATTCTGGGTTTTTTTTTAATGAGAAGTAATTTACCTGCCATGATGCAGTTCTTATCTCATTTAAAAATCACATATATTGACCAAAACCATTTTATTTCTGAACTTCCAGTATCATGTAGGAAATCTGCTTATGGGAATTATGCTTAATTCAGTTCTGTTAATGAATGGATGTGAAAATGTTCTCTGTCTGTATCACTTCTCATTCAGGATGCAAAGTACAAATCTTACTGCAACATGACAAATCTCCTTGAGGGATAGAATCTAGTTTCAAAACTGAGAAAGTGTCATATTAAGTTTTTAAAATTTAAAAGGATAGAATGTGAATTCCAAGTGACAATGTTAAAGGCTAAATATTAGCAAGTCTTTATTTCTCCATCAAATACAAAAGGAAGTGCAATCTATTCCTTAGAACTTCACTATCTCCATTTTGTGAGAGAGCCCGTGGAGGGGGCTACCACTTCCATCATTTCTGCCCCTTTAAATGTTCAGGAATATCACTTGACTTACCTAGCTAATAATCAGATTGCTATTGAGATATGTCTGTCCCAGGCTAAGTAATGACTGGAAAATATCAAGGTATAGAGGTACAATTCCAAGAGCATAAAACACAAGAAAGATGTGATATTCTCCATACTGTTAAGGCATTTTGGTCAGGGATGGGAAGGTTGGAGAATGAGACCAGCCAAGAAAGAACTGCAAATCACTAGGGTTGGATAGTGACCTGCTTCTTGTTGGTACTCTTAGGGTGTCCATAGGCCTATCCTTATATGAATTGAACTTCTTGATAGCCCATTGAACTATGCAAAAACACAGAAGTTTTGCAGATCAGTCTTTCCAAAAGATAATCCTTACTCCTATGCCACAGCCGCATGTCCAATTTTATACCTGCACCTCTGGGCAAACTTTTTTTTTTCACTCACCATACCACTGAAGTTATTGTTGTGAATAACTTACTAAAACACATTAGTTTTGTCCTATGTATAGTAAATTAAAAATCTCTATTAGGCATCGTCCTTTGTATAAATTAGGATCACTTCCCCTGTACTTCCTGCCCATCCCAACTTAATAGTTTCAATTTTTTGTGTGGTGCCAGCCACATCCATGAAACATCATGGTAAAGGTTGAAGCAAATGGATTTGATAGTATTGGGTGTCTGGGCACCATACACACTTTCAATACTAGCAAAATGAACATTGTTGCCATCAATGACCCCTTCGCTGTTTTCAGCTACGTGATGCACATGTTTCTAGATGATTCCATCAATGAGTTCAATTCCCTTCCCGTTCTTTAAGGGTGGGAAGAGGGAGTTCATCATCAATAGGAAGTTCATTTCTATCTCCCGAGAGAGATTCCACCAACATCAAATGATATGATGTGGGTGTGTGTGTGTGGAGGGGGGTCCCTTGATGTCTTCCCTATCTTTGAAAAGTCTGGGGCTACTTGATGATGAAGCCACACAAGTCCTCATCACTGCCCTTTCTGTTGATCCTCACATAGGTGCAATGGGAGTGGACAAGAGAACTCCCTCAAGATTGTCATCAATGCCATTTGAACCACTCCCATATTACCCTTGTGCCCCAAATCATTCATGAAACTTTCACATCATGGAGGAATTCATGATCACACATCATGCCACAGTGCGATCCAAAAACTGTGGACAGACCCTCTGACAAACTACGGTATGATCATCATGGTGTTGCCTAGAGTGTCATCTTTATAGAAAGGAAGATCAGATACCCACATTCCCACTCACAATTTCAAGGTTTGCTCCTGTGTGTGTCTGATCCCATTCCTTCCAGCTTGTTCTAGGACTTTGTTGCCTGAGTTCTTGCAACATCACATTCACCCCTTTCCTCTCTACTAGGATCTTCCAGTCTGCCAAAAGATTTGCAGACACCCCAAAGTTAAATCATTTGATCCTTATGCCCTTTTATCTCGCATCCTCTTTTTAACCTTCCCCACCCAACAATTCCAGTGAACGCTATACTCCATGTTCCTTCCCTTTTGTTATGAAGACATTTCTCCATAGCCCCTTTGGCTTCCTTCTTCACTATTTTGTTACCCCAGCTCTCAAGATTACCTAACTTTTTAAAATATGGAGGTCTTACTTTTTGGTTCCCATTCAGTGTAACCAACTTATCTTGGCACCAAACCTCTCTCCTCCTAGGAGGATGCAATCCCTTTATTTTTTCTGCCATCTTTCCAAGCACAGCCTTTCAGATGCTTATGAGGATGACTCCTCTTCTCTCTCTCTTAACCCTCCATATGTCTTTGGTCCTCTTCTCTTTTATTGGATATCTGACTTTCACAGTTTTAACCATCATTCCCATGTGGAGGATGAGTTCCATTTGTGAGTATTGACCTCTCTGCCAAACTCTGGCTCTGATTAAGGCCTATCTGTGCTTCCACCTACAGACACCACCAGCACAGGGGCATGTCTACAATGAATTTTCATATCTTCTCTCAGGACACCTTTGTGTCTATCGCTTGCCTTCCCCTTCAAGCAGAACCACATTAAAACCACAAAAGAGAGATTTTAAAAAACCTCCCCTCATTTTTAAGCCTTCCAAAAATGATAATTCCCTATATTCCTTTGACAAACAGATTTTATAAAGCAAACCACAGAGAACGAAAGAGAAAATGATGGGTTTTACATCTTAAGGTAGACATAGTTCTGTAATCTAAGGCTACAAATCAAAAGAATCTCATTATATGAAGAAAATCAATTCTAGAAAAGCAAATAAAGTGTATTATGTGGAGTCTTAAAATACAAGATGGGCTTAGGAGTGCTTACCTTAGAGGGATCATTTATTCAAGATATAAGGCAAAACGAGACTTAGAAAATAGATGCTGTATAAGTACAAAGATTGTTTCTATTCTGATTATGTTCATTTAATTCATTTACTCCATAGGGATCATGCTACTAAAGATTTCAAAAGATTTACTATTCTTCCTATGTTATACATTTATTTTTAACCTTTATTGTGTGTTTTTTTTCAACTTTTTACCTTTTGGACTAGAGCTTTTTGTGCAGAAAATCCCCACTGGGAAAAAAAATATTTCTGAAGAATTCTTTCAAATATGAACAACATAACATCTATTCTGGATTTCTAGCTGTTTTTTGAATAATAAATTTCCCTACAGTTAAAAATGGATAATTAAAATCTCTTTTAGAGACTTGATTTAAGAGAAGGGATGCTCCAAAATTAAAGAGGAAATGAAAAAAAAAAGTGGAAATAGAAACTGGTCAGAAGTGAATAACAATTTCCCATTTCCATTTAAAAGAATCTCTCAGGCACTAAGTTTTCAACAAATTACCTAGGAGGCTACTCTATTTGCTTTCCAAGTAGTCTTCATATTTTGAATAAAGGAAATGTAAGCTATTCTGTTTTGGTTCCATAAGATAAATAGACTTGAAATGCAATTCAAAAGTCATGGTGCAGTGGGGTTAAGAAAGAGGAGAAAAGCAAGGTTGTGTTGATTTGGAGCCACTGGCCAAATCTCTCCTCCCCCTCCCACCATGATCTCATCCTGGGAGAATCCCAGACAGGCAAGGTCATGACTGCATGCAGGTTTATGGTTTCTGTGCCTTCAAAGCCTCTCTGTCCCTCAACCCTGCCAAGCCACCAAGAAACTGTCACATCTTAAGGAGCTAGTGCAGCTCTACAGGGGGAGCTTTTTCTTCCTGAGGGCCTCTGATAAAACAAACCTCAAAGGAAGATGCCCTTTACCCACACTCACAGTGTAGCAGTCAAATATGTTGAAGTATTTGGTACCTAAGCATAGAATACTGCAGGAAACACTGGGAAAGAACTTCCCAAAACCTTACCCATCCTCTCCAACAAAATCTCGAAACCTCATGGAAACCTATAAAAGAGAATGACAAGAGGAAAATAATTGTCACTTCATTTTTCTATACTAATAATGAGTACATTTCCAACTACAGTCTACAGCATTCACACCAAATGAAGGCAATTTTATCACATGCCATCTTTATAAAATTTTAAGTTCTACTTGAGAGGTCTGCAGAAAAAGCACAAATCCAAGGAAAAAATACCAAACCCATTAATCACCCATTTTTAGTAGACGGAACTTCGTTTTTTAATATAACCTCCATTCCCAAACTCAGTTTAATGAGGAAACTAAAGTATTAAGGACATCCATCTTCTTAGGCAAGATTTCAAACTTTATGAAAAGATCAGAGTTAATCAAGAAAGCCCATCATTAGAGGTTAGCTGGGGCTATGAGAGTTTGTTTGTGTACTCTGGGTAGGTTCCAAGTGGCATTTGGCTGGATGTCTGTTTGCTGACCTTGGACACTGCTTATATTAACAACCAAACCTATATGATATCAGTTTTCTTTTCCTTTCAGTGCCTCCATTGAAAAGGATAATGCGACAAGGAAAAAGCATAACTCCCAATGTAGACAAAGTTTGATTTAGAAAACCAACTATAAGCAAAGCAAATAGGAGTCAACTATATATTAATTTATTGTATTTCATAAATCTAGACATAAACAAGTGCATGATGACTTAGTATGAATTAAATCATAGTCATATTTTGTTTGACTTTTCTAATTCTTCATATTTGCTTTTATTTATTTATTTATTTTTTATTTATTTTACAGGGAACAGATACTAGGGACTGAGGATCCAACATGGCCGCTAGCGAGGAAGCAGCGATTCCAATGTCTCCACATTAACGGGATCAGAAAGACCTATTGGAACAGCGGCAGTCTACCTACTGAGGAACTTCTAGCAAAATTCCGTTAAGAGGGGACCTGCCGGGAATTGGTAGGTTTATTAGAAGTGTCAGTTTGTCCCAGACAAGTGGATCTTGGCCAGCCACGCGGGCGCCGAGGTCCAGTCCCGCAGCCACCAGCCATTTCTGCAAGCGGCCAGCGGCCCAGAGCAGCGTGGCCTGCCCGAACCCGCAGACGGCACCCGCCATACCGCCGTCCCGGGGAGGCCCTGCTCTCCCTCTGCGAACTGCCACCACGCCTGCCAGGCTCGTAGCCACGCAGCCCCCCGGCGGGTGCAGAGGTACAATCCTGCGGCCACCAGCCGCTTCAGAAAGCGGCCGGCAGCCCCGAGCGGCGCGGCCCACCCGAACCCGCAGACGGCACCCGCCATCTCGCCGTCCCGGGGAGGCCCTGCTCTCGCTCAGCGAACGGCCACCCCACCCGCCCGGATCTTAGCCACGCGGCCGCAGCTGCCCGGCTCTACAGGCAGCCCCCGGCGGCCCGGCCCAGTAAGAAGTGTCCCCGCCTGGCCCAGCAGACAGCCCGTGCCCTCCCGGCTCTACTAACAGCCCCGCCCACCCGGCGAAAGGCTCCCCCCCCCCCCAGACAGCGTGAAGGGAATCTAACCAACCCTTTACGAAATAGCGAACTGGGAACTAAAACCAGAGATTGTGTCAGACCAGAGACAAGCCAGTTCCACCCCTCCCTTCGGACACTCCGGCAAGGAGCCAGGGGCCCGCCATAGCAGAGAGGGGAAATCACCAAAGTTCGACCAAAGAGATTCCTTCCCAGCGGAATCTACTTTAGCAGGTGTGTGACTCCCACCCACACCAGATACAAACAACCGGGAAACTTCAAAATCTCTCCGTGGGCGTGACCCTAAGGGCCAAAGGACTCTTGACCCCCAACTCCCCCTACTGCCAGTGACGAGGGCGTGACTGTAGGGGCAGAGGGAAGCAGAGAAGACTCCCCACCCCCAAATCCCCCAACCGCGAACTGAGAGGGTGTGACAGTAGGGGCGGAGGGAAACAGAGGACACTCCAGACCCCCAACTCCTCCTACTGCCAGCAGTGTGGTTGTGAC
This sequence comes from Spermophilus citellus, assembly GCF_964194105.1. Classification (NCBI taxonomy): domain Eukaryota; kingdom Metazoa; phylum Chordata; class Mammalia; order Rodentia; family Sciuridae; genus Spermophilus; species Spermophilus citellus. Next base: position 32,910,813 of record NC_138182.1, read on the forward strand.
TATAGGGGCTGAGGGAAGTAGAGGGGATCCTCGACCCCCAACTCCTATTACCACCAGCAGCGACACCAATGGTCTTAGCTGCCAGATTCCGAAGGTGTGCCCACCAAAGGGGTCCGGAAAAATTAAACAATTGACTCCCAGACCACAGTTCCACAGCACTGGGGCTTAGATGAATGACAGCGAGAGTGCTCAGTAGTTAGGGAAATAGAGCACTCGGTGGGGCTGAAAGTGTAACCAAATCCTTGGGGAACTGCCTCCGGTGAGCAGGACCTGGCTGGCTGGCAGGAGGAAGGGGAAGAGGGGCCATAGAAGTGAAATGGCTCTGGACCAACAGGATTGAGAGACTCCCAGGAACCGCCTTACAGGGATTGCTGTTGACACATTGAGGGAAAAACTCAGCCCGGAGGGCACAGCTTTGCCTACGGGAAGAGAAGAAAATGGATCTCTAAGACCTAATTTTATTTCCTATTTCATTTTAATTTTTTCTCTCCCTTTTCCCTCTCTCTCTCTCCCCTTCCAAGGTTTACTGCTCTTTCCACTCTCCTCTATGCTATCTATCTCCCTCTCCTTCTTTCTTTTCAAGAGCACCTACCTTCCCCTTCCCCCCAACTTTCATCCCAAGCATTACGTCCTCCATTTCGAGTAACTGTCTAAATACAAATAGGTGTGCGCCCTCCCCCCGCGCCTGCAAGGTAGCCGGACCTGCAACCCACCAGCAGGTCAGGCCCAGCAACCTGGGAGTGGCAGAGCCGCCCCACGCGCCTGCAAGGTAGGCGCACATGCTACCAACCAGCAGAACAGGCCCAGTGGCCTGCCGATGTGGTAGGCACAGTGCCCCAATTGGAGGAGGAGCAGAGCCCCTGCCCACGCCTGCGTGGGAGACTTTGCAACTATACAAGAGTAATACAAATATATAGGGGGAAAATTCAACAACACAACAGTCTCAGTAAGCAGAAAGAAACGCGAACAGTATGAAGAGACAAGGAAAGAAAGGACCACAAGCAATGCAGGTCAACTCAACGTTAGAAGAGGTAATAGCTGCAGCAGATGGAATGTCAGATAAAGAATTCAGGAGATACATGCTTCAGATGATCTGGAGTCTCAAGGAAGACATTAGACAGCAAAATCAGACAATGAAAGATCTCTTCAACAATGAAATACATAAACAAATCCAGGAAGCAAAAGATCAACTATACAGGGAGATAGAGGTTATAAAAAACAAACAAACAGAAATCCTAGAAAGGCAGGAAGCAATAAACCAACTTAAAAACTCAATTGAGAATACTACCAGATACTAGGGACTGACCCAGGGTGTTTTACCCCTGAGCCACATTCCCAGCCCTTTTTATTTTTTGAGACAAGATCTTGCTATGTCACTGAGGATCTCACTAAGGTGCTAAGGCTGGCCTAGAACTTGCATTCCTCCTGTCTCAGCCTCCCAAGTTGCTGGGATTACAGGGGCGCACCACCATGCCTATTTTTTGTTGTTATTTTAAATGACATGATTTATTTTGCTACATTTCCTAAATATCTGTCTCTTGTATATAGAATAAAATTAATTTTTATATTAAGTATGTATTTATTATGTATAATATGTGTCTAGTCAGCTTGCTGAAATTCTTTTTTAATTATAATAAAGTTTTCATTTTCTTTTTAGCATAGTCATTATCTATGAGTAATTGTAACTTTCTTCTTATTATTATCTTACATCCTTTATATTTTTTCCTACTGCCTAGGACCTCTAATTCAATATTGGAAAGATGCTATTATAGCAGGCCTTCTTTCCTCACCTGATCTTAAAGAGGATTTTCTGATGATTTACCGATAGGGATGATATTTGCTGGAGGTTTTTGGTAGATACATTTTACCAGTTTAATGAAGTTATTCTTAGTTTGCTAAGAAATACAACTGGAAATATGTTAAACTTTGATGCATTTTTAAAATCTATTGTGGTAATAATATATTTTCTTCATTTTTATTATGATGAATTAGAGTAATATGTTTTGTTATATAAAATCATCCTTGTGTTCCTGTAATAAACTTAGTTATATAGATTACATGATTCTATCTGATAATATTCTATATGGTATTTACACATTTATGCTCATAAGGTTGGTCTTCTCAATTTTTCAGTTGGGTACTAAGGTTATACCAGCTCCATAAAGTATTCAGGAAATTTCTATTTTTTTATACTATTGAGGACATATCTATTTCTTGAATTATCTTTTCTTCGAATCTGCAACACTTTCTGGATCTGGTATTTACATTGGTGGGTAAATTTAACTATGACTATGCTTTAATGGTATAAACTTAGTCAAGGTTTCTATTTCTTCTTGAATTCATTTTAATAAATAAGGATTAACAATTATAGGAAGGTATCAATTTCACTTAAATTTTCAGTTTTGACTATGTGGTTAACATTCATAATTGTTCCACATGTATTTAAGAAAAAAATATTCCTTTACTGTTGACTTCCTACCTATTTATCAAATCTAGTTTATTAATTGTACTGTTCAAATATTTTTTACATTTACCTATTTTTTTCTGATTTATCCATACATTTCTTGAGAAGTTTGTTAAGATCACCCAGACTAAAAGCAAATCGATTAATTTCTGTTGGTAATTCTGTCAATTTTTTGTTTCATAAGGTTATACTACTGAATAAATTCCCATAAGGTGAGAGGGCCAAAGTATGAATGGACACTCTTTTGCTGAAGATGGAAGAGATCATTAAGCAAGTAACTCATCTCTCAGCAGAATCCAGGAATAGAAATGGAGTGATCCAGGAAAGATCTGTAGCCTCTTATCCATACCTCATCTCATACCTCTTATCTAATGGTCTGAGTCCCCATGACATATACCAGAGGACCACAAGATTTTTGAGAATGTTACACAAGCAAAACACTGCCACTTAAACTGAAAGGGGCGGGAAGCTGGATGAAATGGGAAAAGATCATCAGACTCCCGAAATTCTATAAACAGGAAAGGGGTGTGAGTCTCCATGGGCCAGACAGTGGAACATGGAACCTAAAAAGATATTCTCCCGGGGCTTAAAACCTATGGAATTTGCACTCCTGGGTTTTGGACTTGCTTGGAGCCAGTGAAACTTTTATTTCTTCCAATTTTTCCATTTTTTAATGGGGATATCTTTTATATGCCTGTCTTGCCACTATAGTTTGGAAGCAAACAGCATGTTTTCTAACTCATAGGCCCACAGATAGAAATTTTAAGTCTGTATGGATCCTGCCTATCATCTCATCCATACTTCAACTAGACAATTTACATGATGAGATTTGGGGCTTTTGGAATCGATGGTATTTAGTTGAGGTTTTGAATTTAGTGTTGATACTGGATTGAATGAAGACTTTGGGGGATATTGGAGTGGGATGAATGCATTTTTCAGATAGGACAAATTTTAGGTATCCAGAGAAGAGTCTGTTTGTTGTGGGTTGAATAGTGTCTGCTCTTTCCCCATAAAATGATATGTTTATATACTAGTCCCTTATACTTGTTACTGTGACCTTGCTGAGAACTTGTTGTCTTAGACAACATAACTAAGTAAATGTTCTCAGTATGAGATCAATCTGGATTGAGGATAGGCCCTAAGTCCTATCACTGGTATTCTTATAACAGGAAAAAAAAAGAAAGAAATCTGACATAGAGACATGGCAGAAGGCAAAGTTAAAATGGAGGCAGAGATTAATTTGAACAATGTATTTATAAGCCATGGAACACCAAGACTTGCACACAAGAGTCATAAAACTTATTCCTCCTTAGATCCTCCAAAGGAAACAACCTGCCAAAGCTCCATTTTGGAATTATGGCCTCCAAAACTAATAGAATAAATTTCTCTTGTTTTATGCCAATTAGTTTGTAATAATTTGTTACAGCAAGTCACTCTAGGAAATTAATACCTTTGATGAATATGGATTTTTTTGTCTTCTGCTTTCTACTTTTAATTTGACATTCTTTTTCCCTAAGAGTGGCAGATTTAGTCCATTTGCATCTATTTTTATTGCTGATATATTTGAAAGTATTTCCATTGTCCTATTTTGTGTTTTCTATTTGTCCTATCATATTTCTTTCTCCTTTTAGCTTTTTTATTCATTACATCCTAAGTCTCATTTAATTTCCCTTTGAATAAAGGTTATTCACCCTGTTTTTATTTTATAGTGATAACCCTTAATAATAATATTGGTATATAACTGAAAATTGAAGTTAGTCAATATCCTTATCCTCCTCTAACAAGCAAAAGCTCTTAGAAAGCTTTACATAAAATCACTCAGCTCACTGGGTATTCTTATCCTATTTCTAATTTCTAATTCTATCTTAATTATCTTCTTGTAAATTAATTGTTAGATTAAACATTTTTTTATTTATCCATATGTTAATCTCAGTTTATCAATCCTTCGGATATCTGAGATACATCCTTGGTTTGCTTTTTCTTCTTCCTAAAGTAAGACCATTAGAAGTTCCTTTAGTGAGGGTCTAATGGTAATAAACCCTTAATATTTGTTTGTTTGAAAATGTCTTAATTTTACTCTCATTCTTGAATGAAATATTTAGCCAGATATCTATTACCAGACAAACAATTCTTTTCTTTCAGCGTTTTGAAAATACTCCTCTTCATCTTAAGGCTTCTATGATGAAACTGAGAAGTCAGCTCTCACAATGAGTGCCACCCAAAAGCGTGGTCCATAGTTAAAAATGTAGATCTCATACTCCACCCTGGATCAAGTGAATCAGCCTTGAATGGAAGGCCCCAGGCAACTATGTGTGTTTCCTTACTAGCTTTATAGGACAGGAGTTCATTAGAAGTTAAAACCTAAGAGTATGCACAGGAAATTTTCTTTTTATCTCTTCCTATTCTTAAGAACTTTAAGACACTACATGTGTTAGTCAACTTTTTGTTGCTGTGGTTAAAGTCCTGAGAAAACAACTTGAAGGAGAAAAGATTTATTTTCATCCACAGTATCAGATGTGTCAGTCCATGGCTGGCTCTCTCCTTTGTTTCTGGGCCTGTGATGAGGCAGAATATGGTGGTGAGAGGACGATGCATAGCAAAGCTGTTTCACCTCATGGGGGCAGGGAAGCAGAGAGAGACAGAGAAAGCAAGGGGCTGGAGACAAGATACCCTTCAAGGACATGTCCCTAGTGACCCACCTCCTCTGACTAAGTTCCACCTTCTAGTAGCCCATTCAGCTCTGATTAGTCACTGATGGGGTTAGTGCCTTCATGACCCAATCACTTGCCTGAAACCCTACTGAATATTGCTGCATTGAGGATCAAGCCCTCAACACATGAGACTTTGGAGAACATTCCAGATCCAAACTACAACACTGCGATAGGTCTAGATATAGATTTATTTCACTTATTGTGCTTCAGGATTTTTATGATTTTTATATCTGAAAATTCACATCTTTTAATATTTCTGGGCATTTTTCAGGTATTCTCTCATCAAATATTGCCTTTCCTGTGTTTTCTCCAGGAACTCCAATATCTGTTTTAAGCATTTTCATTTTCTGCTTCCTATGATTTTTAATGTAGATCACACTGTACACTAATATTGCTAATGCTGTCTTTAGTAGGAAGAAAAATTTCTGAATGAGAATATGTGTAAGAGACTGCACCTGTAGAAACTGAATTCAATTCAACAAATTATCCCATAGATACTCAGTGGTTCACCCACACTTCTAATCCCAGACTTTAGAGAGAACTTTCCACTAAAATAGTACAGCATTTTTACTGTTACAACAATACATGAAACCCTTACTTTAAGAGCACCACCAAAGATATGCTGTAAAATGGAATGACTGAGCCCTTCCAGTATATTTGTTAGGTGAAAACATCTTGGACAGTGTTTAAGACTAGTTAATTCAATAATGTAGTTCAACACTATATTTTTTTTTAATTTTCATACTATCATGTGTTCTTTTACAGAAAGGTCCCTGGGTATCAGACTTTCTGTCAGCATGCAACAAATTTATTTTTTAAATGCTTGTCAGTAAAGATATAGCCAAACTGAAAAAGATTCCAAAAGATTTCCCCCTGACTTTAAAATCCTGTCATTTTGTTAATAGTTGTTCATAGCCCCCCCCCACACACACACACACAGAAAATCTGCTGCCTGGTATTTCTGGGAACTTTAATCAAATTTGGTGATTCAATTATCTTCACAGGGAAAAAAAATAGATCAGAAGGTTTAGCATGTGGAACAATAGGCCTATCAGGAAGGGCTGGAGGGAAGTCCCTCAGCACTTCTCCTCCTGGAAAATATGAAAACACCATCAGGGGGAGAAGCAATATGATTGGACCCAGAATCTAATAGGAGGGGAGTATTTTTTCTGAACATGCTGATGCATGAATGAGAAACTTAAAATGAGTGTCATAAATGCTGACACTTCTAAGACTAATTATCTGTAATGGCAATATGTCTGTGTTCTATGTAAATAAGAACCAGATTGAGACACATCTGTCATAATGAAGTGTGACACAGGAAAGATGAGACTTAAGCTTTCCTCACAGAGTGTTTTTGAATAAGCTTCTTCTCTGATTAATAAAGTGATCAAGGCTGGGGTTGTAGCTCAGTGGTAAAGCGTTTGCCTAGCACATGTGAGGCACTGGGTTGGATCCTCAGCACCACGTATAAATAATACTTATTATTATTAATAAAGGTATTGTGTCCTTCTACAACTAAAATTTAAAAAAAAATAAAATGTTGATGCCTAACATGTGTGAGGCACTGGATTCGATTCTTAACACCACATACAAAAAAAGTAAAAATAATAATTAAAAAATAAATAAATAAAATAAAGTGTTGAATTGTTTGAGACACTCCCACCAAGACTTGGATGGAAACAAAGTCATAATGTTGCAGAAAAATTTTATGGATGAGTTAGTCATGTGGATTCAGCCTGACTAGTTCAGAGCTGCTCAGCAGAGGCTATGGATGTTCCATCTGCATCCGCCATTGCCGTTATTTGTATAGAGGCACAGAGTCCTGTGGGAGCTGAAGACTAGTGCCTGTCAGTGTCTTGGTTTACTTATATCAAAAAGGTAAAGTAGAAGAAGTTTCTTCTTTACCCCCCTCTTTCTTCATCTAAAAACTCTCACAAAACAAACAGAATGATCTGAACCTGATCTTTGCTTCCTTCTCTTCTCTCTCCTGTAACTTCCATGCTCTCATTGTGCTGGCTCTTTCTCTTTGCCATAAACTTGGAACTGTCTCTGCCACCTTCAATAAGTAATGAGCAGAAAACAAAGAAAGCCCCATTTGAATCCTGCTTATCCCTTTGGCAATGAGTTCTTCAATTTCTCACTCTCTCTTCACACTTGACTCATGAAAGGCAAACACATTCTTAATGGTTGGCTTCTTTGTTTGTTTGTTTGTTTGATTTTGTTTCATTTTGTTTTTCCTCCCTCCCTCCCTCCCTCTTTCCTTCCTTCCTTCCTTCCTTCCTTCCTTCCTTCCTTCCTTCTTTCTTTCTTTCTTTCTTTCTTTCTTTCAAAAAGGAAAAAGAAGGTTTATTGCTTTGCTAGCAAAGGAGAAACACAGGGACTCCTGTCCCAGAGGCTGTGATTCCAGCCATCAGCAAGAGCAGGGGCTTTTAAAAAAGTGATTCAAAGGCTACATTCCTTGTGTTCTCTGTTGGGGGTGTAATTCACTTCTTAATTTGGGAGGCAGTCATTTCTGAGATCTTCTGGTACCATCCCCAAAATCTAGATTTACTTCATTCCTATGGTGAGTGCACACTCAGGGACAGATAAATCTGCCTAAAATGGGGAAGAAAGGTAATATTGTTTCCCCTGAGATTAGGGAGAGAGAGAAATTAGGGAGAAGCAGAGAGATGAAGAGAAAGAAACATGTCTATTTTAAAAATAAGTTACAGGGCTGGGGTTGTGGCTCATTGGTAGAGCACTTGCCTTGCAGGCATGGGGCACAGGGTTCAATCCTCAGCACCACATAAATAAAATAAAAGTATTGTGTCCATATACAACTAAAAATAAAAAATAATACGTTACAGGGGCTGGGGTTGTGGCTCAGCAGTAAAGTGCTCACCTAGCATGTGAGAGGCCCTGGGTTCAATCCTTAGCACCACATAAAAATAAATAAAATAAAGGTATTGTGTCCAACTACAACTAAAAAATAAATATTTAAATAATAATAATAATAATAATAATAATAATAACAACAACAACAACTTGCAGTAGCAGAGCAGCAAGGGCTATATAAAGTAGACCACAGTTATATTTCCCCACTACCAATTTCTACATTCCATTTCTATGGGAAAATGGGTTATTACATCTCCAAGCTGCTTCCTGCTGAAAGAGGGTGAAGTTGGGAGAAGTAACCCAAAGTGTGTGTGTGTGTGTGTGTGTGTGTGTGTGTGTGTTTATAGTTGGACCCAACACCTTTATTTTATGTATTTATTTTTATGTATTGCTGAGCATCAAACCTAGCGCCTCACACATGCTAGGCTAGTGCTCTACCACTGAGCCACAACCCTAGCCCTAAGAACCCTTCCTTTTTAGCCTCCAGCTTCATTTACTTTTGGTAGGGCTGACACAAGTGTACATCTTAAGTTACATTTTAAAAAATTGTTTTTCCTTTTAAATGTCCATGTAGGACCATGCATATGCTGTACTCTCCTGCCAGGTGTTTAAAACCAAGTTGATCAAAACTGAACTTGTTCCTATCTACGCTTAAGAATCAGTTGAGATTCCTCAGAGATCACTCTTAGGGGCCTGTGTGAAGCCTCTGGGCTCCTTTATCTTTACTCTATCAGAGGTGCCATCTGCCAGATGGGTCAGGGCTGACCTTAATCCATGTTAGAATGGCTCCAAAATAGGCTAGACTTTAACTCATTTAAAGTTATATTCAAAAGATTGATTTTTGTTGTAAAGATTATTGTGATCCCAAAATAAATAGGGAATATAATATGCAATTAAGTAAAGGTTATATAAGGATTATAAAAATCATTTTTCTTGGTTCTTAGCTACTATACAAATTGAATATTTTTTGCTCTGTTAATTTCATTTTGTATTTTCTTGTAAACTTTATACCTGTTGCCTGTTAGTTTTTTGCAGAGGTACTGCTCCTACTAAAAGCAACCTGGGTTAGTAAGCCATCACCTATAAGACAGATAATATCTAATGTTGACTTCCAGTACAAATACTAACTCCAATTAAATGTAAGGGGTAACTGTAAAAATATGGACATTTAAGTTATAACCTGTTACTCTCACTTTAAGACTGGTTAAACTGGCCTTCTGGGTGTTTAAAACCAAAAACTTGGAGTCCAAAGTCAAGGAAATAAAAGGGCCACAGAAAGAAAAGCCAACATTTTGGCTCTTGCCCTCTAAGGTCATCCAGGACCCAGAGAATGTTGGGATTCTTCTGGGCTCTGCAACTCTGGTGAGTCACCTGATCTGCTAATCATCGAGATCCAGAGGACCCTGGAGAACAGGAAGCCAACCAGTGCACATTCTGCAAACAAGAAGGTCACTGAAGAGGGAAATGTCCCTGATGTTTCCAAGAAAAGCCATGTATGCTCATGATTGTTTTCACTTTCAGGTTATATTGACTTTGACTTTCACTCTTCAACCCATTATCATCTGGAGTCTACATAACCTGCCTATGAAATTCTCTTGTTACGATCATGAGCAGCAACATTGAAGCTATATTTCAGTACTTACCCTGGTTGACCTCTTCCAACCTGACTCCATTGATAACTCCTTTCTTCTAGGTGTTCTTTACGTCCTTGGCCCTGGGACAAGTTCTGCTTGATCTCAGTTCCACTCTTTTCCTATGTCTCCCCTTGTCTGTTCTCCCATTAAACATTGGTGAACCCCAGATTTCCGTCATGAGGCCACTCTTCCTTTATGATCTTCCTGGGAAATTTTATCCTTGTTCAAAGCTTCTCCTTATGGCTAAGAATTCCCAAATCTGTACCTGCTCCTAAATTCCTCCTAAACTCCAGATTTGTGCCTCCCTTAGTTCCCAATGGGTGTTTCAATGATACCTCAAACACAATATAACCAGGAAAAAGAAAAAAAAATCTTTTGAATTACTTATCCTCTCAGTTACTTCAAATGGTAACAAAGGAATCAGTTTTCTCCCCCAACCCTGCCCTGTCCCCAGTGTCCAACCTCAATACCACTAACTCCTATGGATTCTCCATAGCATGTCTGTCCCCTTCTCTGCACTCTCAACATCAGTGCTTTAGTTCACATACTCATCGACTCTTGCCTGGAATATTACTTTCTAATCCATCTCTCCATCATTATATTTGCTCCTTTTTAGCCCATTCATTTTATTACTGCCAGAGTAATTTTCCTAAATTTGAAAACAAACTCTGTTATTGAAACCCTTCTATATTGGACATATTTTATGTACCTCCTCAGATTATTCCTGGCCCTGTCTCCCAGGCCTCTGCCACTTGCTCTACCTCACCCACACCCACCCCAAATATGCTGGTGCCTGCCTACGGAGCTCTGGTCCACCATTTTCGGACTCAAAAAGCATCATGTATTAGTTCAGGCCCTCCAAGATGCAAATGTGAAGATGAGGCCAGACATCAGACAATGATGCAGATCTGATCCTGACTGAAGAACAGAAGAAAGGAAGGACATTAGGTGGAAGCATCTTAGACTTAAGTGCCCAAAGTTTGGCAGGACCTTTGGGGATTCCTTGAGTTAAAAGTTTCCCATGAGTACAGTCCCCTATTTATTATGTTAAAAAATACTTGAAGTGCAAGGAAATCAATATAGAGAAAAACTGAAACACACTCATTTATCAGCAAATACAGCTGAAAGATTCTCAGCAAACATTACTGAAGGGTTACAGAAATAAGTATGAAAACAAATTAAACAATACAGGAGGTTCTTCTGTAGAGATAGAAAAGAATAAAGATACTAGTAACAAGTCAGCTTATGATATTGCTAGTTGGGTTCAAAAAGGAATTACAAAGATGACTCGTTTTTATGAACAACTGAAATGAAACATGTACCAAAGAAAATATATTCTCAGCAGTAACTTTTTTAATTTAAAAAAAATGATGTGTTGGGCTGGGGATGTGGCTCAGCGGTAGCGCGCTTGCCTGGCATATGTGTGGCACTGGGTTTGATTCTCAGCACCACATACAAATAAAATAAAGATGTTGTGTCCGCCAAAAACTAAAGAATATTAAAAAAATGATGAGTTATGAAAAATCATGCTTATCATAATGGATACTTTAGGTGGAATAATACATATTCTAGGGTAAAGTCACAAAGGAAGTTCCACCTATGAAATTCTGCACTACATCATTCAGAGCCAAGATGTTACAGCACGAAGTTGAAGCCAGAAATGTGCCAAGTGCTAGAAATGTTAAACATGTGGTTACTTTCCATGAAAATAAGACTTCTGAAATAAAGTAAATTCTAACAGTACTTTGTAATGGAGTGGGAAATCACCCCATCTTTTGTATAATATAAAGTTCTTTTTAGCTATCTTTTGGCAAAAAATAATTGTTGAACCTAAAAGCATTCTATATCTTTATTATACAAAACATCATGCTTCAGACTTTCTGTTTGTGCTCATGAGTGGCTGTCAGGACATGCTTTTGAAAATATCTTCAAAACATAAGCACCTTTAACTCACTTCCTTCAAGGTAACGCTATCATTTTAATAATGAGTGAGAAGAGATGCTTCTTGAAAGAAATATTCTATGGGGAGAATATTTTGAAAACTACATGCTTGAAATTAGTTCCATTGTTATGTGATCATGCAATTGAAAATAAAATATGCCTTTAACAACTCTGTTATGTGTTCACTTTTTCAGATTAGAAAATAAATATTTCAAACCTATTTTCAAATCTTGCACATGTGTAATTTCAGTGAATCTGGACCCATCTGTAAAAAATACTTAAAATGCAGGACCTTTTGATGATTTAGCCCAAATAACTGATTGATGGATATCAGGGACAAGGGACACCTATAGGTGATTTCTATCTAAAACCTTTACAAAAGTCCATTGAGTAAAATTGAAAACCAACATTACCGTCTTCAATTTGGACACATGCATCTTTTCTATTGTGCCCACCATTTGAGTAAATTATGAAAAGAACCAAATTTAGAACCAGAACTTAAAACAAAGATCTTTAAAATCAATGTGGCTTACTCAGTCACATATGTGCAAGGATAATAAATAAAATAATATAATTCCTAATTTGATATTTGTCTCATACTTTTTAAATTTGTTTCTGTTTAGTACATAACTCGATTATATAATTTATAATAAATAAATATACATCAATAAGAGTACTTTACTCTTTGGTGTCAATTTCTTGGATATGACATCAAAATTAAAAGTGACTGGAAGAAAAACTGATAAATTGTACTTCATCAAAATTATAATACAAACTTTTATGCATCAAGGGACACTATCAACTGAATGAAAATGCAACCTAGAGAATGGAATAAAATATTTTCAAATCATCTATCTGGTGAGAAAATACATTCTCAAAACTCCCTGTAACTCAAAACACAACAACAGAAAAAGAAAAAAAGCAAACCTCAATTTAAAAATATGCAAAGGATGCAGAACATTTCTTCAAAAACGTACAAATGTCAATCAGCACGTGTAAAGATTCTCAACATCACTAATCATTACACTCCAAATCAAAACCACACTTCATACAAATTAGGATAGCTGTTATCTAAAAGAAAAAAAAAACTGAAAAGAAGTTACTGAAGATAATTAGAACCCTTCCTTATACATTGCTAGTGGAAATGTCAAATTGTGCAGTCACTATGAAAACAGTATGGTGCCAATATGGTACAAGACTAAAATGTATATACATTTGAATAATGGAGAGTAAGGACAGAGGATCTTCATTCTCAACACAGTACATGTTCAATTAATGCTTGTGCGAGGAAGGAAATGAAGTTTCTTTTAGAATTTAGACATAAAGCCATGTTTTATCTGTGGATTTCTTTGAAAGATAAAGGCTGAGTACCCTAAAAGATATTAGCTAGATATTCTCATAAAACATATTTTTTCAACATACATCCTGCCGTTCTCCATATTCCCCACCTTGTTTTCAACTTTATAACAGCTACCAAATTTGCAAACATTATATGGGATTCCTAGTAACTGAGAAGCATGCTTCAGAAAAGGCAGTAGGAGAATCTTTGCCACTTCTTCTGAACATACAGAAGCAGCTACATTCATCAGTTTCCCTTGATACTTGCTCCAAGAGAAGGAAAATCTACCCCAGGTGTAATTCATTAACGTATGACAGACCAATGAAATGAGTGTTTTGTGACTGATAAACCACCATCTAGAGTCCAGTTTGGAAGAATTACAATAAGCAAGCTATTTTTCCTACTCATTTTTCTTCCCCAAGAATTTATGTGTAGAACTTGATTTTAATTGACATCTTTGGAATTAAATGTTATGAACAGAGATACACCCAGTATGGGGTAATGAAAGATAATAAAAGATATCTTCTAAAAGATAATGAAATGTAAATCTTGGTCACGCTTTCAATTTAAAATATCATTCTATTCCCTGGGCAAATGTCAAAGATAACAATCTTCTATTGATTTGGGTGTTTTTCCAACAGTCTTCTTTTATTAAAGATCACCTTCAAGATAGATAATATTTAATATGTGTGAAGATAAGTATACAAAGAAAAAGAAACATCAAAAGGCTGCTGTTAGAATCTGTGACATTCCAGTGTTTCAGCACAACCAAATGCTATTCATATTTAAAGCAAGAATGCTAATCTACAAATACAGAAGTCACAGGAATTCTCCCATAAGGAAAAAAAATCTGATAGTAAATTCTTATATTAATATTAATGCATTTTATTTTTTAAAAAAATTGGTATCAGTATCTCTTCCTGCTAGGATACAAAAGTTTAAATTATAGAAAGAAAATAAAATGCAATGGAAGCATGTAGGAAAACCCTTGTTTTGCCAAAATTTTTGAGTCTCCTCTTTAGAAAGTTCATGGAGGTAGAGACTATATTGCTTTGCTCATTTCTATATTCCCCAAACTTTTCAATAATGCCTGGCACATAGTAAATATTTCATAAGCATTTATTAAATGGATAAGCAAAAGAACAAAATTAAGCAACCATTAAATGTGCTTTGAAGAAAAAAAAAACACAACTGTCTAATTGATTAACTCAAACCCCATTTCACTGACATGACTAACTTGGCATATGACTGATTAGTGGCAGAGTTTAAGCTGAGACTAGTCACTTCATTTTTCTCCCCTAAAACGTGTGCTAAAATGACTTAAGTTTGCACAAGCAGAGTGGAGACCATCCCCTATAAATTTCTATTGCTGAGCTCTTCTTCAGTTATTTCCCAGCAGCTGAGATAGAAAAGTGAAGGGTGGGCACCCGGCTTTCTTCAGCCCACCAGGAAGAAAGAAAGAGAGCAAAGCTTAAACAGAAGCAAAACAGGAATAAAGAAGAAGAGAGATATACAGGAAGAATCATCCTCATGCGATCTGAAAATTTGCCATGGTTTTCACAGTTTTCTTTACTCCCTCTGAATTAATATTCTCTGGTGTCCTTAGTACCAATTTCCAATACCAAAGACCTGAATCTAATCCTAAATGTCAACAAAAACTATTTTTCTATATTAAATATATATATCATAATATTGTGCCTTAAATAGATACACTGCTAAATGCAAAGCCAAAAAATAATATTCCATATACAGTCAACAGATTCAGCTAATCTCATATATTCAGGGGGGAAAAAAGGTATATCTGGTGGTTCAGGAGGCTGAGGCAGGAGGATTGCAAGTTCAAGGATAGCCTCAGCAATTTAGTGAGGCCCTAAGTAACTTAGTGAGATCCTGTCTCAAAATAAAAAATAAAAAGGGCTAAGGATGTAGCTCATTTATAAAGTACCTATGGATTTCTTAATACAAAAATGAAACAAAACAAGTATAGACCTTTTTTTGTCATTATTCCCTAAATAATACTGTGTAACAACTATTCACATAGCATTTACATAGCATTAAGTATTATAAGTAATCTACAGATGACTTAAAATGTATGGACTGTATGCAAATAGAAGACCATTTTATATAAGGGACTTGAGCATTTATTTGTTTTGGTATACTTGGGGATTCCTGGAATCAATTCCCCATAGATATCAAGGGACAACTGTAATTAGGATTTTGGTTTTTTAATTACATTGCTTCTGAGAAACATCCCAAGTCTTGAAAATAATAAGTAATTTTTTCTTTACTGTAAAAAAACATTAAATGGAATTTCCTTTTTTTTTAACTTCCTCAGCTAAGAACATGCAGTACCTGTCTTTTTGTGTCTGACTTATTTCACTCAATGTAAGGACTTCAAGCTCCATCCATTTTTGGATGTTTCCTGCCCTAACTGAAATAGAAGGTCCTTACTCTCTTTTTACAAATTCTATCTGTTAAGAATTACAAAGAATGCTAAGTGCTGGGGAGAATGTGGTGAAAGGAGCTGTATGCAGTGTTGTTGGAATGTAAATTTGTATTTACATTATGGAAAAGAGTATGGAGGCTTCTCAAAAACACTAAAAATAAATCTACCATATGATAAACTTATCCCACTCAAAGCACATATTCAAAAGAAACAAAATAAACCTACTAAAGAACTAACTGCAAGCCCAATTTTATTACAGCCCTACTCACAATAGCTAAGATATTGAATCAACCTAAGTCCCATCCGTGGAAGGATGGATAAAGAAAATGTGATTTAGATACACAATGGAATATTATTCAGCCACAATGGAGAGTAAAATCCTGCCATTTGTACAAAAGTGGGCAGAACTTGAGGTCCTTACATTAAATGAAACAAGTCAGACACAGGAAGACAAGTTCTGCATGTCCTCATGTGTGGAAGTTAAGGGGAAAAAAAGTTTATTATAAAATAGTGATTCCTAGAGTTTGGAAAGGAGAGCCGGGTGGTCTGAGGGAGGCTGGCTTTGATCAGTCTACACTGTATGCATGTGCTGAAATACTACACTGAACCACACTGTTCAACCCCACGGCTGCAAAAACTCCAGTGTATAGATTATCAACCCCAATGAGCTCTATGAGGACTCCACAGAGAGGGTTTGGACACTTTATTACTCACATGCTTCTTGGCAGTGGCCAGGACAAAATGGGAAGCCGCCCTGCACATACAAGCAAAGAATCACCCACTGTGCAGATGTCTTCTTCAGATGGTTTATGAGAGCATTCTTTTACTTTACAACCAAGGTCGCTCCAATTTGATCCTCACCTAAAGATGGGAGGCCAGGGAAGTGGGCGGTTTCCCTTCACTGTTTCCTTTATTATTACATTCCTTGGAGTCCTTCTTACCTCATCTCCAGGAATAACAAACCTTCCTAGGCACTGACTTAAGTTTATCCCCAAGCCCATCAATATGTACAGCTAGTACATGTTAATCAAAAATGAAATACATTTAAAACAACTTATAAATTATGTTAACAGATGCTATTAGAAAAACACGATTTGTAACTAAAAAGTTTGAAATTCCAAAAGAAAGGCTTAAAGGAAATTCAAAACTCTTTTTCTCAAAGCACCTTAGGAAGAAAGTGTGCTTTGTTTTTCTTGTGCCCGAAAACTCACCATAAGCCCTTTTTAGCTCAATTCTAACTCCTTAGTGGAAATCGATTCTTTTATTACTTCCCTACTTAAAAATCTGTCAGCAGCTTAAAACACTTTGGGGTGCTATAAGGATTTAACACAAAATCCTGATTTGGCTTATAAATCTGGCTCCACCATGAATCTGCATGTTGCCCCCTTGGTCCTTCCATTTAAACCCCCAGGATGGCTGTGCCATCTCAGCTCTGTAAGACCCCTGGCCAGTCTGGGTATGGCTCAGCCTGGGAAAGCTTCTCCAGGGACCATGGTCTGGCCCATGTCAATCCCTTCAAGAAGGCAGTCCCTCAGGTCTGTGCTTCCACCAGGGCATAGCTCATGGCTGTGCACTTCTGTCCCCTACAGTCTTGTAGAAATGGATAGATAAAGGCAGTTTCACTTAACAGAAGCAATGGGGCTAGGGAAGGAAGGAATTTAATGTTAACTGAATGTTAAAGAACAAACATTCCACTATTCAACTCTTGATTTTCCATGTGCTTTATTATGCAGCCTGTTTAAATAAGGAACAGGACCAAACCCTACCCATTTATGGTAAAGAGAAAATTTCACTTTTATTTTTAACTCTATTAGACATATCAACATCCTACAGCATAAAATCTATACACGTATATTCTTCCTCCCACTAGTGACTCATTCTTCTATGAATCTAATTTTCTGTTACTATTGAGTGCCCTTTCTTGACACTTGAGCATTCTAATTAGTGTGAAGCTGATTATATTCTTAGTATTATCAATATTTTTTAGAAAGAAGGGGAAAAAAAGGATTCCAGGGAAATATCAAACCATGGTAGAGTGGTAGATTTATGCCTTACAGCCCAGGACGTGCAGTTTGAATAGGTATTCTGGGTTCAGGATTCAGGAGCTGGGAACGTGCTCTATGCTAATGAACTAATAGAGTCTCTTTGCGTTTATGAAGCCTCATCACGTCACTCCACTGGGACCCACAGCTGACCTTCAAGGCCTCATGTTATAAGCACGTGGGGCTGCAAACACTAGTACCCTGCAACCACTAATGGATTTTTCCTGCACTTCTACTCAAGTACAACTGAAAGACTGAGCTGAAACTTCCAATTAGTAAGAAGAAATTAAAAAGAATAATTATTCTGAAATCAGAAACTAGGGATTCTTCTTTTTATCTGTTCATCCAATTGCTTTCATGTCTCCCTTCAGTTTAGTATAATTCCAAAGTTGAATTTAAGACATTTCCTAATTTATTGCTTTTGTGGATCATGGTCATAAATGTCAGGGCTGCACTTACAGATGGACAAAGTAACCATCTGGTGTGACCACCTGTGAGATGTGCTTCCCTTCTCAAAAAGAACATCACTCTCTGTAGCCTGAAAACGTGAGACCCTGAGTCTACAATATGACTTGCCTTCATGGAAAATGTTAACAGGCTTGGCCCCATGAGATATGATGCTTCATATTAAGATTTCACTTGACACCACTTCCCTATACATACACAGTCACACAAGAAAGGCACCAGGTACCCAGAATAGGATCAACCTATCCTAGAAAAAGAACACTGCTCCAAGATCGCATCATCTATCCTGCAGTTTGGATTAGAAACAGAACTGGTTTGAATAACAGCTGCCAAGACAGCCTTGAAATTACCTCTACTTGTCTTATTACCAAGTACAAGCAATAAATAAATAAATTTAAGAGCATCTGTATTCATTTCTTGTAGCTTCTACAATAAATTACCACTAACTTAGTGACTTGAAACAGCATAAATTTATTATATCACAGTTTTGAAGTCTGGAAATCTGAAATCAAAATGGCAGGGGGGGGGGCACACTCTCTCTGGAGGCTCCAGGGAGGAATTGGCCCTTGAATTCTTCATCTTCTGGTGGCAGCCCACATTCCTTAGTCTTGTGCTGCTTCATTCCAATCTCTGCCTCTAGCTTCACTTTCTGTTCTATATTTCTACATTTAAATTCCTTCTGCTTCTCTCTTAAAATAATATGTGTAACTGCATCTAGGACCCAGTTGGATAAAGGAAGATTATCTCTTCATCTTAAGATCTTTCGCTTAATCACACCTTATAAAGACTTTTTTTTTTTTTCCAAATAAGAAGGCACTCACAGGTTCCAAAGGGAGATGAGGATGTAAGTATCTCTTTGGAGCCATTTCTCAACCTATTTCACCATCACTGGATGTATCTTTAAGAGCCATGAGTGATATTTTCAATGAGGGAAAATTTGATTTGTTGTAGGATTGGCAACTGTTTTCAAAAGGTTTTTCACTGCTGTGACTAAAGAATCTGACCAGAACAATTATAGAGGAGAAAAAGTTTATTTGGGGATTCATGGTTTTAGAGGTCTCAGTCTGTAGACAGCTGACTCCATTCCTCAGGGCTCAAGGTGAGGCAGAACACCATGGCAGAAGAAAGCAGCTCATGTGATGATCAGAAAGCGGAGAGAGAGAGACTCCACTTGCCAAATATAAATATATACCCCAAAGCCATGCCCTCAATACCCCAACCACATTTCCTTCAACCACACCCAACCTGCCTTCAATTATCACTCAATCCCATTAGGTGACTAACTCACTAATTGCATTAAGTCTCTCATAACCCAATCATTTCTTCTCTGAACCTTCTTGCATTGTCTCATTTTGAGCTTTTGGGGGACACCTCACATCCAAACCATAACAGCAACATGGAGAGAAAGAACAAGGGTTTTATCAACATAAACACAAGGCAAAGACTATACAATATCTAATTCAATACACTGTCCAGTAATCAATGTAGAGATACAGTGCCTGACAAACCAGCCCTACACACTGTCAATATGTTCAGGACAGTATCAAACCCAAGCTATTTCTTTCAATGCAATTTGTCTGCATTATCTAAGGGTCAGGAATTACTTATCCCATCTTTCCAAGACATGATTGTAAGGTCAGGCAGCAGGGACCAAAAGGAGGCAGATTTTAAAAGGCTGCTAAGCACAAGGGGCTGGACCAGACTGGAAATTTTATTGGGCTTAGGGCAGGAAGAGAGGGCTTCAGACAGGAAAGGGAGGTTTTTAGAGTCCTTTGTCGTACTGGGGTTGGTTGGGGGAACTTGCTAAGATCCAGGATTGGTCAGGAGACCCTGCTGATTGACAGGTAGTTTTGTTGGCACCTGATTGGTGGTTCTTTCACATGCACGAGGGTTGCTTAATCACGTCAATTGACCTAACAATGATGAATCAAAAATGTTGACACATTTAACCCCAGTTAATTCTATCTATTTTTCAGGGAGAAAAAGCTTTGCTATAATGTTAAGCAAATACAAATACTCTTCCACCAAAATTCCTATACAGTTGCCCCCAATCCCCTCCAGTGTATTCTGTGTGACATTTTATCATTTTTCTGTGTATGCCAGGACATAAAAAAAAAGATTCAAAAGCACTGATATACGGAAACAAGTGGACTAAAACTAAATCCTTGTGAAATGTCTACATTAAAGGAGAGGGTCAGTGAGGAAGAGGCATGTTGGAATAACTTTCTTTTTTTTTTATTGTTGGTTGTTCAAAACATTACATACTTCTTGACATATCATATTTCACATTTTGATTCAAGTGGGTTATGAACTCCCATTTTTACCCCGTATACAGATTGCAGAATCACATCAGTTACACTTCCATTGATTTACATATTGCCATACTAGTGTCTGTTGTATTCTGCTGCCTTTCCTATCCTCTACTATCCCCCCTCCCCTCCTCTCCCCTCCCCTCCCCTCTTCTCTCTCTACCCCCTCTACTGTAATTCATTTCTCCCCCTTGTATTATTTTTCCCTTTCCCCTCACTTCCTCTTGTATGTAATTTTGTATAACCATGAGGGTGTCCTTCCATTTCCATGCAATTTCCCTTCCCTCTCGCTTTCCCTCCCACCTCTCATCCCTGTTTAATGTTAATCTTCTTCTCATGCTCTTCGTCCCTACTCTGTTCTTAGTTACTCTCCTTATATCAAAGAAGACATTTGGCATTTGTTTTTTAGGCATTGGCTGGCTTCACTTAGCATAATCTGCTCTAATGCCATCCATTTCCCTCCAAATTCTATGATTTTGTCATTTTTTAATGCAGAGTAATACTCCATTGTGTATAGATGCCACATTTTTTTATCCATTCATCTATTGAAGGGCATCTAGGTTGGTTCCACAGTCTTGCTATTGTGAATTGTGCTGCTATGAACATCGATGTGGCAGTGTCCCTGTAGTATGCTCTTTTCAGGTCTTTAGGGAATAGACCAAGAAGGGGAATAGCTGGGTCAAATGGTGGTTCCATTCCCAGCTTTCCAAGAAATCTCCATACTGCTTACCAAATTGGCTGCACCAATTTGCAGTCCCACCAACAATGAGCAAATGTACCCTTTTCCCCACATCCTTGCCAGCACTTGTTGTTGTTTGACTTCCTAATGGCTGCCAATCTTACTGGAGTGAGATGGTATCTTAGGGTGGTTTTGATTTGCATTTCTCTGACTGCTAGCGATGCTGAGCATTTTTTCATGTGCTTGTTGAATGATAGTATGTCCTCCTCTGAGAAGTGTCTGTTCAGGTCCTTGGCCCATTTGTTGATTGGGTTATTTGTTATCTTATTGTCTAATTTTTTGAGTTCTTTGTATACTCTGGATATTAGGGCTCTATCTGAAGTGTGAGGAGTAAAGATTTGTTCCTAGGACGTAGACTCCCTATTTACCTTTCTTATTGTTTCTTTTGCTGAGAAAAAACTTTTTAGTTTGAGTAAGTCCCATTTGTTGATTCTAGTTATTAACTCTTGTGCTATGAGTGTCCTATTGAGGAATTTGGGGCCCGACCCCACAGTATGTAGATCGTAGCCAAATTTTCTTCTATCAGACGCTGTGTCTCTGATTTGATATCAAGCTCCTTGATCCATTTTGAGTTAACTTTTGTGCATGGCGAGGGAAAGGGATTCAGTTTCATTTTGATGCATATGGATTTCCAGTTTTCCCAACACCATTTGTTGAAGATGCTATCCTTCCTCCATTGCATGCTTTTAGCCACTTTGTCAAATATAAGATAGTTGTAGTTTTGTGGATTGGTTTCTGTGTCCTCTATTCTGTACCATTGGTCCACCCGCCTGTTTTGATACCAGTACCGTGCTGTTTTTGTTACTATTGCTCTGTAGTATAGTTTGAAGTCTGGTGTTGCTATACCGCCTGATTCACACTTCCTGCTTAGCATTGTTTTTGCTATTCTGGGTCTTTTGTTTTTCCATATGAATTTCATGATTGCTTTATCTATTTCTACAAGAAATGCCGTTGGGATTTTGATTGGCATTGCATTAAACCTATAGAGAACTTTTGGTAATATCGCCATTTTGATGATGTTAGTTCTGCCTATCCATGAACAGGGTATATTTTTCCATCTTCTAAGATCTTCTTCTATTTCTCTCTTTAGGGTTCTGTAGTTTTCATTGTATAAGTCTTTCACCTCTTTTGTTAGGTTGATTCCCAAGTTTTTTTTTTTTTTGAGGATATTGTGAATTGAGTGGTTTTCCTCATTTCCGTTTCAGAGGATTTGTTGCTGATATACAGGAATGCCTTTGATTTATGCGTGTTGATTTTATATCCTGCCACTTTGCTAAATTCATTTATTAGCTCTAATATTTTCTTTGTAGACCCTTTTGGGTCTGCTAGGTATAGAATTATGTCATCTGCAAATAGTGATAATTTAAGTTCTTCTTTTCCTATTTTTATGCCTTTAATTTCTTTTGTCTGTCTAATTGCTCTGGCCATTGTTTTGAGGACTATGTTCAACAGAAGTGGTGAGAGAGGGCATCCCTGTCTTGTTCCAGATTTTAGAGGGAATGCCTTCAATTTTTCTCCATTCAGAATGATGCTAGGGAGCTCCAGTGGTGCAATCGGTTAGCGCGCGGTACTTATAAGACAGAATGATGCTAGCCTGAGGCTTAGCATAGATTGCTTTTACAATGTTGAGGTATGTTCTTGTTATCCCTAGTTTTTCTAGAGATTTGAACATAAAGGGATGCTGTACTTTGTCGAATGCTTTTTCTGCATCTATGGAGATGATCATATGGTTCTTATTTTTAAGTCTATTGATGTGGTGAATAACATTTATTGATTTCCGTATATTGAACCAGCCTTGCATCCCAGGGATGAATCCTATTTGATCATGATGCACAATTTTTTTGATATGTTTTTGAATCCGATTTGCCAGAATTTTATTGAGGATTTTTGCATCTAGGTTCATTAGAGATATTGGTCTGTAGTTTTCTTTCTTTGAAGTGTCTTTGTCTGGTTTAGGAATCAGGGTGATGTTGGCCTCATAGAATGAATTTGGAAGTTCTCCCTCTTTTTCTATTTCCTGAAATAACTTGAAAAGTATTGGTATTAGTTCCTCTTTAAAGGTTTTGTAAAACTCTGCTGTATACCCATCCGGTCCTGGGCTTTTCTTAGTTGGTAGTCTTTTAATGGTTTCTTCTATTTCTTCAATTGATATTGGTCTTTTTAGGTTGTCTATATCCTCCTGACTCAATCTGGGCAGATCATATGACTTAAGAAATTTATTGATGCCTTCACTATCTTCTATTTTATTGGAGTATAAGGATTCAAAATAATTTCTGATTATCTTCTGTATTTCTGAAGTGTCTGTTGTGATGTTGCCTTTTTTAACCCGTATGCTAGTAATTTGAGTTCTCTCTCTTCTTCTCTTTGTTAGCATGGCTAAGGGTCTGTCGATTTTATTTATTTTTTCAAAGAACCAACTTTTAGTTTTGTCATTTTTTTCAATTGTTTCTTTTGTTTCGATTTCATTAATTTCAGCTCTGATTTTAATTATTTCTTGCCTTCTACTTCTTTTGCTGTTGTTTTGCTCTTCTTTTTCTAGGATTTTGAGATGAAGTATGAGATCATTTATTTCTTGATTTTTTCTTTTTTGAAGGAATGAACTCCAAGCAATGAATTTTCCTCTTAGAACTGCTTTCAGTGTGTCCCATACATTCCAATATATTGTGTCTGTGTTTTCATTTATCTCTAAGAATTTTTTAATTTCCTCCTTGATGTCTTCTATAACCCATTGATCATTCAGTAATCTATTGTTCATTCTCCAAGTGATGCATGATTTTTCCTTCCTTCTTTTTTCGTTCATTTTCAGTTTCATTCCATTATGATCAGATAGGATGCATGGTATTATCTCTACTCCTTTATATTGTCTAAGAGTTGCCCTGTGACATAATATATGATCTATTTTTGAGAAGTATCCATGTGCTGCTGAGAAAAAAGTGTAACTGCTTGATGTTGGATGGTATATTCTATATATGTCAATTAAGTCTAGGTTATTAATTCTGGTATTGAGTTCTATAGTTTCCTTATTCAACTTTTGTTTGGAAGATCTGTCCAGTGGTGAGAGAGGTGTGTTGAAGTCTCCCATGATTATTGTATGGTGGTCTATTAGACTCTTGAACTTGAGAAGAGTTTGCTCGATGAACATAGCTGCACCGTTGTTTGGGGCATATATATTTATGATTGTTATGTCTTGTTGGTGTATGGTTCCCTTGAGCAGTATGTAGTGTCCCTCTTTATCCCTTTTGATTAACTTTGGCTTGAAATCTATTTTATTTGATATGAGTATGGACACTCCTGCTTGTTTCCGAAGTCCATATGAGTGATATGATTTTTCCCAACCTTTCACCTTCAGTCTATGTATATCTTTTCCTATCAAATGCGTCTCCTGTAGGCAGCATATTGTTGGGTCTTGTTTTGTGATCCATTCTACTAGCCTGTGTCTCTTAATTGGTGAGTTTAAGCCATTAACATTTAGGGTTATTATTGAAATATGGTTTGTTCTTCCAGCCATATTTGTTTATTTATGTTACTAAACATGGTTTGTTTTCCTCTTTGATTATTTTCCCCCATTTACTGTCCTACCTCTCCCTGTTGGTTTTCATTGTTGTTTTCCATTTCCTCTTCCTGAAATGTTTTGCCAAGGATGTTTTGAAGAGATGGTTTTCTAGCTGCAAATTCTTTTAACTTTTGTTTATCGTGGAAGGTTTTAATTTCATCTTCCATCCTGAAGCTTAATTTAGCCGGATACACGATTCTTGGTTGGAACCCATTTTCTTTCAGTGTTTGAAATATGTTATTCCAGGATCTTCTAGCTTTCAGAGTCTGTGTTGAAAGATCAGCTGTTATCCTGATTGGTTTACCCCTAAATGTAATCTGCTTCCTTTCTCTTGTAGCTTTTAAAATTCTCTCCTTATTCTGTATGCTGGGCATCTTCATTATAATGTGTCTAGGTGTGGATCTCTTATGATTTTGCACATTCGGTGTCCTGTAGGCTTCTAGGATTTGGGATTCTGCTTCATTCTTCAAGTCTGGGAAGTTTTCTCGTATTATTTCATTGAATAGATTGTTTATTCCTTTGGTTTGGAGCTCTGTGCCTTCCTGTATCCCAATGACTCTTAAGTTTGGTCTTTTAATGTTATCCCATATTTCTTGAATGTTCTGCTCATGGTTTCTTAGCAGACTTGCTGAGCTGTCTGTTCTTTTCAAGTTGAAATACTTTGTCTTCATTGTCTGATGTTCTATCTTCTAAGTGTTCTACTCTGCTGGTAGTATTCTCAATTGAGTTTGTAAGTTGGTTTATTGCTTCCTGCATTTCTAGGATTTCTGTTTGTTTGTTTTTTATTACCTCTATCTCCCTGTATAGTTGATCTTTTGCTTCTAGGATTTGTTTATGTAATTCATTGTCGAAGTGATCTTTCATTGTCTGATTTTGCTGTCTAATGTCTTCCTTGAGACTCCAGATCATCTGAAGCGTGTATATCCTGAATTCTTTATCTGACATTCCATCTGCTGCAGCTATTACCTCTTTTAAAGTTGAGTTGACCTGCATTGCTTGTGGTCCTTTCTTTCCTTGTTGTTTCATACTGCTCGCGTTTCTTTCTGCTTGGTGAAACTGTTGTGTTTTTGAAATTTTCCCCCTATATATTTATATTACTCTTGTATAGTTGAAAAGTCTCCCTTGCAGGGCGGGCAGCGGCTGTGCTGCTCCTCCAGTTGGTGTGATGTGTCTACCACGCCCGCGGACCCCTGGGGCTGTTCTGCCGGTCGGTCGCAAGTCTGCCTCCTTGCAGGCGCGGGCGGCGGCTCTGCTCTGCCCTTACACCAATTGGGGTGATGTGTCTACCACGCCGGGGGGTCACTGGGCCTGTTCCGGGTGCGGGAGGCGGCTCTGCTCTGCCCCTACTCCAATTGGTGTGACATAACTACCATGCCGGCGGGCCACTGGGCCTGTTCAGGGTGTGGGCAGCAGCTCTGCTCTGCCCCTACTCCAATTGGGGTGACGTAACTACCACGCCAGCGGGCCTCTGGGCCTGTCCCAGGCACGGGTGGCGGCTCTCCTCTGCCCCTCCTCCAATTGGTGTGACATGTCTACCACGCCTGAGGACCGCTGGGCCTGTTGTGCAGGTCGGTCGCAGGTCTGCCTACCTTGCGGGCGCAGGTGGCGGCTCTACTCTGTCCCTTCTCCAATTGGGGTGACGTGACTACCACGTCCGCGGGTCGTTGGGTCTGTTCCAGATGAGGGCGGCGGCTCTGCTCTGCCCCTACTCCAATTGGTGTGACGTGTCTACCATGCCGGCAGGCCGCTGGGCCTGTCCCACTGGTCGGTCGCAGGTCTGCCTACCTTGTGGGCTCCAGCGGCAGCTCTGCTCGGCCCCCACTGCAGTTGGGGTGAAGCAATACCATGCTGGCGGGTCACTAGGCCCACTCCGGGCGCGGGCGGCGGCCCTGCTCTGCCCCTACTCCCATTGGTGTGACGTGTCTACCACGCTGGCAGGCCACTGGGCCCATTCCGCCGATCAGCCGGTGGTCTGCCTACCTTGCGGGCTCGGGCGGCAGCTCTGGTCAGCCCCCACCACAGTTGGGGTGAAGTGATACCACGCCGGCGGGTCACTGGGGCTGTTCTGGACGCGGGCTGCAGCTCTGCTCTGCCCCTCTGGCCCCCACAGCACTCAGCAGGATCCGGACCGAGAAGCAGTCTCTGGGGGTTCCTCAGCCCTGGGTCAGAGCAGCTCCAGGAGCCAGAACTCGGCCGCTCCGGGCTCGGTGCATGCCCCAACAGGAGCAGGCCCCAAGAAGCAGTTTCCACGGGTTCTTCAGCCCTGGGCCAGAGCAGTTCCGGGAGCCAGAACCCGGCCGCTCTGGGCTCCATGCATGCTCTGATAGGAGCAGGCTCCAAGAAGCAGCCTCCGCAGGCTCCTCAGCCCTGGGCCAGAGCAGTTCTGGGAGCCAGAATTCGGCCGCCCCGGGCTCCGTGTATGTTCTGATAGGAGCAGGCCCCAAGAAGCAGTTTCTGCGGGTTCTTTAGCACTGTGCCTGAGTAATTTGTCTGCGAGACACAGGCGAATGGCAGCCTGAAATTACCTGTTCTATGGTTGAATGAGCTGCGATCAGTCGAAAACAGGGATGATGACGTCAACCTGGAATACCTTTCAGTTTATAGCTAGCAGCTAGTAGTTATGAGCAGCTTGGAGTGCTTGAAGAATCTACACTCGTTCAGGTCTGATAGGAACGCCTGTTCCTAATAGGAACAGGATGGGATGTTCTGCTCTAGCGAGCCATTAGTGAAACCACATCCTTAGCATTTGTGGTTGGCATTGCCAAGCTGCCAGGCCAGGAAACTAATAGCCAGGAGCTTCGACATGGAACTTCTAACTTAGAAACCCCCTCCCCTAGGGACAAAGACCCTTCCTGATGATAGCAATATTTAGAATATCCTCATAGTGTGGTTACATTAGGCTAACATGATTGGCTTATGGATACTATCTTGCTTGTGTATGATTGACGGGCATGCCCCACTTGAACCCTATAACAATTGTATGCATTCCAAAAATAAACTGAGCTACTGGACGACGACCTGAGGTGGGTCTCCAGCCAGTTCTCTCACCAGCTCCCGGAGTCTGTGTGTTGATTCCGCATCTCTACCCCCTGCGACAAGGTAGTCGAGCAATTAATTGACCAGAACTACAGCAGAGGCAGAGAGCAGGTGTCTGGTATTCTGGCTCCTTTGCATTCAGTGGAAATCCTCCAAAGAATGTATGTTTAGAGCTGGGCTTGCCAGAACAGATGATAACTGTCCACAACAGGACAATAATGTAAGTGTCACTGAAAAGAGAAGTACAGACTGAAACATGTCCACTGAATTAGGTAATTAGAAATCACTAGAAATGGCACAAAGAACAGTCCCAGTGTTACTGCCAGTTACTGGTGACAAGTTCTGCTCCCTCAAATGTTGAAGATTGAACATTAGAGAAGCCCCGGAGGTAAGCATATAAAGCAGGGTTTATTTAAAAAGGGGTAACAGACTTCTCCCGGGAGGGAGAAGGGAGCCATAGCTGGTATCCTGGTATCCGCCCCCCCAAGCGAGGAGTTCTGCCCTTTTTATATGTCCTAGGCTTCCTCTGTTCTCTTGCCTTTTCCTCCCTTATCTTTCTCCCTGACTAGGCCCAGGAATGCTCGGTGGGAAGGCCCAAAGGTGGGAAACAAGTGGGCTGAAGGGGAAGGGCAGGATGGAGTGGCCAAGGACACATTAGCAACCTTATAGCTCCCTATAGGGAGAGGCCATTCCTGCTGTTGTAGGGACAAACAAGGCAAGGCACCGAAGACAGCAGGAAACAGTTTTATTTGGCCACAGCCAGGTTCAGAGGGCACAGCTTTTGCTGTAATCAATTAATCCCCTGAACCTTGAGTTCAGGGAGTTTCAGAACTTTATACCCAGCATGTAAGGGGAGGGGCTCAGAAGTTCAGTCTGCAGAAGTTCACATAAAAGCAGCTTTTTCTTTGACAGTTTTGGGCAGGTTAACTCTTCAAGGTCAACACCTGAGAAGGGGAGAGCTTCTTCTCCCCTTTCTTTCCTCCCCCTGCCAGCTGTTACCATGGAGCCTATTTGTAACTTATCTTAAAAATGTAGACATCTCTGTGAAGCCCCAGCTCAAGGCCAGAGGCCTTGTTTGCACATTTCTTCAAAGTACTACACTGGATACGTTTGTGAAAAACTAGTAAGGGGGTGTCCAGCACCTGGAGTGCTGGTATCTTCTTAGCCAGTGGCCAAGTAAACAGGGCGACACGAAAATAGGAAGTTTATCTACATTGGACTCTTTTGCAGAGACTTCTTTGCTGACAGTCCTAAAATCAGCCATGGTGAAGAGGGCTTTTCTGTGGGGAAAGGGGGTGCCACTTCACTGCAACAGTTTACCTTGGCAACAGGTTGGAGCAGGGGCAGGTTCTTGGTAAGGGTGGAGGAAGGGCTCTGAAGGAATTAACATTTCAATCCCTAAGGGGACAGTCTCCAACTTGCTGGACTCACTCAAAATTGGCCTCCTTGATCCAGCCCGACTCAGTTTACCTATCTATACTGACTGCCTATCTAATTCTGGCTTCACCAGTGGACTTACAGGGAAAGGCCACAAAGCAGGGAGTTGAGACAGGAAGAGGAGAGTGGATGTTCAGAGAACAAATAAACTGCTCTTTAAGAAGGTTATCATTGATGGTATTGAGAGAAATCAGTCAGGGGTGGAGGAAGGTCTTTTGTGAGGTTTAAGACTCTGTGTTTGGCCTTAAAGGCAAATAGTGACCCTGGAAGGAGAGTTCAGAGATGAGCATGTTGATGACTACAGATGAATTCATACACTTGATAGTGTTATGTTTTGGTTTGATTTGGGGTGTTTGTTTGTTTTTTGTACCAGGGCTGAACCCAGGGCTGCTTAACCACTGAACCACATCTCCATATGTTTTATTTTTTACTTTGAGGCAGGGTCTTACTAAGTTGCTAAGATGTTTAGGGCCTTGCTAAGTTTCTGAGGCTGGCTTTGAACTTGTGATCCTCCTGCCTCAGCCTCTCAAGCTGCTCTGCTGGAATTATAGGTGAGCACTTGATGGTTTTTTAAAGAAACTGGAAAGAGGTGAGATTGAGCCCAGGAGAAAAGATCGGTCTTGAATAGATGACTGCTGGCTACAGAAAAAGGAGGAACCGGTGTGTCAAACAATTTTACCAATCAGAAATCTGGAAGTTGAAGTGGCTGAAGGTGGAGTTGAAGATAACTTGTGATATTTCTTTTCTGTTTCCCAGGGATTTAAACTGATGCATCTTAAAAATG
Source organism: Spermophilus citellus (assembly GCF_964194105.1). Taxonomy (NCBI): domain Eukaryota; kingdom Metazoa; phylum Chordata; class Mammalia; order Rodentia; family Sciuridae; genus Spermophilus; species Spermophilus citellus. The sequence goes on from NC_138182.1 coordinate 32,940,590, forward strand.
AGCAAAGTCATTGAATTTGACTATTGGCAAGTCATTTGTGACCTTTACAAGGTCAGTTTTAGTGTTTCATTAAACCAGCAGTTATCTATCATCCTGGTGAATGGTACACTAGACAGGATGAGAGACCTAGAGTCTAGATTTAGCCCTTTACCACATTAGTTGTTTATAGGGAAGGCATATATTTAGGGCATATATTTTTCCAAAATGAAGGAATTGGGTGAAATGATGGCTCAAGTTATTTCAAGCCCTTTCTTTTCTTTTCTTTTCTTTTCTTTTCTTTTCTTTTCTTTTCTTTTCTTTTCTCTCCTTCTTCTTCTTCTTCTTCTCCTCCTCCTCCTCTTCCTCCTCCTCCTCCTCCTCCTCCTCCTCCTCCTCCTCCTTGCTATAAAATACAAAAGTCCTGTAAGAGGCAGGGATTGGGCCCTCAGGGACACCATAGTGTTCAAAAGTAAACAATTCTTAGAGGGCTGGGGTTATAGCTCAGTGATAGAGTGGTTGCCTTGCATGTGTGAGGCACTGAGTTCAATCCTTAGCACTACATAAAAATTTTAAAAAATAAAGGTATTGTACAACTTAAAAAATATTTTTAAAAAAGAAAGTAAACAATTCCTCATAAAAAAAATCATCCTGGAGTGCTCCTATCTCAGTCAAGGTCAGCTGTCAGGGGAAAGCATCACAATGTATATTTCAAGGGAAATAATGTAATCAATATCTGCTATGATTTTTTTTTCTCCTAATTCCTCAATGTCAAACTTAGCCTGAAAATGTCAAGATCTTTGACCACGGGATGCAGTTATTCCTCGGTATGAGAAACGTGAGGAAAATAGAGCCAAAAATTTAGTGAATTTTAAATCCATTAATTTGAATACTATGAGTATATTGTGAGTCAATCCTTGAGATATTTTGCAAGCCACACTAGCTGGAAAGCTGTGATTACACATGCTATCTTTTTAAAGACAGAATAGACTCTGCCAAGTCTTGAGCCAAAGGAATTGGCTCAAGCCAATTCACACATAATGGAGACTATAGAAATTTGATATTTAAAAAGATATATTATTTTGTCTGATACATCTTCCTGTCAGCGTATTCATTATAATGTGTTCCTTTGTTCTATTCAGAATTCCTAGCTGTCCGTTTGTACGTTGATTTTACACCTCCCACCACAAAGCTTAGAAACACTGACAAGCATCCTCAACTCTAAAACGATGCAGTGTGAGGAGGAGGACATTTCTATTGCATTCATCTCCATAAAATATGTGCCCATGGTTAATGTGTTCAGTTCCAAGTCTTTGGTATCTCATCCCTATTTTTGAAGAGACTGATTCCCAGGAGACGTTTTGCTCACATCAGAGTGAAGGTGCTGTCAAAACCACAAAAGGTTCTGTTAGAAGAAGTGTGGATTAATTCCAGAGATGTTTCAAAACCACTGCAATCATCCTTATCAAAACCAAAAATGTGATGATGGCATAATTAATTCCATTGTTATATATATAATTATAATGCACCAATTAAAAATAGAAATATCATATGCTGGTAACTAATTATCTACCATAATGAATTTGTCTGTGGTCACTTACTTTTTCTCTCAAAGCCCTTATTTCTCTAACATCTTTTTTTTTTCTTGGTACCAGTGATTGAACCCAGGGGCAACTAACCACCTAACCATACATCCCCAGCTCTTTTTAATTTTTTTTATTTTAAGGCAGGATCTCACTAAGTTATTAGGGCCTCACTAAGTTATTGAGGTTGATCTTGAACTTGGGATCCTCCTGGTTCAGGCTTCTGAGCTGCTAGGATTACAGGCGTGTGCCACTGCACTCAGTTTTCCATTTAACATCTTGAACTTCCCTCTCAGGGACTGGAGTGGCTTCCTTCTTTCACTTTGCACACTTGACCGTGTTCCCTGAGAGACTGATGGGCAGTCGACGGATTGTAGAACCTAGAGTTGCAGAGACCTGTCTGCTCACCTTTTTGTTGTCATTGTCTGTGCAGTGTTTTAGCAACCACTGAATCAGGAGCAGAATGTATTTCTCTGTAAAAGGAAGATTAATAAAACTTCCTGATCTACAAAGGATGTAGTGTGAGGAACAAAAAAGATCATTGATGGGGGGGATTCTGCAAATCAATCTATGACTTGCTATAGAAAGGAAGGCAAAACTAAGTAGCCTCAGTGCTGTCCTCCCAAGCCACAGGACCTTCCTTCTGACCCAGAACTACCTGCCAAGCAGCCTTTACCATTGCCACTCTGCCTGGGTCTGTGAGAGAACATCCTTTTGAGGTGAAGGGCAGCAGGTGCCAGCTCTGCTCCCTATCAGCCTCCCTTACATCCAGGTGTCCAGGAAATCACAGGTGCTCAGGCTGGCTTTTTTGAGTGGTTTCAAATCACTAATCTTGTGCCTCATTTTTCTGAATTATAAAAGCCAAAATATTGTTCATATTAAGCAGATGATTCCTGTTTAACAAGGAATCATCAAATCAAACAAAAATCTGACATTTTATGTAATATGTGTGTATACATATATATGTATATTATGGAATATCTGAGATAACATGGATGGAACTGGGAATCCTTATGCTAAGTGAAATAAGCCAAGCATAGATAGACAAGTGTCACATGGTCTCATTCATATTTGGAATCTAAAAAAGTCAATCTCATAGAAGTCAAAAGTAGAATGGTAGTTACCAAAAGCTGAAGAAAAGTAGGGGGAGGGAGGAAGGGGAAGTGTTGGCCCATGGGTACTAGATTACAATAAGACAGGAGAAATAAGTTCTGATCTTCTAATGCACAAGAGGGTGACCACAGATGATGATATGTATGGTGTATTTCCAAAAAAGCTAGAAGAAAGGATTTTGAATATTTTCACCACAAAGAAATGATAAATGTTGAGGAGATTGATATGCTTACCCTGGTTTGAGCATTACATAGTATACACATATTTCAAAACATTCCATAGTATTCCATAAATATGTGCAGTTTTATGTACCAATTAAAAACTGAATGCTTAAATGGCAATAAGTCCCTAAATTATCAAAGGACTCTTATTTGCACCCAGTGTACTTATTAAGTCAGCACACAACTCCATTCCACTTTGGGGTCTGATATGAGGCCAAATGCAGTCCATGAGTAATGGAACATGATAGAGTATGTTCTGAAAAGTTTTCTCCCAAAAGTTTATTGTTGCTACATTAATGTTACCTAATAAACTTTAATTTAAAATTTTAATTAAGTTTTCAAATAATCTATACCAAAACAGTTATCCTCTCAATCAAATTAAAATTCTAGAAATGAATATCCATTTCCTGTATTATCCAAGACCTCTTAGTTTTGACTTCTTAGTTTTTTACCTACAAAAAAAAAAAAAAAAGAAGCTGACTTATCATAATGTTAGAAAATAGCAGTCAGGGTCACCAGTGTGAATTGCACTGGTGCAATATGTTTAACTTCCAAAGAAGGAGTTATCACTTCAGAAATCAATGTTTCTTTTTTTTTCTATACCAAACTTTTCTTGTAAATAAATGAGAGATCATTTTATGACACCACATTATAGCCAATTGCTTCTTTTAAGATGTATTCTTTTTTCTATCCATTTCATTTTTACCATAGGATACAAAATAAGTGGTGCTCAATTGTAAACAGAGTTGTCCCTTTTATTGTATCAATGGTTAGATTACTATCCTTATATAAGGGAGGAGGAATCAGACTCATCACAGTGCCTATGCAGAATATACACACACAAACACAAACACACACACATACTGAATGAATGGATCAATCAGTGAACTGACTTTAAGTGACTTGTTTAAATTTGAATTGCCAGAAAGTTCAGATTTGAACCTACAACTGATCCACCATTATTTCCACTGCATCACACTACCCCTATTATAACACACACAAGAATAGTTTAAGTTAATTGTCAGGTCTAATTATAGATTTGCAATACCTGATTACACTTCCCCTCATGCACATGTGGAAGTGTTAATTCTAAACTCTAGGAAATTGTACAGAAATGATGTTCATTATGATTAAGATCTTAAAATTCTCTTGTCTTTCTCTCTTCCTTGAGTGTACTCCAAAGAAGGCTAAATTTTACATTTGAAAACAGATTGTTCGAATGTTCCATTACTGGAATCTTTTCATTGTTGAGAATCCCAGAAATTATACATAGTTGTGCCATTGTGGGCTGAAGAGGAGTAGGGGAAAGTAATTTAACAACAATTGCTTTAGAAATCAACGAGATACATTTACAGACTGCATGTCCTTTTCTTAGTTATATTTAGTATAGGAGAAAAAAACAGCAATCATGGTAGAAAGAGGCCCCATCTCCTTACAGCAGAGGGAATTTTATCCAAACATACAAAGGCTCCAATTGAGAGACTAAGAACATTCCTTGGGGGGCTGGGATTGTGGCTCAGAGGTAGAGTGCTTGCCTAGCATGTGTGAGGCACTGAGTTCGATCCTCACACCACATAAGAATAAAATGAAGATATTGTGTCCACCTATAACCAAAAAATAAGTATTAAAAAGAAAACACTCCTTTGTCAGGACTTTTGCTAGAGCTCAGACTATATGACACTGAACAGAGGTTACAGGTTATAATATTTTGTGTACTCATGAAACAAGATATGGGTAAACTCCAAAGTGTAAGTGTAGTCTTATTCCTTCACCACCCGATGAGCTTGTTTTCTCCCATGTTGCAATCTGGAGAAGCCATATAGCATTGTATAATCTGATGAGATTACAGATGCTCTATGACTTAAAATGGGTGATGTTTAAAAATCCATCATTTATTAAAACAATTAGGTCATGGTTTTGAAATAACCATCTTGGAGTTATTGGCATTATTATAGAACCTTAAAAATATTATGCAGAAACTTTAGAGAGAACATACAGGTCCTCCTTAACTTATGATGAAGTTACATGCCAATACATCAACAGCAAATTGAGATTTTTCATATGTGAAAAATGCACCAAACCTACCAAACATCCCAGCCTAGCAACACAGCACGCTGTGGAGTATTGGCTCTTTTTCCTTGCAATCACATGGCTGACTGGGAGCTGTGGCTCACTACCACTGCCCAACATTATGAAAGAATTGTACTGTACCACATATTGCTGGTTGTGTAAAAGATCCAAATTTAAGATTTGAAGTACATTACAAAGTGGTATAAGAAGAAAAGGTGGTTTTAAGAAGAAGAAATTCACAGTCAGTAGAGAGAATCATAAGCAAAAAGATTGAACAGTATCCTTTGAATTTGGTAATTAAAAAGCTGTTGAGGGGCTGTGGCTGTAGCTCCATGGTAGAGCATTTGCCTTGCATGTGTGTGGCACTGTGTTCGATCCTCAGCACCACATATAAATAAATGAATAAAAAATTCATCATGACAAAGACAACAATTTAAAAAAAAAAGTTTATTGAAAACTTACTGAAGGTGGTTTGATAGTGTGTGTGAAGTGTTAGAGTATAATAAATTTGAAATGGAAAATTCAAATAACAGTATAATCCAGTGAGGAGAGGAGTGTGTCCAGGAAAAAATGGCACCGAAATAAAAAGAAAGTAAAAATCAGTGGAGTTAAGATCAAAGAACATAAAACTAAAGGTGCTGTTGAAACATCCCAAGGTGGCTGTTTGTGCGGGGAGTTGTGGGTAGATAAGGTACCATAGTCTCCAATGGATGCTGTAGACCACAGGCTCATCTATTAAAACAGCAGTGAGGAAGGAATGAGAGTGGTGTGGTCACCTACTCTAAGCATTCAAAGTCACCAGACAATGACAGACAGAGATGGGCAAAATAATGCAAATCAGCAAATGAGGAACCTGATTGATGCTGAACAACCTCACCCTTCGCACAGTCAGCAGCCTGAAATATCTTAGGTTTGGCAGAATAAGTCCTCCCCAGTACAGAAGACCAGAAGAGAAATGGACCTAGTCCATTTCCCACTAAAGTGGGCAAACCAGAAATGTAAGATGTTCTGCTAAAGGGTACAGGATATGTCTAGAAGAGATGATGGCTGATGCGGATGGGGTGTGGAGGAACTTGACAAGAAGCCGGGATGTAACTGATGAGCCTCAAATGTCCCCACTCAGGCACTGGATGTTTGGATGTCAGAATTGACCTGGCACCACATGTGGTATTGAACCTCAAGGGAAGAGGGAGGAGGGATGGCTCTCCTAGTCTCCTGGCTAAGTTTCAGTGCTTCCTCAGAGGAAATGGTTAGAAGTAGGAGAGAGAGACATTGAGTGTGAATTTTCTCCTTAGGATGGTTAATCCAGGATTAGTTCCCTCACGCCAAAGTTTTCTTATTTTCTTTTTTAAGTTTGACTTTATTTTTTATTGACTTGTCACACAATTGTACATTTTGAATGGGATTCATCATGATATTTCAATACATGCCTATATTGTGTAATAATCACATTAGGGTAATTAGAATATTCATCACCTTAAACACTTTTCATTGCTTTGAGATAAATCTCTTCCAGCTATCTCATATATACATGTTTGTTAACTATGGTCACCCTACTATGCAATTGAACATTATAAGTTTTCTTATTTCAGTGAGTGCAACAAGGATCAAGAAGGGATTTCCCCTACCATTTAGGGTCTCCTATTCTCTTTCTCATGAAGCTCCTTTCCTCCAGAATCTTCCAGACTCCACCATTATCTCCCTTCCTTAACACATGCTTTGACAATTTTATCAGGTGTAAGTTTGATAGTACAGAAGTTATTGAAATGTCCTTAGTGTAAAGGGGAATGACAGCTGACAGGCAGTGGAGAAATAGGCAGACCCCTGAAAGCAGAGTCAGGCAGCTGAGTATGAGCCTTAGCTAACTCTATGTACCATCATGCACGCATGATGATATTTCTGTCAATTACAGAACATGTATCGATGGTGGCCCCATGTGGTGTTATTACCTAGGAACTGCATAGTTGTTTTAGTTTGTCTTAGTTGTTTAAGGACAGTCCATGAGGGTGACACACAGTGAAGAAATTGATGAACGATGCTTTTCTCAGAATGTTTCTTTGCCATTTATCATGCATGACAGTACTAGTTTTATGGTTTGAGGCAAGTTCCCTCGACACATCTATCCAAAAAAGATATTAATATCTATTCAGAAGGAATTTTCTTGGGATTAAAAGATGTTGGCCCAAACACTTTTGATAAACAATAAAGCCTATATTATATTAAAGATGTTAGGGAATATGGTAAGTGGGGTAAGAAATGCCCAAATGGAATGATTTGGATATTCATAGAAGAGAACACACTCCCCACATATTATAGTTGATTCTTTCCTGATGATTTTACTCTTTATATGGGCATAGAAGATAGGTGGTGCAGAGCACACCTGTAATCTCAGCAAGACTGAAGCCTGAGGCAATAACACAGAAAGATGTAAAAAATCACAATTCCCTGAAAATTGTCTCAGAATCTCTTCTCAAGTCAAACAGGTCCACAGTCTCCTCAGTAATATTTTTGTAAGTTAAAACTGCAAGTTACAAATGCTTATTCTTTTTTTTTTTAATTAAGTCACCAAATTTTCTTTCTTTTTTAAAAATATCTTTATTATATTTACTTATTCTTATATGGTGCTAAGGATGGAACCCAGTGCCTCATGTGTGGGAGGCAAGCGCTCTGCCACTGAGCCACAACCCCAGCCCCCACAAATGCTTATTATTTATTTTCTTTATTCCTAGTAAAAGGCTTCAGTAAGGAAGGAGTCAAACAATTTTATTTTTTGAACCACAGCTTGGGTAAAAACTTCCTATACAGATAAGAAAATCTTGTAAATCTTTAGCCTCCAAGTGCTTTAGAACTCAAAAACAAATAACAGTGAATGTCATTGTGAGAGTTATTCTTGTTCATTTATGATCTTAAAACCCCTTGTACCATTATCAAATCCCTTCCAAAGGCAGGGCATGGTGGCGTAGTTCTGAAATCCCAGTGGCTCAGAAGACTGAGGCAGGAGGATAAAGAGTTCAAAGCCAGCTTCAGCAAAAGCGAGGCACTGAGCAAATCAGTGAGACTCAATCTCTAAATAAAATACAAAATAGGGCTGGGGGTGTGGCTCAGTGGTTCAGTGCCCCTGAGTTCAATCCCCAGTACCAAAAAAAAAAAAAAAAAAAAATCTCTTCCAACTCCAAAATAAACTAAATACGTGAATACTTTTTGAATTGCAGCAAGTTTTTCACACTCGTGAATAAGTTAATTCTGTTACTATTTTATAACCTGAATAAAATTGCAAAGGAATGCTGATTTCAGTCCAAAAAAGGCATTTTATCAGAATTCTTAGAGCATTCCTTACCCATCCATACTTGCGAATCATGGGTGCAAAAACACAGACAGAAAAATTGTCAGAAAATGTAAATGTCTTTAAAAACACCTCTATGTGAGAAATCATTAACATAAAATGGTGAGGCAAGTAAAAATGAATTGCATAGATAACAGCAAAACACATTACTCTTGAAGCAATTTAACTAGGATTTGCATTTATTTGAATGAGAGAAATAATTGCTAACATGTATTGAATGTTTGCTTGCAATAGATATAGTTGTAGTCATTATACCCTTATTAATTCATTAAATCCTTACAACACTATGAATTGCAATTACTTCCATTTTACAGAGGCACAGAAAGATTATCCCACCCAAGCTTCCAAAATGGAACTTAAAGCCAAGATTTACAGCTAGGGACTCTGGCTTGAGAGGTCATGTCCTTAGACACAAACCATATCACTTTCAGACCCTCACTTGATGAGAAGAGAAGTATTTATTAAAGCTGTGGCATCCAGAGGACATTAAAACTATGGCTTTAGAACTCAAAAACAAAGAAACAATAAATGTCATTGTGAGAGTCGTACTTATTCATTTATGATGATCTTAAAACCCCTTGTACCATTATTAAATCCCTTCTAAAGGCTGAGCACAGTGGCATGCACCTATAATCCCAGTAGCTAGGGTTCAAGAAGAGAGATCCAGGAAGGAGGTGGATCTCATTCCTGAATGGGGGTTCTGAAGATAGCATGCCTAAATCTGTCACTTGTTAAATGATCCCTTCTCAATTTCCCATAAGTGTCTGGATAGCCAAAAAGAATTTCTTCATTTAATAAATTAAAATCTCTGAGGAAGATGGGAAAGTGAGAGATGATTTTCACTCCATAGGGAGTTAAATTCTAGAAAGTATTTAAACCTAGATATCAAGAACTTGTGTTGAATATAGGGAAAAAAGAGATAAAAAGAAAAGAAAGAATGTAACTATTTCTATAAGTAATTTGGTTATGTTTAAAAAAGAACTAGTGGACTTTCAGACAGACCACAGGTGACAAAGTACTGATACAGAGCCCTGTGATGATTCTGGTATGGTTAAAATAAATAAATGATTAATCAAGGCAAAGAATACATTGTAAAAATAACATACTGCTCTACAGAAGCAAAAGGATGGTAGGAGAGAGAGAAAACACATTGATAGCAGATTTACCTTATAAATCAGACAATTAGAGGAAGACAAGTGTCAATTACTAAAAGTTTCCCAAGGCAATTGATGCTTCCAATCCAGACCATAGTTTGTATATAGCAATGGTTCTCAAAAGTGTGGTCTGCAAACCTGATGACTTGTTAGAAATGCAACTTTTCTGGTCTTACCCCAGACCTCCTGAATTAGAAACTCTAAGCAGGAAATAACAATCTTTAATAAGACTTTTAGGGTTTTGATACACCCTAAAAATTTGGAATCTTAGTTTACAGTTTCTTTTGACCTGGAGGATCCTATTTAGATAGTCAACTTGTACTTAAAAAAAATAAAATAAAATAAAACCTCTATTGAACTAAATGTTCCTCTGAGAAGAATCTGAGAATTTCAACTTCAAAAGAAGTCTATAGCCTTCTGCTTATGGCCAAAATGGAATAACAGAAACTGAGTGTATCATTCCAATGAAACAATAACAAAACACACACACACATTATTTTTTAAAAATAAAAAGGCAAAATGAGTTTTTAAAAAATCCTAGACAGCAGGTAACACAAGACAGTAATTACTGAGAGATAGGAAGCAAACATGGTGAGCCTGCTAATTGCCCCAGCTTCCTTCCCCCAGAGTTTCTAGGGTATGATGTAAGAAGAGGGAACAGTAGCAGATCACAGCATACCTATTTACAGGCTAGATGAAAAACTAGCAAACCTGAAACCTACAACCCAATACAAAATGGAAAAAGGTTTGAACAGATACTTCACCAAAGAACTTTCACACGGGTGACAAATAAATGCAGGAAAACATCATTAATCATTAGGGAAACTAAAAATCACAATGAGATGCAGTAGACCTATTCAAATACCTGAGATGAAAAAAATTGACTATACCAAGTGTTAACAAGCATTGAAGCAACTAGAATTCACATATTCTGCTGATGAGAACCTACAGTGGTGTGCTTATTTTGGTACTGTTCTTAAAAACAGATAAATACCATCATATGATCAAGTAATTTCATTCCCAGATAATACCCAAGAGATAAGAAAGCATGTGTCTATACAAAGACATATAAAAATATTCTTTGCAGCTTTATTTGTAATAAACATAAAATTGGAAACAATGCAACAACCAGTGTGTAAACAAATTTATTCTAGCAGAATGAACCTAACTATTGATGCACTCAATAACACAGATGAATCTCAAAATAATATTGCTGAGTGAAAGAAGCCAGTCCAAAAGTGGGTGGGGGGACTACACACTGTATAATTACATTTATATTTAATTCTGGAAAGTGAAAACTAAAGAAGTGACTCAGAGGGGGTCAATAATTGGGTGGAGAAGAAGGAGAAGACAGGAGATGAAGGAGGAAGAGAGGAGAAAAGAGCATGAGGAAAACCGTGGAGGTTTGGGGTATGCTCATTATCTTAATTGTGTTGTCTATTCTGTGCCTCTTTTTGCCAAGACTTGTTTTCCAGAACTGGAAAATCAACTAAAGAAAGGTAAACTCAATCCTGCATTGGCTGACAAAGGCTTCAGGCGTATTTACATTTTCATAGGAAACTTAAAATCTAAGGAAACTTCTAGAAAGAAAGAATTCTCTCTAGAGACAGACTCATATGCTGGGGCAGACACTGTTCAGTAGGGAAGCAACTTTCTGGAACTGCTCCAACCATGTTTCCCCCATGAGTTATGACTTTGTTCCCAGGGTAACCAAACCTAGGTAACATATCCATTAAAATTGGATTCTACACAGATGGACATTATTTAAAAAAAAAAAAAAAAAACCTTTTTATGGTTACAATTAAAAAGTAGTTAGTAGGGTTGTAAAGGTAAAATTTCTAAGCTGCAAAATCCTGAGTTAAAGTGTAAAAGACTAGGGCATTGTAAAGCTTCTAGATTACAAGGCCTGGGCTAAAAGGTAAAAGCCTATTGTTACAATTCCCCTGCTATCCCGGGAACCTGTTATCTCTGTAAAGTTGTTAGGACAATGGGGGAGCTGCTCAGTAAATATCTCTATTGATTCCCTGGTTGTTTAATAGCTAAGGGCTCCAGGTAACATGGCACGTAGGCATCCAGGCCCCAGAACCAATCAGTTTGAATGTGTACCCCACTTAGAAGTGACCAATCACCCCTGCCCAAACTGTTCCCGCCAATGAATGGACTAATCATGTATCAGAATTGTTGTTCAATTTCCCTGCGCCTCATGATGATTTGTTCTGATGTATGCAAAGCCCCCCACCCTCTCCAAAAAGTGTACTTAAGCTCTGCTTGACCTCTGCTCTGGGCTCTGGGCTGCACTCCCTTCTTGAGTGGGCACAGAGTCCCAGCGCGCTGGAACGGATCCCCCTAATAAAAATCCCCCTTGCCATTGCATGGAGTTAGTCTCGTGTGGTCTCTCCTTCTCCGACGCTTCGCTGGACCCTTACAGGGTGATATTTTCTATTTTTCAACAACTTTCCCCCCAATAGTTGTATCATATTGAACCCAGTCTTGTTACCGCTGTTGACCGGTGACGAGTCCTTGCTTCCCCGATGTTGAAGAATAACACCAAAGAAGCACGCCGAGGCAAGGTCAGAGTAGAAATTAGAAGTTTATTAGAGGACAGAGGAAAAGACTTCTCCCGGAGGAAGAAGGGGACCCAAGAGGTGGAATCCAGTTGGCGGGCAAATGTGTTCCCCTTTTTATAGGTTTGGTGATGGAATGTAGGTGGGAGGGGTTGGGACACAGGTGGGCCAAAGAAGTCATCTGGGCAGGAAGGACTTCATTATCATTTCTTTGGGATGGGGTATCTTTAAGTTTGTTGGGGGCTGTTCATTAACACTTCTTTAAGGTGGACTTTGGCCTAGGGTTTTTTCAGGACTTCATTAACATTCCATTGTCCTGTGTTTTCCCTGAGTCATTCCCAGCATGGCCTCCATTTTAGATTTCACTCGGTATTAGACCCGATTTACCTAACTACACTGACTACCTAACTTTAAATCTGGCTTCAGTCTTGAAAATCAGGATCAGGTCCTTGTTCCCCCAACTCAAGAAATGCCAAGGCAAAAGCAAAAAGTAAATTTTATTTAAAAAACAGAATGAAAAAAGAAAGAGAGAGACACTCCTCTGGAGCAGAGGGAGCCCAGAACTGGTGCCTGAAGGAGTGGAGGTGTCTTGCCTCTTTATAGATTTTTGGTTTCCTTTCTTTTCATGTCCCCTCCTCTTATCTTTCCTTTGTGACCAAAAGGCAAAGTGACCAAAGGGCTGGAAAGAACTACCCACTGGGTACCTCTCCATATTTTACACACCTGCCCAAAAGGCAGGAAAGGAGCTGCCCAGGGGGTACTCATTAACAACTCCTTGCTGGGAGGAACAATTCCCTGGAGGCCGAGGTAACCTTGGAAACCAGTTGCAAGGAAGGGGGAGTGTTCTGGGGTATTAACATTTTATTTCCTTTTGAATTAGCACCCACCTTTCTGACTCAATTATTCCTTATCTACCCTGACTAAATGTCCTTTGCCCTAGTCTCAATATCATGAGGATTCTTGCCTCAATCATTACAGTGGGAGCATGGTGATTTTCCAGTTCTATCATTCCTAACATGTTTCCTATTTTTAACACTTAGCAAAATACTCCGTTGATGAGACAAGTTGATGTCTCTCAGGATGCAAAGAGCACACAAATCTAATTCCAACGTAAGCTTAAACATATCTGAACCATCTACTGGAGAAGGAGAAATAATCTTGCTGAGTTCTAGAATCCACACAGAAATTCTGGGTTTTAACATTTTGAAGTACAAATATAAGATTTCTATTCCAAAACTATAGTTCTTGAGAGACTATATTCTTACTATATCATAAAATACAAACGCTTGAGGATCCAGTCACAAGATGAGGCACCCACCCTTGGAGATGATCAGAAAATACCATACAAATATGAATACTTATGCTGCCCCAGTTATAAAACCACATTTTTCATCAGGCAGTGCCTTTCTAGACATTTTAATTTAATTTGAGTCTATCTTTCTCTGCCACAGGTTGACTGTATTCCAAAAGCATGAAAACCTGCTGGAAATGAGGATGGCTTGGCACAAAGTCCTGCAGCCTCTCAGGGGACAAATGCCTGCCATGACGAGGCACACTGTCCTCAAACAATGCCATCTTTTTATTCATGCTCACCATCAAACAGAACCAAATGCTCAAAGTTTCTTAGATTTTCTTGTGATCCTCTTCTTGGAAGAAGATTATTTTCATATCCAGTACCTGAACTTCTAAGCACATTGTCTCCTCTCTTCTCTAGAGCAGGCTGCATTCCTGAGGCTTCTGTGCCTTGGATTAGTAGGAACAGTGTGTGGTTCCTTCCAGACATCCTCCCACACTTGCCCCCACCTGCCCAGACCTGGAGTTTCCGTCAGAGCCCCTGTATCTCCAGTCAGAGCCCGTGTAGCTCTCATGCACACAATTCAACATCCACCTGACTCAGGTCCCAACTATGCCCTTTGGTCCCAACTATGCCCTTTGGTCCTTGAGAGGATCATTTTATTCCTTCTCTAAGAAAAGTTTTGCTTGGAAGGAAAAATCAACAATTAACATAGGAAATGAGAAGAAGTGTCAGGAAACTAGAATCATCTCTACATCTCAAGTAATGATAATAATGACTACATACTACACACTTCTCATTTTAAAAATTATTTCATATGCTGAACACCTAGATGCCTGAAATTACAATGATGATTAGCTTCCAACAGTACCAATCTATTTTTTCAAAAAGATTTAATACTCTCAAAATTTGGCCATTAACTTTCTTTTAAGGATCTTTGAGATCTGGTTAAAATAGTACAGATAATTAGCATAGAGATCCAGTCAAAGTGTGGAATGGCCCTCCCCTTCTGGACCAAAATTGCCATCACATAGTTTGGGCTTAAAAAATTGAGAAAACTTTGGGCTGGGGTTATAATTCAGTGGTTAGAGCACTTGCCTACTGTGCACGAGTTTCTAAATTCAATCTCCAGCACTGCAAAATACATATTTAAGAAACTTGAGAAATTGCTAAAAGCCCCTGCTATCTATCTCCCTGATTCCTTTGTGAACACACCATGTCTTTACTAAGACAAAATTGACACAGGAAGGACTCCACTAGAAGTAAATGATGGAAACCTAACTCATACTGGCTGAAACAAAAATGGACTTTATTAGCTCATCAAAATGAAGTCAAGATACACATTTGGCAGATGAATTCAGGAGTACAGACAGTGTTCTCTAGCTGGGTTTCCATCTCCTGAAGCCTGCTTCCCTTCCTATGTAGCTTCATCCTCAGAGGGGCTTTCTCCATGGGCCCAGAAAGGTCACACCTACTCTTTGGCATGTCCAGTCCTCATAAGCAGACATTTCAGAGGAAAGAGCAAAGCCTCCTCTTGCCTGCTGTCCACACTGTTGAAGTCCTTCCCAGTGACCTTTCTCTATAGCATCTCAGACAGTTGATCTTCTCTGTCTGCAGATTCTTAATTTCCATGTTATTACGTTCTTTGTCTTCCTTCTCAGATCTCTTCCCTTTCATGCCTCCTAAATTTTGGCATTTCCTGAAATTCTGTGCTTAGTTATTCTTTTTAATTAGAAAATGTGTAAAATAATATATACATGCATACGTATTTGAAATATTAATTTTTTAATTATACATGTAAACACATTTGTAAATAATTCTACTGGATTTAGTTCACATAAAATAAAAGACATCTGTTTTCAGTGACTTTTGGCAAATGTAGTAATGTAATTACAATTACAACAAAAATATAGAATGCTTCCTCTTCCCCCCAAAATCTCTCATACCTCTTTGCCTTCAAATCCTTCCCCCACCTACGGCCCCAGACAGCTAATCTTCTTTCTTATTCCTAAGAAATAAGAATAATTTTGTTTATTCTAGAATAAAAATAGAATCATATATATATAATTTGTATATAACCAGAATCAAGTAATATATATTCATATTTTTGTAGTACTAGGGATTGAACCAAGGGACCTACCACTGAGCTATACCCCCAATCCTTTTATTATTTTTTGTTTTGAGACAGGATCTTGCTGAGTTACCCAAGCTGCCCTCCAATTTGCTATGTTCCTATCTCTGACTCACAAATTTCTGGGATTACAGGCATAGGTCACCACACCCAGCATTTTTTTTATGGATGGTTTCTTTTACTTGCCATGCTATTTTGATATTTACTCATGTATTGATATTTACTACATGTATTTATAGTTCATTTTTTATTGATGTCTTATTCCTTTGTGCAGATATACTAATTTATGTATCCATTTACCAACTGGTTAATGCTCAGGTTGTTATTAGTTTGAAACTAGAATAAATTATGTCACTATGAACATTCTTCTACAAGTGTTTATGTGGCTACGTATTTTCATTTTTCTTATGTAAACATGAAGGAGTGAGATTGCTGGTTGTTGGTAAGAATGTGCTTAACTAGGGCTGGGGATGTGGCTCAAGCGGTAGCGCCTGGCATGCGTGTGGCCCGGGTTCGATCCTCAGCACCACATATAAACAAACATGTTGTGTCCGCCAAAAACTAAAAAATAAATATTAAAATTCTCTCTCTCTCTCTCCTCTCTCTTAAAAAAAAAGAATGTGTTTAATTATATGAAAATAGTTCTACTATTTTTCAAAATAGTTCCAAATTCCGGCACCATTTTTCATCCCCATCACCAATGAATGGATGTTCAAGTTACTTCATATTCTTGCCAATGTTGCTATTGTCCAGTTCTTTAACTCTTGATAGACATGTGGTTTTAATTTTCAGTTCTCTGATGATATAGGTAACATTGAGCATCTTTTCATGTGCATAATGACCATTCATATATATTCCTTATGAAGTCTATTCAAATGTTTTACTCACCTTTAATTAGGTATTAGTCATATTATTCAGTTAGGAGACTTTTTTATATATTCTTCATACAAGTTATTTGTCAAATATATGCCTCATCTTTGCTAAAATTTAAGCTCTCTAATGATATATTTGCCATTTATTGTTGTACTCTTAATGCCTCTCACAGTTCTTGGCATATGGTACTCAATAAATAATTGTTAATAAGCGAATGAACAAGTTTCTAAATGTGCCCAGTAAACTGCAATGGAGTGTCAAAGACAGATTTAAGAATTGCAAAATGTCTCCACCATCTTTCCTTAATTTCAGAATAAAGGGATTTTCTCATTTAAAAAGTACACCGAAGTGCCTATCATCTAGCCAGGCTCCAGCCCCAAATTCTAGCTCCCAAACCTGCTCTCTTTCTACTTGATGCTGGTGAAACCAGGGAGACAAGGACTCATTTGACTAATGGCAGATGGCCTCAGAGTTCCCTCCTGTGTTTAGTGGCTTCTGGAAAAGTGATATAGGCCAGTAGCTATCAAACTTGAGCAGTCATAATAATTCCCTGGAGAGCTGATTAAAATATAAACTGATGGGTTTCATTCCCAAAAGCCCATTCGCTAATTCTCCAAAGAATTCTCAATTATCAGTGGAGCTACTCTTGGTCCAGTAATCACACTTTGGGAACCAGTGTTGTAGGCAAATGTTTACCAAGTAAACAGTCTAGAATGTTCTCGATCAGACACCCTCATACATAGCAAGTGGCATGGGAAAAGAACTCAATTTAGTTCCTAACACCAGTATAGATAAATGCATGCCAGGCACAAGGAGTTGTACACGTCAACCTGAGTATCAGGTATAGATTTGATCAAGGAAATGGGTCAACATGTAAGTGAAAACAAAACAAAACATAAATAAAACCATAAACAAATAGGCTTATAAAAATATTCTAGGCCTAAAGGGAAAAGGATAAGTATCCTGAAAAATTAAGGAGGGAGCACATCTCCAGACACAATTCTCTACAGGAAAAGATACAAACTTAGCTCAACATTTGCTTGGTATTCTTAATAAAGAAGCATACCATTTCTGAAAATGGAGCAAGAAAAACCATGGGAAAGATTAGAAGTTCTTCAGGAAAAGTCCCAACAGGCACAAGAAGGCTGAAATAAGAGAAAATAAAACCCTGAAAAGTAGAGGGCAAAAAACTAGATCCAGTTTCAGATAATATAGTTTGGCATTTACACTACAGAATATTAAATAAGTTATCTGAAAAAAAAATTCAAGAAGGTCTTCCAGAATACAAAGTAAAAGCACAAGATAAAAATGAAAAGAGAGAAGCTGTTGGATATGGGCAAGGTAAGTGAGAGAGAAGAGAGGAACTTAAGACTAGTAAGGCTCATGAAAGAAGTCAGAAGTGACCAAACAGAAAGGAAAACATAAGGATATAACAGAGACTTCTGTTTTCAGCAATATGGTAGACTAGACTTCCTTTAAAAAAAATCAGCACAAATATCTAGATATGATAGATAAAACCAAACAACTATCCTTTTAAATTCATAACTGACCTTCCAAGAAAGTAGGAGAAATCTTCAAAGACTCCAAAAATGAAGCAGAATTTGGAGCTCTTTTGAGTTATTGCAAGTATCACCAACCAAAAAGTTTAAATTTTTGTTAATGTAATGAAGCAGATAAGGTTTCAGGCCCATATTTTGAGTAATGTAGAAGTTAGAATTGAGACTTCATGGAAATCCTAGAGATATCAAGGATTCCTTCTCAGGAAAAGACTTCCTGTCAGCAATGGAAGAGGACATGAAAATTTGTATGTCTTATCCTAGGCTCTGAAAGAGTTGGAAATGCCTTTCCTTGAAATCATAATTTTAAACTTGACTTTGTGAGAATTTAGGGTCTAAATGCCCACTAGTTGCATGATCATGAACCCCTAGGACAAAAGCTTCAAATGGCCCTAAATGGGGACACCTCGGTGAAACACCTGGTCAAAGAGGGATAAAGTCTTCTTGAAAGATATCCAAAATTTCCAAAGATGAAGCCTGGCTCTTCAAACATGACTCATAATACAAAATATAAGGAAACTAGAATTCACAAGTAAGGATGAGAAATCATCACAAACAGTAGAATAAGACCCCCAAGAACTTTAGCCTAAGTAAATATCAGTTTTAGAATAGATGTTGAAGGAAATTAAAGATGAAACTGAAAACATGAGATAGGAACAAGATACTATAAAAAAGAAAAAAAAAATTTCAATGAATCATATAGAATATCTAAAAATAAAAATATAACAATTAGCTGGGCGTGGCGGTGCACGTCTGTAATCCCAGCAGCTTGGGAAGCTGAGACAGGAGGATTGGGAGTTCAAAGCCAGCCTTAGCAAAAGCAAGGCACTAAGCAACTCAGTGAGAACCTGTCTCTAAATAAAATACAAAATAGGGATAGGGATGTGGCTCAGTGGGTGAGTGCCCCCGAGTTCAATCCCCAGTACTCAAAAAAACCCCATATATATATATATATATATATATATATATATATATATATATATATATATATATATAAAACAATTAAATTTTAAAATTTAATGACTACAATAGAATACCAAAGTATGTAGAACTGAAAAGAGAATAACTGAACCAAAAGATGCAATTAAATAAATAATCCAGAAAGCAACACAGAAAAACAAAGAGATGGTAAATAAGAAAAGTTGATATAAACTTTTTTTTTTACAACAGAGTGTAAAATTAATTTACATGTCATTGAAATTAGGAAATAGAAAAAATGGAAGAGAGGAACCCTTTTATTCCTCACTTAATTAAATTAATTTTTTACTCAAAATGTTAAATACAAAGTCATTAAGTGAAAAATATTTTATTCATGTTGACAAAATTTTGATGCATTACACCCCAATCCCAAGATAGCCAAATCAATTTTCATATAGTAAATTATATTGATCCTCCAGTGAAAACAAGTTTATGTAATAAATTGTAATATAAAAGTAAGCAAAAATACTTTTTTCACAAACTTTAATGTAATGGAAGTTTATTATACTTGCTTTGAGAGAAGGTAGTGGAGGTAGAGAGGTATAAGAAAGTCATACTTTGGGTGGTACATTTTTTTTCCTTTACCTTTGGGAGAAATCATGATTATCTTGCATTCAAAAGAACAGAGAAAAAATAACCATAGGAAAAAAATTAAGGGGCTGGGGTAATAAGTCAGTGGTAGAGTGCTTGCCTAGCATGTGTGAGGCACTTGGTTAAATTTTCAACACCACATGTAAATAAATAAAATAAAGATCCATTGAAAACTAAAGAATATTTTTTAAAAAATCAAAGATAAACATAGTATTACTTCAAACTGGATAAATACTGCACATGTAACTATAAAGTCATGGGAGATTCTACCACGTCAACTCCATGACAGAGAACAGTTCTGGATTCACTGAAAGTGTTCAATTCAAACTTGTATGTATGATATTCCCTGACAGTGAACTGTTGTGTTGAGTCAATTGATGAATACGGTTTTGTCTGAAACAGAAATTTAAAATAAAACATCTTCTAATATATTCATTCTGTATGTTACTGGATTAAATAAAACCATTACGCTGGGAAAAAAAAGAAAGTAATTGTCTAAAAAGTGGTAAGGTTTTTAGGAGAGTTATTAAGGCAGAAAGTTACTAACAGAACACTTACTACAGAAGATAATATATACTTGAAGGATTAATGACTAAGACATTTTAAAAGTTGAAGGAGAATACAAATTCTTAGGTTCAGGAAGCACAGTGATTCTCAGGAAAGAACAACTAAGGAAGTCTATACCCAGACATTTCAAGGGGAAACTGCAGAACACCAAAGGCAAAGAGATAGCTTAACACCAGTCAAAGAGAAAAGACAAATTATTTACCAAAGAACAATAGGTAAGCTGACAACTTGATTTTCAATAGCAATAATAGAATTAAAAAAATCAGTAGAATAATGTTCTCAAAGCTATGAAAGTAAATAATTTCTAACCTAAAATATGTGCCCAGGAGAGTATATGGTTAGCTCTCTGACAAAAGGTACTGATACCTCCTGGTTATACCCATCTTTTAAGAATGACAATGAAATAAAGACATTTTTAGACAATCAACAAACAAGAAAAGTCAATTCTCTCTCTCTCTCTCTCTCTCTCTCTCTCTCTCTCTCTCACACACACACACACACACACACACACACACACACAAACTTCTAAAAGATATACTTCAAAAAAAAGAGTATTTGGTCTTTGTCCACAGGTGAGTATGGTTTCTTGGTCCACATGGTGTCAAAGTGGGAATATCTCTAAAGTAGATTGCTCCAAGTGGCACTGCCCAGTGGGCGACTTCCTTATACATCCCTGCAGACTACAGCTTCCTCCTTCAGAAGGCTGGAAGCCCCAGGGGTCATCCTGAGTTCTAGGATGCTACTTTGGCCCCAGCATGAACATTACAGTATTGTCATTTCCCCCTGAAGGCAGATTATAAGAGACCAAAATATGTGATCCTCCATTGAAGCAAGAAGACGAACTGGATAGTAGAGGAAACAAAGTGGAAAGAAAGTCTGTCAGAAGAAGATTGAGAAGAGATGAACAGATAGAGAGGCAACAAGACTTGGGAGGCAAGCTGCATCCATCTCCAATAAACTATAGAATGAGGGGGGAAGGATGTGACTGTAAGAGCAGTCATAGACTATAAAGAAGGATCTTGCCTGTGCTCCAATGGCTTTCTCTACAGAATCAAATAGCAGGCTTTTTGACCACAAGGGGTCTTGTTTGTTGATCCCTGACCTAAAAGTTTAACTGTAGCTGGAGTATCTGCTTCTAAAATTTGGTGCTATTGTCCAGAGACTGCAATATTCCTCATCTCCCAAGCATGAGTGTCCTAACTACATGATGGCTTGCTTGCTTCCCCAGAGTGGGTAATCCAAGATAGCAAGAAAGAAGTGGCAATAGCCTTTAGTACATAGCCCCCAAAGTCACATATTAGCAGTTCAACTGTTTTCCACTGGACATTCAAACCGAGACTGATACTTTGTGGGTGGGGACTACACAAGGCATGAATACCAGGAGGCAGCCATCAAGTGGCTACCACTGTCAATTCCTTAAATAAAATCCCTGTGGGTTTTGTTTCTCTCATCATACCCATACAGAAGTAAGAATAATACAAACTTTTATATTCCAAAAAATAAAATTAAAAAAACAGTCATTTTGGAAAAATGCTTCATAATAGTCCAAGAATATTCTAAATTAATTCCAAATATTCATACTAGACATGCTTTATTTTAAAAAAAATAAGTCTCAAGAATATTTATAAACTTGCAAATATCCAAGTAGGAGAGAGAGAGAAAAAAAAAAAAAACAACCTTCTGTGAAAGAAATCAAAATTAAGCTGCTTCCTCAGACCCTCCTACCCTGAGGTCCTAAAGAGGATGGGAATATTTGTAAAGACTCTGAGGGGGAAATATACTCAAAGTGACAACCATGTATCCATGAGGAAGACACAGTCTTAGAAAACTGCTCGTGGATACCTGGCTGGATGAGGAAATACAAAATTAAGAGCTAAAACAAGAAAACCAAAATTAATTAAGTATACAGGCCTACACATAAATAGCTGCTGTAAATATAATTAAAATTCAACATAAAAAAAAACAAAAAGAAAATCTAACTATTAAAAATAAGGAACTAAGGGTAGAGAATGAATAATTTTATGTAAATAAAATAGGTCTGATCCTTTGATTAACCATAAGAAGCTAAGAAGCCTGAGAAGAAAGAAATGGAAGTAAATGTGCTTTCTCCACAGGACTGGATAAAAATTATGACATCTAAGCTGAGGTTGGAAGAGCAGTGGGAGATGCTCAGGAAGTGGGGAGTGGGGGGCATTGGTGGCCAACAGCAAAAATCCACTCTGGATGAGACAAACAAAATTCAGTTTATGGGAAAGAGACAAGAGTTCACAGATGCAGTTCAAGGGCAATAGTGCTGAACTCAGAAAGACAAACAGCAACACTGGAGACTAATCACCAAGGTCAGCCCTGTGAACTTGTCAGAGTACTTCCCCTGACATAATGAACCCTAAGCATGTTTCTGTATTCTGTATTCCTAAGATTTGAAATCCGTGTAGGTCACACCAATACAAGCCTGCTATTAGCCAGAGGCTGGCAGGACTGTCTTTGATGGCCCCATAGGACAGCTCATGGTCCAAGAAAAGTACAGGAAATTGAAATGCTGTTATCAACAGGAGGAAGGTGGATGCCAGGCAACTTCAAAACCGGAGGAATGAGAATAGGCTGATGAGTATAGCAAAAACCAGACCACAAAGAGCCTTTTAAGTCATGCTAAGACAGGTGGATGCTTTTCCACATAAAAAATGGGTATAAATAAAATTCTAGAGCAAGAGAGTAACAGATTCAGTTTCCATTTCATTAAAATGACTCTGACTGCCAAGTGGAAAGGAAACGGGAGGAGAACTAATAAGACTGTTGCAGTAATCCAGATATAACAGGAGGTGGTCCAAATTAAAGGAGGCTCAATCCTCCTATTAGTGGTTATGCATCGGCGGGTTCAAACAACCATGGATGAAAAATATCTGGGAAAAAAATATGTGTATTTACTGAGCATGTACAGATTTCTTTCTCTTCTTATGGCTCCCTAAACAATGCAGTATAACAACTATTTAAAAGTATTTATAGCGTATTAGGTATTACAAGGAATCTAGAGATGATGTAAAGCATATGGGAGGATGTGATCTGGCTGTATGTAAATACTATGCCATTTTATATAACAGACCTGAGCATTGATTCCAGAATCCCTCCCAGGATAGAGAGGGACAACATTAATAGCTATGGGTCATGGAAAAACACGTAGACCCTGAAAGAGTAAAGCAACAGTGACCCAGAACCAACAGATTTGGATTGGGGCATGGTGCAAGAAAGTTAAAGTATCAGAAAACAATGTGATATAGGAAAAGCTTAGTTCTCCACCCCTCCAACTAGTTGGCATGCTACATGCTATCCATATCAGAACTACATAACTTAACATTTGGCTCAGAGGCAAATTTGAATCTCATTCACATAAACAATGTGTACTCCTGTCATTTATGACCTTCTTTTCCTTGATTCTGACTTTTACTCTCTTTATTTGTTTTAGTGACACTATGTATATATCCTTTTTTGGTACCGTCACCTAAGATATCTTGAAATTTTGAAAGACCTCATCATCTCCATTTCCTCAACTGAAATCCATTTTCCTGTCTACCTGAGTTCTTAATGGCTCCATCATGTTCCCTATAACCCAAGATTTGTAGCTTTTGTCAATTAACAGTATCGTTCCCCCCTTGTCTTTCTTCTGTTGCTCACCTTGAAATTTTATGTATGTGAAGAAATTTTTGAATATTGTCACATTTTTCATTCCTATGTACTACTACTTTAATCTCTCTTTTCCTCTTACTTATACATTCCATTAGTGTCCTAATTCTCCCCTCCATCCAACTGTGCATGTTTTAGTCAACTTTTTCACAGCTGTGACCAAAAGACCTGACAACAACAATTTTAGAGGAAAAGTTTGGGGTTCACGGTTTCAGAGATCACAGTTCACAGACAGCCAGCTCCATTGTTCTGGGCCCACATTGAGGTAGAACATCATGGCTAAAGAGTGGGATGGAAGAAAGCACCCCAGGACAAGGCAATCTGGAAGCAAAAAGTGTTCCTCACAGGAACAAAATATATGTCCCAAAGGCAAACCCCCAGTGACCTAACTCCTCCAGCCACACTCTGACTACAGTTACCACCAGGTTAATCCCTATCAGTGATTTAACACGCCAGTTAGGCTCTCATAACTCAATCATTTCACCTCTCAATGTTCTAGTATTGCCTCAAACATGAGTTTTAGGGGGACACCTCATATCTAAACCATAACAATGCACCATTGCCATATTAAATTCTTCTTTTAAACACTCATGATTCGTCAGTGCTACTAAATTAGGTACAAGCCCTTCCTTATGGCATTAAAGATTCCCTCTCAATATATTAAAATATGACAACACTAAGAACACTTAAGACTCCTGTAAGTTGAAATCACATATTGGGGCAGTGGGACTACTTTTCTTTGCTTCACATTTGTTTCTCAGGTCCTAGAAATACCCATAG
The DNA here is from genome assembly GCF_964194105.1 of Spermophilus citellus. Taxonomy (NCBI): domain Eukaryota; kingdom Metazoa; phylum Chordata; class Mammalia; order Rodentia; family Sciuridae; genus Spermophilus; species Spermophilus citellus. The sequence goes on from NC_138182.1 coordinate 32,965,062, forward strand.
CCTGTCACTCAAGGAAGAGGAGGAGTGAATAATACAATAGAAGATTTGGGAGATCCAGCTCATTCTCTTCCTGTCCCCTTCTTTGAGGGACCTGCCTGCCTAGACCATGGGCTGTGAACCATTCTCAGCCTTGATATAAGCTTAGTGCAGAAGCTGTACTGGGGTAGTTTAGAAGGGCAAGGTAAGTACTGGGATTGTTCAGGATGGGCAGGTCTGTTTGGTTCTCCAGTTAAGTATCAGGAATTTCATTATTGCCACACACTTGAATGAATCTGGAGGCATGTGAAGATTAAGGTTTTTTGGAACTGGTGGAATTGATTGGTATAACTTTTGTGGGAATTATACCAAGTTCAGGTCATGCGGGATTTTTTTTTGGCGGGGGGAAGAGGTACCCAGGATTGAACTCAGGGACACTCTACCACTGAGCCACATCCCTAGCCCTATTTTGTATTTTTTATTTAAACAGGGTCTCACTGAGTTGCTTATTGTCTTGCTTTTGCTGAGGCTGGCTTTGAACTAACAATCCTCCTGTCAGCCTCCCGAGCTGCTGGGATTACTGGGGTGCGCCATTGCACTGGGTCATGTGGGATTTTAAGCCTTGACAGTTTTCCATAGACAATATTGCTACCTATTGCCTGATGTTAGCTGTTTTTTAAAAATATCTTTTTTTTTAAATTTATTTTTATTTGGTGCTGAGGATCGAACCCAGGGTCTCACACCTGTGAGGCGAGCGCTCTACTGCTGAGCTACAACCCCAGTCCATGATGTTAGCTCTTTAAGCCTGGATGAGTTATCTCAGACCACCTAAAAATTTTGACTTGGTGGCTTTGAATATGGGCCAGAGGATCTTTCTATATTGCCTCAACTGCAAGCACTGACCACTTTCAGGTGATCTTAGCAGCCTCAGTCAACATTAGCCACAAAAGCCTTAATAAGAAGACTTAGGTTAAGATAGAAAAAAATCTTAGTCTGTAGACAGCTGTAGATAAATAAGTCACTTTTGTCCTTAATTCTATTTATGTGATGAATTACATGTAATGATTTGCATATGTTAAACCATCCTTGCATCCCTGGGATAAAACCAACTTGGTCATGATGTATAATTTTCTTAAATGTTGTGGAATACAACGTGCTAGTATCTTTTTAAAAAATATTAATTTTTTAGGTGTAGATGAACACAACACAATGCCTTTATTTTTATGTAGTGCTGAGGATTGAACCCAGGTCCCGCCCGTGCTAGGCGTGCGCTCTACCACTGAGCCACAATCTCAGCCCTTGCTAGTATCTTTTTAAAGAATTTTTTCATCTAGGTTATCATGGATATTGGTCTATCATTTTCTCTCCTTGATGAGTGCTTATTTGGTTTAGTGATGAGGGTGATACTAGTTTCATAGAATGAATTAGGAAGTGTTCCATCCCTTTCCATTTCATGGAATAATTTGAGAAGCATTGGCCTTAGTTCCTTAAACATATTGTAGAATTTGGCTGAGGATTTATTTGGTCCTGGCTTTTCTTTGTTGGAGGTATTTTTGTTACTGCTTCTATCTCATTGCTAGTTATTGGCCTGTTTAGGTTTGCTATATCCTCTTGATTCAATTTTGACAATTCATATATACCTAGAAGTGTATCCATTTTTTCTTATTGAAATTTAAGTTTTCAAAATAGTCCTTAATGATCCTCTGGATTTCTGTGATGATTTCTGCTTTTTCATCTCTGATTTTTATTAATTTTGGTCTTCTTTTTTTATTTAGATTATTTGGTTAAGGGCTTATCAATCTTGTTTATCTTTTCACAGAATTTTTGTATTTTTTTATTTTTAATTTCATTGATTTTGGTTCTGATCTTAGTTATTTTCTTTCATTACTGGTTTTGGAATTGGTTTGTTCTCCTTTTTCAAAGATGCATCATTAGGTTGTTTATTCACATCTTTCTGATTTTTTAATGTAGCCACTCCATAGATACACACTTTTTTTTTAGAACTACCTTCACAGTGTCCCAGAGGTTGGTACATTATATCACTATTCACATTTGATTCTCCCATCAGTTCTTTGCTTGCCAGTTGAGAAACACAGAGCACTTTTCAAATGGTACTTCACTGTGCAGCCTCTAGTCAGCTAAGTTCAATCTTCTTTCTGATCTATGCCAAATTTGTCCCTTATGCTTTCTATCCTTGTGTTATCCTTCCCCCCTGCAGTTAACCAGCACAAGTGCCACTGCCACAATCAGCTGGGTTTCAATGTACTCAATGTTCTTGATTCAATGCACCCAAGTTTATGAGTCGCTAAGACACTTTGTATGATATTAAATTTCAGTGAATTTCCTCTTTCCCTGACTGCTTGAATCCAACACCATGGAAAACTAGTAATGCAGCCTTCCACTAGTCCACAATCTTGAATCTTGATTGATTTATTTCTAAGAAGAAAATCTGATTGTGCAGTCCCTTACTCAAAACTATACACACACACACACACAAAATAGATCAAAAATTTTGGCAAACAAGGCTGAGGCAGATTGAGGAGTACTCACCACATCATTATAGTGAGTCACATTCCAGATATAATACAATCCACTATCTGGGTGTCTATGGCCAATAGAAGTTTGATGACACCATGGCTACATACCTGATACTCCAGCATCAGATAAGCCAGGAGGCAAGCTACAAATTCCAGCTGAAAGCTGTGCATGTAAGGCCAAGACCTAGCCCACACCTCTTGGATCCTTCCAGTTTCCCTGGCCTCCCAAAGAGGAATATCAGTGAACCTGCCCTTTACAACTTCCTCTTGCCCTCTAAGCACCAGCTGCCTGAGGAGGCCAAGCAGTTAGGGCTGAGAGGCATCAGAAGGTCCAGCCTGCCTGCCATATCTCTGCTTTCTGCCTACATGGATCCCCGCTCCTGCCATAGCCTCCCAGCATGACTCTGGGTCCCACTTGCCCAGCCCCTTGAGTATTCTCAGTAGGTGGACTGCAGCAACAGACAGTAGCAGTTTCTTCCAAGACATCTCCACAGGGCAACCCCATGACAACAGAAGAGGCCGGAAGACAGTGGCTGGGAGGATCACCACCTGCTTCCAATGGCTGTGCTGTTGCATGCCATGTGTCAGCAAAAATGTGGCTCCCATGGAAAGAAGGCAGAAATCTCATAGGTACAGAAACACAGTGGCTCCAATGGGATGGACAGCTGAGACAGACCAAACCAATGGACAGCCAGAGGACCCTGTGCTCTCTGGATCCTGACATCACAGCGTGGGCATCAGTCACCTGGACTCAAACAGCTGCAGGAGGGAGGTGTGCTACCTCGCACAGGCTTCTCAACATGGGTTACACTCAGGAGTACCTCTGGATCCACTTGGACATCAGGAGTCTCCTCTGCTTCTACCTGCAAGAGACATCAGAGACTGTTTTCCCTGGGACACTCCTCCTGCCCTGTCTTCTCTGTCCTTTGTCCCATGCTTCTGGGATGGGAGAGATGTTTCTCAATAAATTTGTTTCTCATGACTTGTATAATAAAATTGATGCTCCAAAGATTTTTTTTTTAAGGCTGATTAGACAAAAGGGAGGGAGGCCTGGGGGTGAGGGCAGGAGCCCACCAGCTATCCTCTTTAAGGATTGGACTACTGCGTTTCCCTCTCCTCTTCAGCGAAGATAGATTCACTCACCTTGAGCCGGTGTAGAGAGGACTCACTCGCCTTAGACTACATAACCAGGAATTTGCTCACCTTTGCCAGCATTCATGGAAACTCACATGCCCTGAGCCAGTGTAGAGCTCTCACTTGTTTGACCTAGTATGGATTGAGACTTACTTCCCTGGGCCAAGGGGAGATGGAGACTCTTCTCTTGAGCCAGAGTAGACATGACTTAATTTTAGCTGATGGCCTTTGCCACAAGGAACTCCTCTCCCAGCCTTAAGGCCCCTTGCTGAAGTGTATGGAGAGGGTGAGTAGTAGTTATTGGAGAAATCACATCTGAGAAGGCATTGGAGGGGCCAGAGTTCCTTGGCATCATTTCCATAATTCCATGTGCAGGGAATGAAGAAGTGGGACAGAGGGTAGGGGAAGGTCAGCCTGCAACAGTGACTAGGTGCTTCACCACTGCCATGCAGCCTCTCCACCCAAATCTCCTCAAGGACACTGCCACAGGTAGTAGAGAGGGAGCATATGAGATTCTTCCCAAATGTCACCTAGGTTTTACTGACTCTTATTGGATTATTTAAAGAAGTAAACCTTTTTGTCCCAACCTCCCTTTGCTTTCTTGTGGTGGAAAAGTCTTCTTGGATTGAGTACCTTTTGGCAAGTTCATGATTTATCTCTGTTGATCAGGTGGGGTGGAGGCCGTTCTTCTCACCCATTTGCTAAGGGCTGTGAATTTTTACACTCTGGTGTTAACTGCTTCTAAATTGTCATTCTATTCTTCCCTCCAGCTATGTTTCTTACATCCCAAGTCATTTTACATTTAAAACTAAATACTATATTCTGAAAATAGACCACTGTACTATCAAGTCTCCCCACAAAACTGATATGCGAGAAAATGCAACAATTCAGAGGGGAAATGATTGAGATATGAGAGCCTCAACCTAATCAGTGTGTTAATGCACTGCTGGGGATTATCTGAGTGAAACTAGAGACAGGTGGGATGTGGTTGGAGGAGGTGGGTCATTCCTTTGGAGTCTTGCCTTTGTGGTGTATATTTTGTCCCTTTCTGCTTCCTGGTGCAATGTCCTGAGCTGCTTTCTTCTGTCATGCCCTTCCACCATGATGTTCTGCCTCACCTCAGACCCAGAGTAACACAGTTAGCCATCTATAGATGGAGACATCTGAACCTGTGAGCCCCAAATTAACTTTTACTCCGCTCAAATTGTTTTTCTCAGGTATTTTGGACACACCAGTAGAAAAACAATTGACCAGGGCTGGGGATGTGGCTCAAGCGGTAGCGCGCTCGCCTGGCATGCGTGCGGCCCAGGTTCGATCCTCAGCACCACATACCAACAAAGATGTTGTGTCCGCCGAGAACTAAAAAATAAATAGTAAAAGTTCTCTCTCTCTCCTCTCTCACTCTCTCTTTTAAAAAAGAAAAGAAAAGAAAAACAATTGACCAAACAGTTTCCAATTGTGAAATCATCAGGGGCTTGGAAAGTTTTTTGAAAGAAAAAGTCTTGGCATATTTTTTCTAAAGAGAAAAATTCCCAATGGTAGTAAATCCCCCTAAGTGAAAGCCACTTCCTAGACTGAGGCATGAGCATGCTGTGTGCTGCCAGGAAATGGACATTTTCTGATCCAGTCTTGCCTAGGGAATGGATTGCTTAATTGCTGCCTGGAAGATTACAATGTGCAGAAGATTCTGGGAGGCAAAAGGGGCATAATGAGGAGTGTGCCTGAGAGCAAGCTCGGTGCCAGCTGGACGACTCCATGTCTACAGGGGCACAGTAACAGAGATGTGCAGAAATCCTGGAGGATGGGAGGGAAGCAATGTAGAGAGAAATGGCTTTTGTGAATTTTGCGTGGCTTTGTCTCGGGAGTACAAAGACAGGGTGTCTTGGGCTCGTATTTTCCTTTAGGCCCGCCACTGGACTAGGTTGTGACTTGTCGGGCAGGTGTTCTGCTTGTGACTTCTAGAAACAGATGTTGGCCTTCCTCCTGTGGACAATGTAACTCCCCCTCTCTAGGTTAGAAGAAAGGGCTGACTTAATTAAATATGCAGATACTGAGCCCCTTCATGCTGAGGCCCTTCCAGCAAGTGGTGCCCAATCTATGGGCTCCATCCCTACAGCCAGTGCTCAGTTTTCCAGTGTGGGCCCCTATTCTCCCAGAGGCCTCCTTTGGTCCACAACTTCCTACAGCCTCTTATTGCATGCTGGTCAAAAGTGCAGTCAAGTGGGAATGGATGTTTGGATCAGTGTAAGTCCCCCACTCACAGGAGGTTATGGGCAGCAGTCCAGCAACCCAGATGTGATGTTTATCTTCACAAACCCTGAGTAGAAGCAGGCCTCAGTTGCACAGGGAGAGCTAAATAGTTTCCTTTACAAAATATGAAGCCTCAGGAAACAGGAAATGGATTAATACAATAGAACTACTTTCAACACACAAGCTTTATAATTTAAATGAAATAGATCAGTTGGTGAAAAAGCAAGAACCATAAGAATGGGAACATTAAAGGAGACCCTCATCATTACACAGATTACATGTATGACGATGTGAGGGGAAAAAAAAGAAAAAGAAGTGTGTCACATTAGATTGAGTAGAGAGAAGTGAGGGGGGGGAGGGGGAATAGGAAGGACAACAGAATAAAATAGACACTACTATTGCTGTATGTATATATGGGACTGTATGACCAATGTGATTCAGCAACCTGTACACTCAGAAAAAGGAGTAATTATACCCCATTTGATTCAAATGTATGATATGTCAAGATCATTGTACGGTCATGTGTAACTAATTAAAACAAATTTAAAAAAAAAGAATGGGAACATTGAAATCTGCCCACACCAGCCTGTGTGGGAACCAGGCTCACAGTAGGCCCAGGTCCACTCATCCACCAGCAGGGCAGACACCCACTGGAGCCTAGCCTCTGGCACAGGACCACCCCTTCCCTCCAGCAGACTACTACAGGAGCCCAGGCCTGGCCCAGCTCTGATACCGCTGTTGACCGGTGACGAGTCCTTGCTTCCCCAATGTTGAAGAATAACACCAAAGAAGCACGCTGAGGCAAGGTCAGAGTAGAAATTAGAAGTTTATTAAAGGACAGCAGAAAAGACTTCTCCCGGAGGAAGAAGGGGACCCAAGAGGTGGAATCCGTGGAAGTGCGGTTGTTTCCCCTTCTTATAGTTTTGGGGATAGAATGTAGGTTGAAAGGCCCGAGGGGTGGGACACTTCTTTGTGATGGGCTATCTTTAAGTTTGCTGGGGGCTGTTCATTAACACTTCTTTGAGGTGGACTTTGGCCTAGGGCCTTTTCGGGACTTCATTAACATTCCATGAGTTGTCCTGTGTTTTCCCTGAGTCATTCCCAGCATGGCCTCCATTTTAGATTTTACTCGGTATTAGACCCGATTTACCTAACTACACTGACTACCTAACTTTAAATCTGGCTTCAGCTCCACCCATCAATTTGCGCAGGACCCGGTCCACAGTAGGTCCAAGTTTACACCCCCTCTCCCCAGAGACTAAGCCTAACCCACTTCCATCTTGGGACACTGCAGTCATTGCCATAGCCTTCCCCACGCAGTAACCCCTAACTTTTTGACAGTAGAAAGGGCCTAGAAGCAGCTGCTTCTCAGGACAAGCATCCCAAAGAGAGTGTGATGCCTACCCTTTTAGCCTCATCTCTGTAGGATATGGTTTCCTTCTTGGGGCACCTTAATTATTATCTCGAGTTACATCAGCTATTGCTGCCACCACTTTTAGATGCAGTAACATACATTGAGGGACACTAGCAGGGTCTGGATGCCCAACAACAAGGTGAGGTACAGACAATCTGCACGGGTACTACAAGAATACAGGGTATAACTGTAATATCTCAGATCCACACTGCAAAAAGGAAGACACATAGACAACATGAAAAAACAAGGGAGGAAAGTGCCCCAAATAAACCAGGGTAGTATAACAGAACTCATGGACAGTGAAGTTGATGAAATATCAGAGAAGAAGTTCAGAATATTCATAATTAAAATGCTCTGTGAATTAAAGAATGACCTAAATGAGAAAATACAGGAAAAAAACGATCACTCCAACAAAGATATAAAAGCAAATACAGGTAGCCAAAGATTACTTCAAGAGAGAGATAGAGACTCTGGGGAAAAAAAAAATCAGTCAGAAATCCTTAAAATGAAGGATACAATAAACCAAATTAAAAACTCAATAGAAAGAATAGCCAACAGACTAGATCACTTGGAAGAAAGAACGTCAGATAATGAAGACAAAGTATACAATCTGGAAAATAAAGTTGATCACACAGTGAAGATAATAAGAAACCATGAACACAAGAATTATAGGACAGCATCAAAAGACCAAATCTAAGAGTTATTGGGATAGAGGAAGGCACAGAGTTTCAAACCAAAGAAATCTAGAATCTCTCCAATGAGATAATATCAGAAAATTTCCCAAGCACGAGGAATAAATTGGAAAACCAAATACAAGAGGCATATAGGACCTACATGGAGAGCAGGGCAAGCTCCTGATTCACTTTGACTTGCATCCTTGTATGATTATCTTTTCTCCTATATAGTTGATTTTTGAAGTTAAATATTTTTTTTCCCATCTCTTTAATTTTAGATATGTTCTACAGGTATTTCTGTGTGTTTTCAATGGGCTTTCCTTTTAACATGGGAAAAAGAAACACCATACTAATGTGAAACCATTAGAGTTACAATTTTTGTAACGTACAGAAGGCTACTCCTATACATCTCCACTCCCAACCCCCTCAGTTACTGATGTCATAATGTAACAAGTATATGCATTGTGTGTGGAATCAAGGATGAAGTGGCCTTTGAGGGCCTTTGAGTCTCCATACTATTTTCCAAATTGGCTATACCAATTTGCAGTCCCACCAGCAACATATGAGTGTACCTTTTCCCCCCTGCAACCTCACCAGCACTTGAACAAATTTTTAGGCATCCCCTGGACCAGCAGAGGGTCCCATGATCTCTTTAAAAAATAAGCTATTCTGTTCCCTGGAGCCCTTGGTGGGGGAGGGGGGGTCCTGCAAATTCCTGAGATGCCCATAAGGTATCTTTCCTATTGTGTTTGTGCAAACTACTTAGCATCTCCTTAGAAGTTGTAATCCCTTCAAGAAGCACATCTTTCTAATCCCCAGCTTTACATGTACTTTTCTGGCCAAACTGCAAGTATTTAAAATTTGCTAGCTCTGTATTCTCCTCCCCATTCTCAGTAAACCAGGCTAAAGATTGACATCAATAGCCATGTCATGAACATTGTGCTATCCTGAAAGTTCCTCCACCAGATTAGTTAGTCCATCATTTTTACATTCAACCTCACACAGAGTCTCAAGACATGGCAAAGTATAATCAAGTTCTTGGTACCAATTTCTGTTTCAGTTAGCTTTCTTTGTCACTGTAATCGAAACTCCTGAGAACAACTTAGAGGATCACAAGTTTATCCATTTATCCACTGCTATGATTTCAGAGATCTCAGTCCATAGATGACCAACTCTATTGCTCTAAAGCCCAAGGTGAGGCAGCACATCATGGGTCAAGGGCCCAGAAGAGAGAAGCTGCTCCCCTCACGGAAGCAAGGAAGTAGAAAGAGGGGGAAAAGTCACAGGAAAGAAGCATCCCTCCAGGGCATGTCCCCAGTGACCCACCTCCTCTAGTCATGCCCCACCTGCATGTTGTTACCACCTGTTTATTCCATTGAAACTAGGAGCATCTGATTAGGTTGCAAACCTCACAATCCAACCATTTTACCTTTGAATATTCCTGTATTAACCTAGGAGCTTTGGGGGGACACCTCATATCCAAACTACAAAAGGCTGTCAGCCTGTCTACTTGGGACACTGAGGCAAGAGGATCATACATTCAAGCCCAGCCTGAGCAACCTAGTGAGAGCTTGTCTCAAGTTAAAAAGCTGGGGATGTACCCCAGTGGTACGGCATTGCCTAAAATGTGTGAAGCTTTGGGTTCAACTGCCAGTATCTGCAGGCAGGTGGGAATGGGGGGAGATGGTGCTTAAGGGAATGAGTTCAACCCTAATGCCCCTTTCCTCATGTGAGAATAAAGCAATGAAGTGCTTTGATCTTGAACTTGCCAGTTTTTAGAACTGAAAGAAGTTAATTTCTATTAATTACCCAGTCTTAGGTATTTTCTTACAGCAGCACAAAGGGACTCAGTCATCTGGGAATGCCTCCATTTCTTCCCCCTATGGGAAGAACAGTTTTGCTAGTTCTAGGATTCTTGGCTTCCACATTTTTCCTTCATCACTTTGAATACATCAACCCCACTGCGTTTTGCATTCCAGGGATTCCAATGAGAAATCTGAGAAGAGGAATTAGCTGGGTCAAATGGTGCTTCCATTCCCAGCTTTCCAAGGAATCTCCATACTATTTTCCAAATTGGCTGTACCAATTTGCACTCCTACCAGCAACATATGAGTGTACCTTTTCCCCCCTGCAACCTCGCCAGCACTTGTTGTTTGACTTCATAATGGCTGCCATTCTTACTGGAGTGAGATGGTATCTTAGAGTAGTTTTAATTTGCATTTCTCTGATTGCTAGAGATGATGTATTTGTTGATTGATTGTATATCATCTTCTGAGAAGTGTCTGTTCAGGTCCTTGGCCCATTTGTTGATAGGGTTATTTGTTGTTTTTTTTTTTTTTTTTCTTTTTGGTCTATATCCAAGAGACCTAAAAACAGCATACTACAGGGACACAGTCACATCAATGTTTGTAGCAGCACAATTCACAATAGCTAGACTGTGGAGCCAACCTAGATGTCCTTCAGTGGATGAATGGATTAAAAAAATGTGGCATATATACACAATGGAATATTACTCATCACTAAAAAATAATAAGATCATGGCATTTGCAGGGAAATGGATGGCATTAGAGCATTACAGCAGATAATGCTAAGTGAAGTTAGCCAATCCCAGAAAAAACAAATGCCGAATGTCTTCTCTGATATAAGGGGGGTGACTCAAAATGGGGTAGGGAGAAAGAGCATGGGAAGAAGATTACCTCTAGATAGGGAAGAGAGGTGGGAGGGAAAGGGAGGGAGAAGGGGAATTGCATGGAAGGTGGAAGGAAACCCTCATTGTTATACAAAATACATGTATGAAGATGTGAGAAAAAAAAAAGAATAGCATCACCTTAAATTGGGTAGAGAGAAGTGATGGGAGAGGAGGGGAGGGGATGGGGGGAAAGGAAGGACAGTAGAATGAAATAGACATTATTATTACTGTGACTGCACGACAAATGTGATTCTGCAACCTGTACACTCAGAAAAATGAAAATTATATCCCATCTGATTCAAATGTATGATATGTCGAGGTCATTGTACTGTCATGTGAAACTAATTAAAACAAATAATTTTTTTAAAAAAAGAAATACAATGTCCACATAAAAGTAAAAAAAAAAAAATCTGAGAAGACCTTATGGGGAAATCATGATTAACCCCTCCTCCCTCTCACCCTCATAGGTGTTAATACTTTACAGTGTCTTAAGGAACACAGCATTTTGTTATAGTATCACAGTGTGAGTGAGGTGTCACCACCCTTTTGAAACTAATTATTCAAGAGTTGGAAGAAAAAGGAATTGGATATCTTGAGTATAGATATGTTGAGGTCTTTCAAAGCCAAAAGTAATGATAGGTTCTTAGACTTAAAATGAAAAATCCATTGAAGTTTTGTACAAATTTAAATTTCTAAACAAGTAAAATATCAGCTCAATAGCCCACTGAAGCCCAAAGCTCCTGAGATACTTTTTGTTTTTTTACCTATATGAAGTTTAATTAATGAATCTTTTCCAGCAGTATTTAATACATCACTCAATAAGTCTTCACTGAGAAATTCAGGATACCTCGTTTTCACAGTAATTTTAAGTCCTAGTGATGAAAACTTAAGACAGCTTCCTCAAAGGAAGTTAAAACATTAATGAATCCAATGCAGCCAGTGTTTTGCACATCCAGCTTGACCGTCCTATAATTTAGACTGAGTCTTTTGGAATAGTTATTCCTTTTTATTAATTGTATTGTTTTCATGAAGCCATGGGAGGAAAAAGCTGAACATTGAAAATCATTGACAAAATACCTAAAGAAGGAGCCAGCCAATATACTATAAAAAATTGAGGGAAAGTGTATCAAAAACACATGAAATGAAGTAAAAGTGCCACTGCTGTTTTAAATAACTGCACATGTTAGATTTTCCCCTGCATAGGCTAAAGAATGATGCATGGAACCAGCATGTGGATAGGAAGCTTGGTTCAGACCTTCTGGAAGTGCAGCAGAGCGCTGTGGAAGATAAAAGAGTAGATGGCCTCTGTGAGGATCCCTTAGGGTAAATTGGCATGGATGGGATTTGTAAGCCAAGCTCCACTGGCTGAAGTAATACTTGGCCAGACCCAGATTCCATAGGGTGCTTATGCAGACTAACCAGTTGAGATAATAATCACACTGCACCTATCTTAGGGGACATTCCTCCCAGCATCATCTATATCATCACACCACACAGGTTGCTAGAGGTGTCCACGGGGGTCGGGCCATGCACCAAGAGGGATAGATTAGCATCACTGTCCAGGTGCCGTAAGCAGTGTAACTCGTGGGTGCGGCAGCGGAGCTGATAGGGAGCTAGAAACTCCAAGAAGAAGGGGTGGATCTGGGACCTGTGCAGCTGCGGGGGCAATCACGTGGCCCAGCCCCACCATTGACAATACAAACTCCGGAGAAGTTCAGGTTTCCTAGACCTGGGGCCAGAGCCATTGCAGCAGCGCGACGTGTCTCCCCCTACAGTCGACTAGGGTGTCTGCCCCTGCGCGAGGGAAGGCGGTCTGGGGGCCTGAGTGGGAAGTCCGCAGCCCCGCCCCGACTCACGCCTGTGGGGTGGACCGGCTCTAGGCCAGTGGGAGGCTGGGGAGGCCCAGGGCCATCATACCAGAGGGATCCTAACCCTTTCCCGGAATGGGAGTTAGGGCGTTGGAACCAGAGCCAGTGAGGAGAGGAGGTGAGGGGTGGAGGGAGCTGTGCTTGAGCGTTGGCAGAGGGGCCAACGGTCAACCAAGCAGACATGCACAGATCCGCCTCCTTCTGCTTCTGGAAGCGGGTGTGAGGTGGGGGATGTAGGATCCTTTCTTAATCTTATTCAGAAAGTGGCAAAGGTCTGGGGACTCAAAATCACTGGGGGCTCTGCCCAGGCATGATTGGGCCATTACTGGCCCTGACTTCATAAGGAGTAAGTGAGGAAATTTCAAAGAGCAGGTATTATAAGAGATGCTGTGCCTGGGTTTTTGTACGTCATAAGTATAGGAAGCTCTTGGTGGTGGCCTATAGCATGTTTTGTGGTTGTGGTCTTTGGATATTGGTTTTTTTGATTTGAGTTTGTTTTCGTTTGTTTTTTATTTTTGGTTTGTTGTTTTGATTTTTTTTTTTTTTTTTTTTTTGCTTTGTTTTGTTTTTAGCTAGCATCCTTAGTTGGTGTTCCTGCTTAGGATGAATTGTAAGAGTAGTCAGACTAGTGCAGTGTTGCAGGAGCCCTGCTCCTGTGATGAGATTCCCTTCACAGACCATTATCAGCTCCTAAAGACCGTTGGGCATGGTGGGTTTGGCCAGGTGAAACTAGCCCGCCATCTCCTCACTGGGGCAGAGGTGGCAGTAAAAATCCTGCCAAAGGAGGGGCAGGTGTTTCCAGTCCTCTCTGAACCAGATATCATGATGACTCTGAGCCACCCACATGTGATTCAGCTATTTCAGGTTATTGAAACTGTCCAAAATGCCTACCTCGTGATGGAGTACGCAAGTGGGGGACAGCTATCTCACCACATCCAGGCTGGTGGCATGCAGGAGGAGGAGGCACGAAGACTGTTCAGGCAGATCGCAAGGGCTGTGGACTACTGCCATAAGAAGGGTGTCGTGCACCGAGACCTGAAGGTGGAAAACATCATGCTGGATGCCAGAGGCAACATCAAACTCATCGACTTTGGCCTAAGTGCCAGGTTCATAGCTGGGCTGAAGCTGAACAGGTTCTGGGGCACTCTCGCATACCTTGCTCCTGAAATCGCCTTGCGGCAAGAGTATGAGGGGCCCCCAGTGGATATCTGGAGCCTGGGAGTCATTCTGTATTTTATGTTGACAGGGAAATGCCCATTTATGGGGATCACCACTAAGCACCTGCTGAAGTTGATCGTGTGCGGAAGGTACCAAATCCCCCACCACGTTCCTACCTATGCACAAAACCTTATCTGCAAACTACTGACTGTGAACCCCAAGCAGCGGCCCACAGTACAGCAAATCCTGCAGCACCCATGGCTGAGGCAGAGTGAGTATTTACCATATCATTATCATGACCCACTCCCCAAACACCCAGATCCTGCAATAATGGCAATCCTGTTTGATATGGGCTGTGACCCATACAATACCTGGGTGTCTGTGGCCAATAGAAAGTTTGATGATGCCATGGCTACATACCTGATACTCCAGCATCAGATAAGCCAGGGGGCAAGCTACAAATTCCAGCTGAAAGCTGTGCATGTAAGGCCAAGACCTAGCCCACACCTCTTGGATCCTTCCAATTTCCCTGGCCTCCCAAAGAGGAGTATCAGTGAACCTGCCCTTTACAACTTCTTCTTGCCCTCTGAGTACCAGCTGCCTGAGGAGGCCAACAAATTAGGGCTAAGAAGCATCAGAAGGTCCAGCCTGCCTGCCGTTAATCTCTACTTTCTGCCTACATGGACCCCCACTCCTGCCATAGCCTCCCAGCATGACTCTGGGTCCCACTTGCCCAGCCCCTTGAGTATTCTCAGTAGGTGGACTGCAGCAACAGACAGTAGCAGTTTCTTCCAAGACATCTCCACAGGGCAACCCCATGACAACAGAAGAGGCCGGAAGACAGTGGCTGGGAGGATCACCACCTGCTTCCAATGGCTGTGCTGTTGCATGCCATGTGTCAGCAAAAATGTGGCTCCCATGGAAAGAAGGCAGAAATCTCATAGGTGCAGAAACACAGTGGCTCCAATGGGATGGACAGCCGAGACAGACCAAACCAATGGACAGCCAGAGGACCCTGTGCTCTCTGGATCCTGACATCACAGCGTGGGCATCAGTCACCTGGACTCAGACAGCTGCAGGAGGGAGGTGTGCTACCTCGCACAGGCTTCTCCACACGGGTTCCACTCAGGAGCAGACCTGGACATCAGGAGTCTCGTGTGCTCCCACCTGCAAGAGACATCAGAGACTGTTTTCCCTGGGACACTCCTCCTGCCCTGTCTTCTCTGTCCTTTGTCCCATGCTTCTGGGATGGGAGAGATGTTTCTCAATAAATTTGTTTCTCATGACTTGTATAATAAAATTGATGCTCCAAAGATTTTTTCTTTTTTAAGGCTGATTAGACAAAAGGGAGGGAGGCCTCAGGGTAAAGGCAGGAGCCCACCAGCCATACTCTTCAAGGCATGGCCTACTGTGTCCCACTCTCCTGTTCAGTTTAGAGACTTGCTCACTTTGAGCCAGTGTTATTGGGGACAAAATTAGAAAAGTTGCATTCACTTTTGCACCATCATAATGTTAAAAATCTTCATATGTTTGAGATAGTCTGTTTATTTTAAATTTCAGGTAAGAGCTTAGAGGTAATTTAGGTCAAATTCATCACTGTTGAAAGACACTAAAGGCCAAAGTCATGTTCCTGACTGGTTGATTGCACTGACATTTAGGAACAGAGCCAGCCTAGAACCAAGGGTTCTATGTCTACCCAGCCTCCTTCCTTTACCTTGACTCATTCATTTATTTATAGATTCCTTCAGGATATACTTTTGAGGGCTTATTTTCTGATAAGCCCTAGATAGTAACACTTGTTGTTATTATTAATTGTAGCCAAAATCATAAAATAATCCAAGTGTCTATAAAATAATAGCCAAATCCAATACAATAGTATGCAGCAACAAAAAGGAACAATTATACACAAACAACAAAATAGATTAATCTCAAAAATTATGCAATGTGAAATGAGCCCTGTATAAATAACATGATCACTACATTGATATAAAAATATTCAGATATAAAGATATAAAATCTATAGATATAAAGTAGATTTGTGGTTTTGTAGGGCTGGAAGTAGCAAGGATTGACTGAGAAAGGACAAAAGGCTATTTTGAGGGGTGATGGACATGTTCTAGAACTTTTTAATAATGGTTGTTCAACTCTAGAAATTACTGAGTCTGCATGTTTATAATTTGTGGACTTTTTGGTGTGTAACCTATAAATCTACTTGAAAGACAGTAGGTTTGCTTGGGAGGCTGAGGTAGGAGGATCACAGGCTCAAAGCCAGATATTTAGCAAGGCTCTAAGCAGCTTTGTGAGAACCTGTCTCAAACTAAAAAATAGAAAGGGATGGGGATGTGGCTCAGGGGTTAAGAGTTTCTGGGTTAAATCCCTGGTACCAGGAAATAAAATAAAAACAAAAACAGTAGGTTTAAACAAAATTGACAAAATCTTAGATTAAGAAAACTAAATTAAAATAAAACCAGATATTAAAAAGGATACATTAGGGCTGGGGTTGTGGCTCAGCGGTAGAGTACTTGCCTTGCACGTGCAAGACCCTGGGTTCAATCCTCAGCACCACATAAATAAGTGAAACTTAAATAAACAACTGCAACTTAAAAATATTTTTTAAAAAGAATACATTTTGTATTAGTCACAGTGACAAAAAAATACTAAAAAAGAATAACTTAAAGGAGGAAAAGTTAATTTTTCCTCAGAGCTTCAGAGGTTTAGTCCATGATGGGTGTCCCCACAGCTCTGGGACCAAGGTAAAGCAGAACATCATCGCAGAAGGGTGTGGTAGAGGAAAGTTCCTTGGCTCATGGCAGGCAGGAAGCAAAATCAAGGTACCAGAGGCAAAATATAAACCCCAAAGGCAAACCCCCACTGACCTTTCTCCAACCACATATTACCTGCCTACAGTTATAACCCACTACAGTAGTCCATTTCAAATTATTAATCCACCAAATGGATTAACCCATTAAATAAGTTACAGCTCTCATAACTTAATTTCACATCTGAGTATTGCTACCTTGTCTAATATGAGCTTTTTAGGACGACACCTTATATCCAAATAACAACACATTACAACTGATAATAGAAGTACTATTGTAATGAAGTAATTTTTGTTAAAATAGAAGTACAAAGGCTTATTACAGATTGTTATAAACAACTCTATGACAAGAAAATTAATAACCTAGAAAAAAGGACACATTCTCTGTATTATAAATTCCATATACCTATACCCCTGATGTGACTTGCTACACTGTTGGTTTTATAATTATTTCATCAATAATAGTGTCACAAATTCATACTACAAAATAAGTTTGATTTCTGTCCAATTCAACACATGGAGTCACACAATTGATAAATGAGTGCACTTTTGACACAAATATCCGCTGATATTTTAATTAAGGAGTAAAAAAATTGTATTTCACTGATGTCAACTACTTCTTTGCTGAATTGAATGATAGTTTTCAAATACTGAAAGAATGGTTTCTAGATTAGATTTTGGTTACTGTAAAAAAAAATACAACTTAAAGGAAGAAAGGTTTATTTTGGCTTCAGAATTTTTAGTCCATGGTCAGTTAGCCATCTTGCTTTGAGCCTGTAACACCACATATATCATAGTGGGAGCATGTGGTAGAGGAGGTCAGTTCACCCAATAACAACCAGAAAATAAAAAGTCAAAAGAGAAAGGAAAGGACAGGGATCTCAATATTCCCCTCAGGGCACACCCAAAATGAACTAACTTCCTTCACTAGGCCCTACCTACTAAAGCTTCTACAACCTCCCAATAAGTGACCAGCTGAGGATCAAGGCTTCCACCTATGGTGGGGTAACAGGAGGTATTCCAGATCCTAAGTATAGAAGTTCCCCAGTTTGGAGGAACTCAGACATGACATATTTTAAGTTTACTCATCATCAACATTTTAATTCTCACTATATTTTTCTCTCATCACTTTCTTCAGTTTAGAGATAATAAGCAATAAGTCAAAGCTTACTTTGCACCATTTAAAAATTTCCATGGAGGGCTGGGATTGTGGCTCAGAGGTAGAACGTTTGCCTAGCATGCATGAGGCACTAAGTTCAATCCTCAGCACCACATAAAAATAAAACAGATATTGTGTCCACCTAAACTAAAAAATAAATGTTTAAAAAAAATTTAAAAAATAAATAAATAAAAATTTCCATGGAGTAAATATCCCCATCATGGCTGACTTCAAAGGATCAATACGGCATCTCTGAATGCAAACTTGGAAAGAGATGTGTAAACACATACAATAAATAATCTTAAGAGTATAAATAATGGTAAAATGGATTAAAATAATTAAAAATAATTATAACTAAAAAGTGATCAATATTGAGTTTTTAATCGTATTTGTCATTCAATTTAAGTTCATGAGATTTGATTTTTTAATATTGATAGTATTTAACTCCCTGGCTCATTAAATTTCTGGAATTTTAACAACCCACCCTCATCAACTAACCCCAGGAGGCCACTGAATCCCCTGTTTTACCATTGAGAAAACTGAAATTCAAAGAGACTATTACTAACTTCCTATGGTCACACAGAACAGTGTCAACAAGTTGTCTAATTCCAAATCTCTCCCTTAACACTGTTACTGATGGTTTACACACACCATACCCTAACATCTTCATGTGAATGGATTTATTATTTATTATATAGTCATTGCCTTCTTCTCCAATAGGTCAAATGATAACCTAACCAGACCAAGAGTAATGAGTAAGTAGAAAAAGAACATTTATCTACATATGCTTTGTTAAGAATACAGCAGGATCATTCCCTCCTAGGATTTGACTAAGAAAGAGATCAACATTTGCTCATGAACTGGTGAAAATGATAGATTGTTTTTTAAAAAAATATTTGTCATCTGATGTTTCTTTTCAGATATTTTCACTGTTTTTAATGAAAATGTTAAGACTTACCTTAAAGAACACAATGAAGAGCAATGTTCAATTGTGACCTGAATGATTCATGGACACTTATACATATTCAAACCTATTTTTGTTTGTTTAGTTTTGTCTTGCTTTGTTTGGGTTTTTGTTTTGTTTTTTTGTTTTTCTCATTCCTAACATCTTTTTAAGGCAGTTCTTTCTCTTTTTTAATTTTATTTTTATTTTTTAGTTCTAGTTGGACACAACACCTTTATTTCACTTGTTTATTTTTGTATGTGGTGCTGAGGATCGAACCCAGGGTCTCCCATGTTCTAGGCGAGCAGTCTACTGCTGAGCCACAACCCCAGCCGCTAAGGCAGTTATTTCTTATAGATAAAAAGTTTGAGGACTAATATATTTAATTATAATATAGCAGTTTTGTTCTTGTACTATTTTACTTTTATTTTTACTATTAATTTTTAAATTTTTATTATATACACCTTTTCTCTCACCTGTTTCCCTTGAACCTCTTTATGTCTTTTCCTCTACTAATAGCCAACATTTACTGATCTATCATTCCTCCTCTATTTTCTACTTCTATTTTCTCTCCCCCTCCCTCACAAGCATCATTTCCTACATTATTTCTTTTCTATCTCTGTTCACAGCTTAAAAGTGTAAATATGTACATAATCCTACTGTATTAACTGTGGGCAATAACTAAACACATCATCTCTGTTTATTGTGACAATAGATATCTAAGCAGGAACTATTTGGTTGGATGCTATAAATGGTTTGTATTGGTTGATGTATTATCTGTCTCCCCCTAAATTGTAAGGTACTAAAAACCTTCAAAGTTCTTATAAGTCCACAGGGAAGAAACTCAACTGCCTCAAAATCACACTGTCAAATGAGTAGACACACAAACAACATGAAAAAGCAAGGGAAAAAATCATCTCAAACAAATAAATATAATTCAATAACACCACAGTGGAAGAAATGACAGAGAAGGAGTTTAGAATGTTCATAGATAAATTGATCTGCAAAGGTAAAAATGATGTAAGAAGGAAAATACAGGAAGCAAAACATCCAATAAAGAGAGGTTCTTAAAAAAGAAAAAAAAAAACGAGCAGAAATTCTCAAAATGAAGAAATCAATAAACCATTAAAAATTAATTGGAAAGCATCACCAGCAGACCAGACCAATTGGAAAACAGAGTTTCAGAAAATAAAGACAAATTATATAATCTAGAAGATAAAGCTGACCATGGAGATAAGATATTAAAATAACATGAACAAAACTTTCAAGAAATATGGGATCGCATGAAAAGTCCAAACTTAAAAGATTTATCAGGATGGATGAGGGCTTGCAGATACAAATCAAAGGAATGCACAATCTTTTCAATAAAATCATACCTGAAAATTTCCCAAACCTTAAGGATGAAATGGAAAACCAAATACGGGAAGCTTACAGGACCACAAATATATAAAATAAAAACAACAGACCCACACCAAGTCACATTATTATGAAAATATCCAATATCCAGAATAAGGACAGAATTTTAAAGGCTGCCAGAGAAGAATGAGAGATTACTTTCAGAAGGAAACCAATCCAGATCTCAACTGATTTATTTCTCTGGGTTGATCCTTAAGGCCCAGCAGTTCATGGAATAACAATAATACATAACAAGTGCTACACAAAAATGGATGCCAATCAAAAATACTATACACTGCAAAATTAAGCTTCAGATACGAAGAGAAATAAAAGCCTTCTATGACAAACAAAAGTTGAAAGAATTCACAACTAAAAAGCTTGAACTACAGAACATTCTAAATATTTCATGAAGAAGAAATAAAAAATAAAAGTGAAAATCAGCAAAAGGAGAAACTACACTAAAGGAATAGCCAATCAAAGGAGAAACTAATTCAAAATAAAAACCAGAAATAAAGCACAATGTCAGGGAATAAAAATCATTTTTCAATAATAACATTGAATGACAATGGCCTAAACTCATCAATCAAAATACATAGACTGGCAGATTGAATTTAAAAATAAGACCCAATAATGTGCTTCCTCCAAAAGACTTACCTCATAGGCAAAGACTGAAAGTAAAAGGATGGGGAAAAAACATATCATTCACATGGATCTCATAAATAAGCAGGGGTCTCCATCCTCATATCAGATAAAGTGGACTTAAAGCCAAAAGTTAATCAAAAAGGACAAAGAAGGCCATTTTATACTGCTTAAGGGAACAATACATTGACAAGACATAACAATTTAAATATTTATGCCCCAAATAATGGAGCACCTACATACATCAAACAAACCCTTCACAATTTCAAGAACCAAATAGACCACAACACAATTATACTAAGTGACCTTAATATACCTCTCACCACTCGATAGATCTTAAAAAAAGAAACTTAATAAAGAAACTACAGAAATAAAAAATACAATTAACATTTTATACTTAACAGATATATATATATAAAATATTTCATCTATCAATAACTAAATGCACTTTCTTCTCAGTGGTTCATGGCTCCTTCGCTAAAATAGATGATATCTTGTGCCCCAAAGCAACTCTTAACAAATACAAAAAAAAAAAAAAATAGAAATAATACCTTGTATTTTATCAGATCATAATGGAATAAAATTAGAATGCAATAACAAAATAAAAAAACAGAAGCTGGATACTAAATAATACACTGTTGAATGACCAATGGACAGCTGAAGAAATCAGGGATGAAATAAAAATATATATACTTAAATGAGAATAGCGACACAGTTACCAAAATCTCTGAGACACTATGAAGGCGGTTCTAAGAGGAAAATTCATTGCATTGAATGCATTCTTTAAAAGAATAGAAAGTCATCAATTAAATTGCCTAACTTTACATCTCAAAGCCCTAGAAAAAGAAGAGCAAATCAACACTAAAAGCAGTAGAAGACAGGGAATAATTAAAATCAGAGCTGAAAATAATAAAATTGAAACCAAAAAAGTAAAAAAGCAACAAAAAATAAGTTGGTTTTTTGAAAAAAAAATACATAAAAATTGACAAACCCTTAGCCAAACTAATGAAGAGAAAAAGAAATCTCAAATTACTGAAATTCATGATGAAAAAGGAAATATCACCACAGACACCAGTGAAATACAGAATATAATCAGAAACTACTTTGAAAATCTATATAGAAAATCATTAAGACATCAACAAATTTCCAGAGATATATGACCTACCCAAATTGAATCAGGAAGACATAAAAAATTTAAACAGATCAATTTCCAACAATGAAAGTGAAGACATCATCAAAAGCCTTCCAACAAAGAAAAGCCCAGGACCAGAGGGCTTCTCAGCCAAGTTCTATAAACATTCAAAGAAGTATTTACACCAATACTCCTCAAATTATTCCATGAAATACAAAAGGAGGGAATACTTCCAAACTTCTATGAAGCTAATATCACTTTGATACCAAAATGAGACAAAGACACATCAAGTAAAGAAAACTTCAGATCAATATCCCTGATGAACATAGATGCAAAAATTCTTAATAAAATACTGAAAAACTGCCTACAAAAATATATTTAAAAGACAGTGCTCAGTGGTAGAGCACTTGTCTACCATAGGTGGAGCACTGGGTTTGATCTTCAGCACCACATAAAAAGTAAATAAATGAAATAAAGTTATAAAAAAGTTTTTTTTTTTTTAAATATAGTGCACCATGATCAAGTGGGGTTCATTCCAGGGATGCAAGGTTGGTTCAACATACAGAAATCAATATTTATGTAATTCATCACATGAATAGATTTAAGGATCAGAATCACATGATTATCTCAATAGATACAGAAAAAGCATCGGACAAAGTTCAGCATACATTCATGCTAAAAACACTAGAAAAACTAGGGATAGTAGGAACATACCTTGGTAAGCTATATATGCTAACCAAGACCAACATGACTATAAATGGAGAAAAATTGAAAGCATTGCCTCTAAAAACTGGAACAAGACAGGAATGCCCTCTTTCACCACTCCTATTCAACATAGTCCTAGAAATCCTAGGTAGAGCAATTAGACAAAAGAAAGAAATTAAAGGGATATAAATAGGAAAAAAGAGCTCAAACTATCCCTATTTGCTAATGACATGATTCTATATTTAGAAGACCCAAAAAACTCCACCAGAAAGCTTCTAGAACTCATAAATGAGTTCAGCAAAGTAGCAGGATATAAAATTAACACCCATAAATCAGTTGTGTTTCTATTCACCAAAGAAGAATCAGCTGAGTCTTCATTGGTGTTTAGGAAAACTATACCATTCATAATAGCCTAAAAAAATAAAAAAATATTTGGGAATCAATCTAACAAAAAAATGAAATACTTTTACAATGAAAACTACAGAACACTAAAGAGAGAAATTAAAGAAGACCTTAGAAGATTTTCCATGTAGGCAGACCTGTGTCCCACTGGCAGGACAGGCCCGGTAGCCTGCCAGTGTGGTGGACACGTAGCACCGAGGCAGTCACGTCACACTGGTAGAAGCGGGGGTGGAGCAGAGCCGCCTCCCGTGACCGGAAAAGGCCCAGCGCCCAGCGACCCGTTGGAGAGGCAGTCAGGTACCCCCATTGGGAGTGGGGGCTGAGCAGAACTGCCGCCCGAGCCTGCAAGGTAGGCAGACCTGCGACCCACCGGCGGAACAGGCCTAGAGGCCTGCCAGAGTGGTAGACACATCACACCAATTGGAGTAGGGGCCGAGCAGAGCAGCCGCCCACATCCGGATCAGGACCAACGACCCGAGGGCGTGGTAGTTACGTCACCACAATTGGAGTGCGGGCAGAGCAGAGCCGCCACCCGCGCCCGCAGGGTGGGCAGACCTGCGACCGACCAGAGTGGTAGACAGATCACCCTAATTAGAGGAGGAGCACAGCCACTACCCGCCCTGCAAGGGAGATTTTCCAACTATACAAGAGCAATATAAATAAATAGGGGGAAAATTTCAAAAACACAACAGGTTCACCAAGCAGAAAGAAACGCGAGCAGTATGAAAAGACAAGGAAAGAAAGGACCACAAGCAATGCAGGTCAACTCAACTTTAGAAGAGGTAATAGCTGCAACAGATGGAATGTCAGAAAAAGAGTTCAGGATATACATGCTTCAGATGTTCTGGAGTCTCAAGGAAGACATGAGACAGCAAAATCAGACAATGAAAGAACACTTTGACAAGGAACTACATAAAGAAATCCAGGAAGTAAAAGATCAATTACACAGGGAGATAGAGGTAATAAAAAACAAACAAATAGAAATCCTAGAAATGCAGGAAGCAATAAACCAACTTAAAACCTCAATTGACAATACTACCAGCAGAGTAGATCACTTAGAAGATAGAACATCAGACAATGAAGACAAAGTATTTCAACTTGAAAATAACATAGACAGCTCAGAAAGAACTGTCTGAGCAGAACATCCAAGAAATATGGGATAACATTAAAAGACCAAACTTAAGAGTCATTGGGATACAGGAAGGCACAGAGCTCCAAACCAAAGGAATAAACAATCTATTCAATGAAATAATATGAGAAAACTTCCCAGACTTGAAGAATGAGACAGAATCCCAAATCCTAGAAGCCTACAGGATGCCGAATGTGCAAAATCATAAGAGATCCACACCTAGACACATTATAATGAAGATGCCCAACATACAGAATAAGGAGAGAATTTTAAAAGCTACAAGAGAAAGGAAGCAGATTACATTTAGGGGTAAACCAATCAGGATAACAGCTGATCTTTCAACACAGACTCTGAAAGCTAGAAGATCCTGGAATAACATATTTCAAACACTGAAAGAAAATGGGTTCCAACCAAGAATCGTGTATCCGGCTAAATTAAGCTTCAGGATGGAAGATGAAATTAAAACCTTCCACGATAAACAAAAGTTAAAAGAATTTGCAGCTAGAAAACCATCTCTTCAAAAAATCCTTGGCAAAACATTACAGGAAGAGGAAATCGAAAATAACAATGAAAACCAACAGTGGGAGGTAGGACAGTAAAGGGGGAAAGTAATCAAAGAGGAAAACAAATCAGGTTTAGTAACATTAATAAACAAATATGGCTGGAAGAACAAACCATATTTCAATAATAACCCTAAATGTTAATGGCTTAAACTCACCAATTAAGAGACACAGGCTAGTTGAATGGATCACAAAACAAGACCCAACAATATGCTGCCTACAGGAGACGCATTTGATAGGAAAAGATATACATAGACTGAAGGTGAAAGGTTGGGAAAAATCATACCACTCATATGGACTGCGGAAACAAGCAGGAGTGTCCATACTCATATCTAATAAAATAGATTTCAAGCCAAAGTTAATCAAAAGGGATAAAGAGGGACACTACATACTGCTCAAGGGAACCATACACCAACAAGACATAACAATCATAAATATATATGCCCCAAACAATGGTGCAGCTACGTTCGTCAAGCAAACTCTTCTCAAGTTCAAGAGTCTAATAGACCACCATACAATAATCATGGAGACTTCAACACACCTCTCTCACCACTGGACAGATCTTCCAAACAAAAGTTAAATAAGGAAACTATAGAACTCAATAACACAATTAACAACCTAGACTTAATTCACATATATAGAATATACCACCCAACATCAAGCAGTTACACTTTTTTCTCAGCAGCACATGGATCCTTCTCAAAAATAGATCATATATTATGTCACAGGGCAACTCTTAGACAATATAAAGGAGTAGAGGTAATACCATGCATCCTATGTGATCATAATGGAATGAAACTGAAAATCAACGATAAAAGAAGGAAGGAAAAATCATGCATCACTTGGAGAATGAACAATAGGTTACTGAATGATCAATGGGTTTTAGAAGACATCAAGGAGGAAATTAAAAACTTCTTAGAGTTAAATGAAAACACAGACACAACATATCGGAATCTATGGGACACATTGAAAGCAGTTCTAAGAGGAAAATTCATTGCTTGGAGTTCATTCCTTAAAAAAAGAAAAAATCAACAAATAAATGATCTCATACTTCATCTCAAAATCCTAGAAAAAGAAGAGCAAAACAATAGCAAAAGAAAGTAGAAGGCAAGAAATAATTAAAATCAGAGCTGAAATTAATGAAATTGAAACAAAAGAAACAATTGAAAAAATTGACAAAACTAAAAGTTGGTTCTTTGAAAAAATAAATAAAATCGACAGACCCTTAGCCATGCTAACAAAGAGAAGAAGAGAGAGAACTCAAATTACTAGCATACAGGATGAAAAAGGCAATATCACAACAGACACTTCAGAAATACAGAAGATAATCAGAAATTATTTTGAATCCTTATACTCCAATAAAATAGAAGATAGTGAAGGCATCGATAAATTTCTTAAGTCATATGATCTGCCCAGATTGAGTCAGGAGGATATAGACAACCTAAACAGACCAATAACAATAGAGGAAATAGAAGAAACCATCAAAAGACTACCAACTAAGAAAAGCCCAGGACCGGATGGGTATACAGCAGAGTTTTACAAAACCTTTAAAGAGGAACTAACACCAATACTTTTCAAGCTATTTCAGGAAATAGAAAAAGAGGGAGAACTTCCAAATACATTATACGAGGCCAACATCACCCTGATGCCTAAACCAGACAGAGACACTTCAAAGAAAGAAAACTACAGACCAATATCTCTAATGAACCTAGATGCAAAAATCCTCAATAAAATTCTGGCGAATCGGATTCAAAAACATATCAAAAAAAATTCTACACCATGATCAAGTAGGATTCATCCCTGGGATGCAAGGCTGGTTCGATATATGGAAATCAATAAATGTTATTCACCACATCAATAGACTTAAAAATAAGAACCATATGATCATCTCAATAGATGCAGAAAAAGCATTCGACAAAGTACAGCATCCCTTTATGTTCAAAACTCTAGAAAAATTAGGGATAACAGGATCATACCTCAACATTGTAAAAGCAATCTATGATAAGCCACAGGCCAGCATCATTCTGAATGGAGAAAAATTGAAGGCATTCCCTCTGAGATCTGGTACAAGACAGGGATGCCCTCTCTCACCACTTCTGTTCAACATAGTCCTCAAAACACTGGCCAGAGCAATTAGACAGATGAAAGAAATTAAAGGCATAAAAATAGGAAAAGAAGAACTTAAATTATCACTATTTGCAGATGACATGATTCTATACCTAGCAGACCCAAAAGGGTCTACAAAGAAACTATTAGAGCTAATAAATGAATTCAGCAAAGTGGCAGGATATAAAATCAACACGCATAAATAAAATGCATTCCTGTATATCAGCGACAAATCCTCTGAAACGGAAATGAGGACAAATACTCCATTCACAATATCCCCGCCAAAAATAAAATACTTGGGAATCAACCTAACAAAAGAGGTGAAAGACTTATACAATGAAAACTACAGAACCCTAAAGAGAGATATAGAAGAAGACCTTAGAAGATGGAAAAATATACCCTGTTCATGGATAGGCAGAACTAACATCATCAAAATGGCGATATTACCAAAAGTTCTCTATAAGTTCAATGCAATGCCAATCAAAATCCCAACAGTATTTCTTGTAGAAATAGATAAAACAATCATGAAATTCATATGGAATAATAAAAGACCCAGAATAGCAAAAACAATGCTAAGCAGGAAGTGTGAATCAGGCGGTATAGCGATACCAGACTTCAAACTATACTACAGAGCAATAGTAACAAAAACAGCATGGTACTGGTACCAAAACAGGCGGGTGGACCAATGGTATAGAATAGAGGACACAGTAACCAATCCACAAAGTTACAACTATCTTATATTTGATAAAGGGGCTAAAAGCATGCAATGGAGGAAGGATAGCATCTTCAACAAATGGTGCTGGGAAAACTGGAAATCCATATGCATCAAAATGAAACTGAATCCCTTTCTCTCGCCATGCACAAAAGTTAACTCAAAATGGATCAAGGAGCTTGATATTAAATCAGAGACACGGTGTCTGATAGAAGAAAAAGTTGGCTATAATCTACATACTGTGGGGTTGGGCTCCAAATTCCTCAATAGGACACCCATAGCACAAGAGTTAATAACTAGAATCAACAAATGGGACTTACTCAAACTAAAAAGTTTTTTCTCAGCAAAAGAAACAATAAGAGAGGTAAACAGGGAGCCTACATCCTGGGAACAAATTTTTACTCCTCACACTTCAGATAGAGCCCTAATATCCAGAGTATACAAAGAACTCAAAAAATTAGACAATAAGATAACAAATAACCCAATCAACAAATGGGCCAAGGACCTGAACAGACACTTCTCAGAGGAGGACATACAATCAATTAATAAGTACATGAAAAAATGCTCACCATCGCTAGCAGTCAGAGAAATGCAAATCAAAACCACCCTAAGATACCATCTCACTCCAGTAAGATTGGCAGCCATTATGAAGTCCAACAACAACAAGTGCTGGTGAGGATGTGGGGAAAAGGGTACACTTGCTCATTGTTGGTGGGACTGCAAATTGGTGCAGCCAATTTGGAAAGCAATATGGAGATTTCTTGGAAAGCTGGGAATGGAACCACCATTTGACCCAGCTATTCCCCTTCTCGGTCTATTCCCTAAAGACCTAACAAGAGCATGTTACAGGGACACTGGTACATCGATGTTCATAGCAGTACAATTCACGATAGCATGATTATGGAA
Source organism: Spermophilus citellus (assembly GCF_964194105.1). NCBI lineage: Eukaryota > Metazoa > Chordata > Mammalia > Rodentia > Sciuridae > Spermophilus > Spermophilus citellus. The sequence continues at coordinate 32,993,368 of NC_138182.1, forward strand.
CCAACCTAGATGCCCTTCAATAGATGAATGGATAAAAAAATGTGGCATTTATACACAATGGAGTATTACTCTACATTAAAAAATGACAAAATCATAGAATTTGGAGGGAAATGGATGGCATTAGAGCAGATTATGCTAAGTGAAGCTAGCCAATCCTTAAAAAACAAATGCCAAATGACTGCTTTGATATAAGGGGAGTAACCAAGGACAGGGTAGGGAGGAAGAGCTTGAGAAGAAGATTAACATTAAACAGGGATGAGAGGTGGGAGGGAAAGGGAGTGAGAAGGGAAATCACATGGAAATGGAAGGTGATCCTTAGGGTTTTACAAAATTACATATAAGAGGAAATGAGGGGTAAGAGAAGAATAATACAAGTGGAAGAAATGATTTACAGTAGAGGGGGTAGAGAGAGAAATGGGGAGGGGAGGGGAGGGGAGGGGAGGAGGGATAGTAGAGAATAGGATAGACAGCAGAATACATCAGACACTAGAATGGCAATATGTAAATCAATGGAAGTGTAACTGATGTGATACAGCAATCTGTATACGGGGTAAAAATGGGAGTTCATAACCCACTTGAATCAAACTGTGAAATATGATATATTAAGAACTATGTAATGTTTTGAACAACCAACAATAAAAAAAGGAGAAATTAAAATAATCAAAAACCTAAAAAAAAAATTTACACAAAGGAAGAATTTGTTCAAACAAACAAAAAGATGTGGTTTCCAAGGGCTCAGGCAGAAGAAAGATGAACAAATAATCAAAGGGTAGTGAAACTATTCTTTATGGTATCATAACAGTGGATACATAATATTATGCATTTGTGAAAACTTATAGAAGTGTACAATACAAAGAGTGAATGGTAATGAAAACTGTAGACTTTAATTAATAATGTATCAAATATTTGTTCATCAATTGTAACTAAGATATAACACTAAAGCAAGGTGTAAATGAGAGAAACTATGTGTAAACCATGTGTGTGATGGGGGAAGTATATTTTTTATAATTATGAACAGTGTTTCATTAATCATTCTGTTTCTCTTCATGTACATGTATCATGTCCATAAGGAGGTCTCCAAAACAGAATTGTTAGGTCAAGAGATTTGCAAACTTTCACATTTAATTCTTATAGGTATTATTACAGTCTATACTAATAAAAATCTTACTATAGGAATCTATTTTAAAAAACTTTAACTGATACCCAAAACATAAATGTATATATTAATGTGATACTATATAATATTTGATATGTGCATACATCATATAATGTTTAAATCAGATTAAACATATTTGTTTCCTCAAAAAAAAAAAGAATTAATAAGTGGGATGGACTCAAACTAAAAAGCTTCTTCTCAACAAAAGAAACAGTCAATGAGGTGGAGAGACAGCCTACATTTTGGAAGCAAATTTTTGCCACACACACTTCTGAACTCAAAATACTTAACACCAGGGGCATGGTTGTGGCTCAGTGGTAGAGTATTCACCTAGCATGCACTGGGTTCAATCCTCAGCACCATATAAATGTAAAATCAAGATATTGTGTCCACATAAAGCTAAAAAATAAATATTAAAAAATACTTAATACCAAAAAAAACCCCACAACCCAATCAATAAATGAGCTAAGGAGTTGAATAGACACTTCTCAGAAGAAGATATACATTTGATCAACAAATATATGAAAAAATGTTCAACATCTCTAGTAATTAAAGAAATGCAAATCAAAACTACTCTAAGCTTTCATCTCATGCCAATCAGAATAGCAGTTATCAAGAATACCTACAACAATAAATGTTGGCAAGGATGTGGGGGGAAAGGCACACTCATACATTGCTGGTGGGACTGCAAACTGGTGCAACCAATCTAGAAAGTAGTATGGAGATTCCTTAGAAAACTTGGAATGGAACCACCATTGGACCCAGCTATCCCACTCCTCAGTCTATACCCAAGGATCTTAAAATCAGCATACTACAGCAGGTCAATATACAATAGCTAAACTGTGGAAGCAATCTAGATATCCTTCAAAAGATGACTGGATAAGGAAACTGTGGTATATATACACCATGGAGTATTACTCTGCAATAAAAGAGAATAAAATTATGGCATTTTCAGGTAAATGGATAGAGTTGGAGAATATCATGCTAAGTGAATTAAGGCAAATCCAAAAAACCAAAGGCCGAATGTTCTCTCTGATAAGTGGATGCTGATCCATAATGGGTGGGGGAGCGTGGGGAAAAATGGAGAAATTTTGATGAGGGAAAGGAGAGGGTAGAGAGGGAAGGGGAATAGGGGCAGGAAAGATGATGGAATGAGATGGTCATCATTACTGTAGGTAGAAGTATGATGCACACATGGTGTGACGCATTGTGTACCACAATAGAAATGTAAAATTGTGCTGCAATTGTATACAATGAATCAAAATGCATTCTGGGGGCTGGGGTTATAGCTCAGTGGTAGAGCACTTGCCTAGCATGTGTGAGGCACTGGGTTCAATCCTCAGCACCACATAAAAAATAAATAAATAAAGGTATTGTGTTCATCTACAACTAAAAACATTTTTAAAAATGCATTCTGCTGTCATATATACTCAATTAAAATAAATTAATAAAATAAAAAGGAATCAACAAGTGAGATGGTATCAAACTAAAAAGTTTCTTCACAGCAAAGGAAACAATCAAGAATATGAACAGAGGGCCTACAGAATGGGAGAAAATCTTAACCAACAGCACCTCAGACAGAGCATTAATCGCCAGGATATTCAAAGAACTCAAAAAAAAAATTAACATCAAAAAAACAAATAACTCATCAAAAAATGGGCTAAGGAACTGAATAGGCACTTCACACAAGAAATCAAAAGGTCAAAAAATATCTGAGGGCTGGGGTTTTAGCTCAGTGGTAGAGCACTTGTCTACCATGTGTGAGGCACTGAGTTTGATCCTCAGCACCACACAAAAATAAATAAATAAAGGTTTTATATATATATATATATATATATATATATATATATATATATATATATATATATATTCCTACATCTCAGGCAATTAGAGATATGTAAATCAAAACCACATTGAGATTCCATCTCACCTTAGTCACAATGGCAATTATGAAGTATCTAAGCATCAATAAATGTTGGCGAGGATGTGGGGGAAAAGGTTCACTTATACATTGCTGGTGGGACTGCAAATTGGTGCAATCACTCTAGAAAGCAGTATGGAGATTCTTTAGAAAACTTGGAATGGAACTACCATCTGACTCTGTTATCCCACTCCTTGGAATATACCCTAAGGACTTAAAATCAGCATGTACAATGATGCAGCTCTTCAATGTTTATAGCAGCTCAATTCACAGTATGGAACCAACCTAGGTGCCCTCAGACAGATGAATGGATAAAGAAAATGTGGTATATATGTACACAATGGAATATTACTTAGCCATAAAGAAGAATGAAATTATGGCATTTTCATTTCATCCAGTAAATGGATGAAACTGTAGAATATCATGCTAAGTGAAATAAGCCAGTCCCCAAAAGCCAAAGACAGAACGTTCCTTCTGACATGTGGATGCTAACCCACAACAAGGAAAGGGAAGATTAGACTTGACTTTGATCTAGACAAAGGGTAATGAAGGGAAGGGAGGGGAGAAGCAAATAGGAAAGACGGTAGAATTAATCAGACATATATTTCCTATCCTTATATATGAATACACAACCAATGCAACTCCACATCAGGTACAGCCACAATAATTGGAACAAGTTATATTTATCCTATATTTGTATTTCAAAATATACTCTACTGTCAAGTAAAAAACAATTTTTAAAGGGGGCTGCGAATATAGATCAATTGGTAGAGTGTTTGCCTTGCATGCACAAGGCCCTGAGTTCACTCCCTAGTACCACAAAAAAAGTACACACACACACACACACATACACACACACGCATACACATACAAACTCACATTTCATCATTTTAATCCAACCATGAGATGTAGTAACTTCCAGCAGGACCAGAGTGGAACAAACGGACAATTCTTTAAGAAAAATAATCTGTTCAGTAATTATGATGTATAAAAATCAGAGTAATACTAAACCCATCAAAAAGGAATATGGTAGAGAATTCAGAGTTAGAAATAATTACAGCGCTTGCCATAGAGGAGCTAGACATGAATAGTGAAAATTGAATAAATAGCTCTCGTTCCATAACAAAGATGTGTACAAAATGTAATGTGGGGCTGGGATTGTGGCTCAGCGGTAGAGCGCTCGCTTGGCACCCAGGTTCGATTCTCAGCACCACATAATAAATCAATCAATCAATCAATCAATCAATCAATCTCTCTCTTCTTTAAAAAAAATGTAATGTGGACCCTGGAAAGATTTGAAAATGGAATTAAAATCAATCCAACAAAAACATGTTTAGGAAGTGTCTTAATTTACACAGTGGAATTCCAATAGAAAAGCAGTTTGAGACGTTCTAAATGGAGTAAGTTCAGTCCAAAAGCGTGGTCTTGCCATACTTGACCACGCTTCAACGGCAGCGCAGACACCTCAGCTTCTGTTTCAGCGTCTCCCGCCAGAGAATTTGGGTTTAGCCGCACATGCGCAGTCAGTCAGGTCCGGCTGCCACTCGGCCCCGCCCTCAGAGACACCGAGCTCCGAGAGCCGCTGCCGTCAGGACGCTCACGAGCGTAGTGCTGCGCAGACGCAGTCGGGGTCCGTTCGCGGACCTAGCGCCTTTTCCTGTGGCTTGGCTGTCTTCTGGTTTGTCAAGTGCCGTTGGGCTCCGTAGGTGCTGAAAATCTGGGGTCGTGGACCCCGGCCAAGACTCAGCAGCACGGAGGTGCCGGGTGTTGCCGAGGGCGCGGGGCCGGGCTCCGGAGGCGGCGTGCCCTGCCCCGGGGCCCTCGCCCCTGCTGCAGCCGCGGCCCTGGCTGCTGCCCCCATCGCGGCCCCGGCTTCTCAGTTCACTCTGCTGGTGATGCATCCATGTGGGGGGCAGGACGAGGCCTCCGCGGAGAGCGTCCTGCGGCAGGCCCCGCTCCCGTCCGGCAGCGTCGGAGTGGGACAGCCGGTTGGGTACCCGTGTGAAGTGTCAGGGGATGCTGAGGAGGACGCAGGGGAGGATGAAGCGGACCTGTTGGACACTTCGGACCCCCCAGGGGGAGGCGAGAGCACAGCCAGCTTGGAGGATCTGGAGGACGAGGAGACACACTCAGGGGGCGAGAGCTGCAGCGGGGGAACCCGGAGACGGGGCAGCGGCGGGGGCAACATGAGCAAGACTTGTACCTATGAGGGCTGCAATGAGACCACGAGCCAAGTGGCCAAACAGCGGAAGCCGTGGATGTGCAAGAAACACCGCAACAAGATGTACAAGGACAAGTACAAAAAGAAGAAAAGCGACCAGGCCTTGAATTGTGGTGGGGCCACCTCATCTGGCAGCGCGGGAAACGTCAAACTGGAGGTATTGCAGGGGTCCTGGGGAGTGGGAGATGGAAGAAGAGACCCCACACTTGCCGAAAACCCTATTGCCAGGACATGCCCACTTATTCCTGGATGATGGAGGTTGCAGTCACATCATTTTCTGTGTGGTACTACCCTTTTGAATTATGGTTTTTGGAATTTTAACTTTTCAGAATTATTATTTTGGGGATTTTAGACATTAGAGAACTTAGGCTTAAGTGATTTTGATCTCTTGGAAGTTCAGTACTTGGAATTATGGCATTTGGGATTGTATCTTTTGGAATTGTCCTCATCACTTACTAGAGGTAAAAGGGGTCCTTTGACAATCTGATAAAACCTAATGAAGACTGTTCCAGAAAGGAAAAAAATATATATATATATACATATATATATATATATATATATATATGTATATATATATACAGATGTTTAATGTTGCATACAAATTCATACAGTTCAGGATCCCTGTAGATCCTAGACCCACGTCTATTCTTGTAAAATAATATATTTTACCAGATCTTGGATTAAAGAATTTATGCAAATAATCATCTTACTTAGTACAGAATGGAAGTTAGTAAAAGGAATCAGGTTTGTCCCTTATATGTTCCACAGGTACCCATACACTTCAGAATTCTTTACAGAGAAAAGATAATACTCCTCTTCAAGGAAGTATTTTATCCTTGGCTGCTTTTGTTTAGTTGTTTTGTTTTTTGTTTTTGTTTTGAATTACCATCATTTACGTCTATAGTATGGGGGGAAATGTATAAAGGACAAATAGATAGTAAATTAGCATCTCCCTATCCATAACCCCCTCCCCAAAAAGAACTTTAATAATTTCTCTGTTTTAAAATAATTTGCATGGGTTTTGTTTTGTCTTTTTAGGGAGGAGAATTAATTACTGTAATACTAGGCCATTTGTCTTTTCTTGTGTGACACTTCCCCAGTTTTGAGGAGATTATAAGAGCTCTAAGTCTTGATCTTTGTTGAAAATAGCCATTTAGAATATAATAAGGGCCACGATAGTACTGCTATAGTAGTTTAAGGTGGAATAGCTCATTGAAGGCTGAGATACTCTGGAAAGGCTTTGCAGAGGAAATGTGTATAAGCCAGAAAGGAGGCTGTTTCTTCTGTGCTAGGCTGTAAGTGGAGTCTCACAACTCTTCATCAGTGAGGTAGGTTCTGTATTACATAGATGGAAACTGAGTCACATGAAGGGTAAGTAATTTGGCCTAGGTCACACAGCCAGCAAGTGTTCAAACATAAGCAGTCTAATTGTAGAGCTTCACTTTTATTCCCATACTGCTCAATAAAAGGAGAGTCAGAATACTTCAGATAATTGGAACAGTATTTTGTTATGCCAGGGAAATTGTTAAGTACTTTAGATTTTCTAAGGTAACTAGGGGTATATATTTTTAGTAAATATGCTGATTTTGTTTAGATTTTGATATCTGAGGGTAATGGCATCATTATAGGACTTACCGGTTTTATTTATATCAGTGGCAAGAAACTATTTATGCCAGTGCTCTCTAATACTTTCAAACCAATTTATTTTTCCCCCCTAGTGACTCCTACTGAATTCTGAAAGCTGTTTATCATTTGCTTGTTTAAGCAATGTTTTACTGCCTCACCCTTATTTTGGTTATAAGTTGGGCTAAAAACTATCTAGTGTCTCATTAGCAGTGTAAAATTGCCTCTGAGTTCATATATTTCATTCAAAGGCAGGCAGACTCTGTATCTTGACCCAGATAGCTCCATATGAGGAGAATGTTCAATTCCGCTTGACATTTTTTATAACAATGAAGATAGCTCTGAAGTAACTCATCACCCTCCCACCCCAACTTTTCCCCCTTCTACATGCAGAAGAATCCAGGTTGAAATCCTGGAGGGCAGGAACTGAGGAGATATAGTAACTTCCATAGCACCTCTCCTATGACAATGAGAGGCTTTCCCAAAGTTTCAGAGGAACTGGGCAAAAGGAAGAGAAGCAAAGATCAGTTCATTACATCTCTGAAATGCTTACCGTTGTGGGTTATTATGCTGTTAACTATTAATATTGTTTGTTTTTATCATATCCCAGGAAAGTCCAGACAATATACTCTCTATTGTCAAACAAAGAACAGGATCTTTTGGGGATCGTCCTGCAAGACCTACTCTTTTAGAACAAGTGTTAAATCAGAAAAGACTGGTAAGAATCAGCTTGTATAGTAGTTGCAAATCTATTAATGAAAGTTGTTTGTTGTAAGTGGAACTGTTTTAGTGTTTGAGATTTTAAAACTTATTAACTGGCTACCAAAATTGTATTTTGCCACTTGCCAGCACACATTGAATCTCATAGATGTCGTGAGGACTGTAAGAGCAGGAATACTTTTAATTCTGTTTCTTCAATGACTAAACTTTGACTATCTGAGGAAGACAGAATTCTAAAAGAGACTTTCCTTGTTTTCTGCGGTTTATGGAATAATGCTTTAATGTTGAAGTATGATTAAGCCAATATTTAATACAGATCTCTATTGCAAATTTGATAGAAGGAATCAGAAGTAAATAGTAAAGGATCGAGTGTTCACTAATTATTGGAATATTAGTAATTTGAGGTCATAAAAGAACATACCCACCCACTGTACACCAAATTCCTGAGTCTTAAAATTTTTAAAAAATAGAATTGGGATTTTATCTAAAAAATTTGGAATTAGGTGTTTCTAGCTTAAAAGACAAAGTAACAAAAAAGATTATAAATTTGACCCATAAAAGTGAATGCTGTAGTCAAAAACAGTAAAAATCAAAATGCAAAGTAACAAAGGGAAAAAAATAATTGCCACAAATATAAAAGTCTGTGGTTAATATGGTTGAGATCTTTTCTTTTTTTTTCAAGATAGCATCGTTGTTGTGTTACTCTGGCTGGTCTCAAACTCCTGAACTTAGGCTCAAGCAGTCCTTTTATCTCAGCCTTCCAACTAGCTGGGATTGTAGGCATATCCCACCCTGCCTGGCAAAAACATTCACATAATTTGATGAGGAAAAACCTTTAGCCTCAATACACTGCAAAAGATAAAAAACAAAAGTATTAGTATTAAATGGAATGGAAAGGTAGTCAATATCAATAAAATGAAACAGTAAACAGTAAGTGAAAATTATTTAATAATTGCACACAATAATGGTGAAGATTTCATGAAATGGGCACTGACATTCTATTGTCCTATGTTGGTACAGCAGTTTTACAAAGCAGTCAAGCAGTATATATCAGGAGTCTAAAATGGTCACCTCTTGACTCAAATCAAAACTAATATTTTGCAAAAAGTAAATTCTAAATATGGATAAAGTTAAGTGTAAGGAGAATGCCAGAAATGTATTTATCACAAGTAGTAAAATAATAGTCAAAAAGCCATTTAAATGTCCAGAAGTATCATAACAGCTTAGTAGATAGTTGTACATTTACTTAATAAGATTTTGGACTATCTTTACAAATACTTTTTAAATCAAACTGTTCAATAAAAATTAATATAAAATAATTCATAAAATTTGAAAATATTTAATGATAATATTCCCACTTTATTTGGTTTTTCTTTTTTAACTTATTGGGGCCAAAATCACATCAAATTTTATTATTAGTTTGCAGCTTGATTGCAGTCCATCAGCTACAACAATGAGTTTGATTAAGGCATGTTTAATTTTGTAAATATAGTGTATATTGTTTAGGGACACATCAGAATAATTCTATAGCATGAATACAATCTGACCATATAAGAGTAACATTCTTAACAATTTTTTTTCTTTTTTTTCTTTAAGTCATTACTAAGAAGTCCAGAAGTAGTGCAGTTTTTGCAGAAGCAGCAGCAGCTATTAAATCAGCAAGTTTTGGAGCAAAGACAGCAGCAGTTTCCAGGAGCATCTGTGTGAGGAAACTTATCAGGATCCTGAACATGTTTTTCTCTTACTGTAATAGATGAACATATTTTTATACTAAAGATAATTGGGTAAGATATGCCAGTAGAATATAAACATTTTCCTGTAAATGTATGTGTGCATTTGGGGATAAATAAGTACTGCACTTTTTGCATCCTTTCAGGTGAACATGAGTTTGAAAATATCAGTTTATCTCCCCAGAGTAGTATTTAATCAAAATTTTTTCTAAAAGTATATTACACTTCAGTCATTGTTACTGAAGATAATGAAGCCAGTTACTTTCTGTGCAAGTCATGAAGTTAACAGGTAATAATCTTGGAATATCTAACTCTGTGGTTCTCATCAAATGGTAGTTGGACATATGTTTTTTAGGTTGTCATAGTGGACTTAAATTGCTGGTTTTTAGTGAGTGGGCCAAGAATGCTGAATGTTTTGCAGTGTCTGGATAGTCCCACACAACTAAAAATTATCTTACCAGCAATGCTAATGATGTTTCTCTTAAGAAACACTTAAGATAGCTAGTTGTAAAGATATGATGTAGTTAGAGCACCTAGAATTGGGTTCTGACAATAATCTTTCTTTGCAGTTAAGATTGGAGCTGACAGAGAGGTAAGCATGTTTTATACGTCTAAGGAAAGTTATCATTGATCATTATTTGTCTGTGCAATTAAGAGATGTGCTGGTGGGCTGGGGTTGTGGCTCAGCGGTAGAGCACTTGCCTAGCACGTGCAAGGCCCTGGGTTCGATCCTCAGCACCACATAAAAATACGTAAACAAAATAATGGTATTGTGTACAACTAAAAACTAAATATTTTTTTAAAAAAAGAGATGTGCTGGTAAAACCTACATGAAAGATTCAAGTATGCCAGAATGAAAACATCTCCTAAAGTTGGCTTCTCACTTTTCTGTTACCTATTAGTGTTGCTCTCCCATTAGACAAGACCCTTTTATGGAATGGAAAGGTAGTACAGATACAGTAGGGGCTGGGGATGTGGCTCAAATGGTAGTGCACTCGCCTGGCATGCGTGAGGCACTGGGTTCAATCCTCAGCATCACATAAAAATAAAAGATATTGTCTCCACCCAAAACTAAAAAATAAATGAAAATTTAAAAAAAAATTTTTTAAATGATACAGTAAATAGTAAGTGAAAGTTATTTAATAACTTATGTGTTGAATTTATGAATAGTATAGATGTATCTCAACCCAGTGCCGGGACAAACAAATCTTAATATTTATTTTTCATTAAGAAAATGAAAAAGAGATTCTTTTCAAAAAGAAGAATCTAAAAATAACAGCACTTCAACATTTCATCAATGGTTTTTGATGTTCAACTATTTTAAGACTGTGTTTTAAGACTGTGTTATTCCTAAATACTATTAAAGAATGATGGGTAATCTGAACACATTTTTTTTTTTTTGTATTTTCTCCTAGGAAAACTTTGAAAAAGCAAAGCTACCAATAAAAATAACAAATCAAATATCAAGAGATATTAGAATAATAAATGTATGTGTCCCAAGATGAACTTACAAAAATTTGTTAGTTTCTTGTTTTTTAACTCTGAGATATATATTATGTTAAAGTTAGTCATAGCTGTTCTAAGAAGCACTTATGGAGAGAAAGAATGTTTTTCTTCATTTTTATGTATGTTTTCTACTTAAATATCTGCAGAAACAGTTTTGCCAAAATTATATCATTAAAGTTCAGTTGTTGACCTTTTCAGTTGTCTTATTTATTTGTCTATTTTCTTTAATTGTTTCACATTGGATGCAGAGGAATATACTTCCTATTTGTTATTGTACTGACACTATTGGGAGCTCTATTGAATCCTTAGAGCTTAAGTTAATTTTTATGGTAGAACAAAAAAAAATCAGCTTTTGCTTCTTCAGATAGAATAAGAGGAAGAGGAAAGGAGGAAAAGTAATAGGCCAGTGAAAGCTGAGTGAAAAGGGATGAAATATATGTAGTGAGTAGAGCTTTGAGATGATTACTGTTGTTAAACCCTAATGAAGTTCATTGAATGGCTCAGAATCTTCATCCTAGGATATATTTTAGAATAAAGTAGCTGTCCCTTTACTATTTTGAATTAAGAATAGGCAGTTTTCGGATACAATTTAGTTTTGTTGCCTACCACATTGAAAAATTTTTTCCTTTAAAACTATGAAAGCAATAAAGTTTTTTATTATTTGGGATAAATTTATTTAGTCCCCAGTTTTGTGTCCTTCTGTGTACTCATGACTTTGCAGCTCCTGCCACCAAGACTGAATTTATTTTCCTACCCCTTAAATCTAGAGGACTGACCTATGATTTGTTTTGACCAAGTTAATTCAGACTAAATAACAGTGAATCAGCCACAAGTAGACTTCTTAAGGTTTTAAACTCTTCCACCTATTTTTTTAGACTTCTATCCAACAACTAGGGTAATAGCCTGACCCGCAAGACAGCTTACTGCAAATAAGTTTGATACATCCAAGATCAGCCGAGCCTAGCTCAGATTTGCAGAATGATCCTATTGACCTGTAGATTATGAAGCAATAATAAATGCTAAAAATTTTAGGGGACATAGTTCTAGGATGGTTTATTAACACAGCATTCATGTTACAGTAGGTAATCCATACACTATTGTTACAGTTATCGCTACATAGCAAGTCACTAAAAAATATGGTGGCTTAAAACAATAACATTATTTCTCATAGATCTTAATATGATTACTATGATTTTAAGTGGTTATGCCCATGCTTTTTGGGCTAGGAATGCCAAGTACAAGGCTCCCTCACACCTGCTCTTATGCAGTGTGACCCATTAAGAATTGGATTTTATTTTTTCACCTCCTTGAATCTGTGCAGACCCTATGATGATTGTTAACAGAATGTGGCAGGAGTGATGTTGTACCAGCTTCATATAAGATTAAAAGAAATTTTATAAGTATGGATGTGTATACTTGTAATAAAAACAAAGGAATAGGATGGAGTTGTAGCTCAGTGGTAGAGTGCTTGCCTAGTAGCATGTGTGAGGCGCTGAATTTGATTCTCAGCACTGCATATAAATAAGTAAAGATTCATTGACAACTAAAAAAAATAGTTAAAAAAACATAAAGGACTTCACAACTTCCATTTTCCAGCAAAATTGGGAGAGAAATAATCTGTTAATATGGGCTACAGGAAGTGGTAAAGGACTTTATAGAAAAAATGTTCAGTAACTACATGAAAGCCAATGAGAGAGGTAACCAGCAGCTGGTAGCCTGCTTTAATGGTAATGCACTTTTGATTGGAAATGAAGCCCTGCAACAATAATATATAAAATACAATTCTCACATTAATATCATGCCAAAGAATCCAGACACAATGTGTGCATGATTCCACTTAATAAAATAGAAATGCAGGTGCAACTGTGCTCTGAGATCACAGAACAGTGGTTCCACATGGCAGGAGGCTTCCAGCATTCTGGTGCTAATCTGTTGTTCAGCATTCTGGTTATGTATTCACATTCAATTAGTGAAAGTTCAGCCGTTTATGTATTTATGGTTTTTACCTTTGCAGTATATGTTTTGAACTTCAATTTTTTAAATAGTTGTTTGTTTAAAGATATTCTCAGTGGTCCTTGCAGGTGGATGTGGCATGAATAAATTCTGGCCAGTGGAATATTGAGCAATAGCCATGTGTACAACTTCCAGATAGTACCTTTAAAAAGAGAAAGCAACCAGTTTCCCCTCTTCCTCCATCCTGCTGCCTGGAATGTAGACAAAGCAGTAGATCATCCATGGGCCAAATGGTCACTCACTGGGGAAAGTGAAATAAGATAAAAGGAAACTGTGTGCTTGGATGGCCTCAGGGAACAGAATCACAGCCCTAGCCTGGGATGTTTTGGGACTACTTACTTGAAAGAAAAATGGAATGTATTGTTCCTCCCACCCATGGTCATTTTAATGTCTATCATAATTGTTGTTAGTATAGCCAGCCAAATTTGTACCCCAAATGATACTGTAGGTAAAAGAAGTGGCAAGTGGCATTAAAGACTTGGACTCCTGGGAGCCATAAATTTGTTATGGTAATATTATTTGACAAGACTTACCCAACTGTGATAGTAGAAAAGATAAATTATAGGTTTGATCTAGAGTTCAATTAGTTGACAGAGAGGATGAGGGCGTTAGGGTGTTTTTAACAGTATTTAATAGGAGATGAGAGTTAAGGCTGAGCAGAGAATGAATGAGACCCACAGGGACTAAAGGTTTCTGTGATGTTGCAGTGCAAGTGTAGGAAGAGAGAGGATACAAGAGATTTTTAAGGAAACTGTGGGCTTGAAGGTAAACAGTAAATACTACTCATTATAATAAGTTAATGGCTACCCCAATTTTTATTATACTTTATACCAATGTATATCAATTAAGTAGGCCCTTTGCTCAACTAAAGACCCTTCCTAGTCTGCTTCTGGAAGAATTTGACTTAGAGCATTGGATAAACAAAGCCAAAGGATTTAATGACAGAAGGGGAGTCAGGGAAGGCTCACTTAGGAGGAAGCCCATGGCAATTTGTTACAGCTCATTAACCAGCAGTTCTAGAGTATGTAGAAATTTAATTTTTTTAAATGGCAAGAAAGAAAAAAACTATAAAATAGTTGTTTTGCTTCAGGAATAGTCAGCTCAAACTACTATGGAGAAAAAGAAGGCAATCAACCAGGTATCCTTCCAAAAAAGTGTGTCTCAGTATTTGCCAAGAATGGTAAGTAGATGGTAATTAAACTCTTAGTTGCTATTCATAAATAGGCAAATTATAGGTTACTAAATGGTGGAAGGGTGTGGAGGAGGAAATCAGCTCAGGACATGGTAATCAGGAAGCAAAGAAAGAAAGCTCTACTCACCAGGGACAAAATACAAACCCAAAGGCCCAGTGACCTATCTTCTCCCACCATGCCCATTCAGTTATCAACTCATTAATCCATATCAGTAGATTAGTTCCCTGATTAGATTACAACTATAATAAACTAATTTCACCTCTAAACATTTAAAAAATTGTTTTAGATGTTGATGGACCTTTATTTTATTCATTTATTTATGTGCAGTGCTCAGAATCAAACCCAGTGCCCTACAACATGCTGGGCAAGCACTTCACCACTGAGCCCCAACCCCAGCCCCTCACCTCTAAACATTCTTATACTGTCTCACACATGACCTTTTGGGGACATTACATATCCAAACTACAAACCTCTCCTCACCCAGAGTTTCTTACTATCCATCTTGAGGTCCCAAATGCATACTTCCCTACTGAAAGTGCACAAAATGTAAGTTAAAGACAACATGAAAAAAAAAACAGTTTCCTAGGACTTTTATAGTTTCCCAAACAATTCTACATACTTAGGTGCTCTTTGCAACAATCTATAATGCGTGCACAACTGTTATTATAGATACAGAAGCAGGATTGCAGAGTTTAAATCAGTTGTTTAAGATAGCACAGATACTGGACTTAGATGCCCTCTTATCCCAGGTTACTTATTACATACTATTGTAATCATTGCAGTGAGGCCAGTGCAATATGAAAATGTACCTTGCATCCTGAGGATATATCCACTATCACTGGACCGTAAGAAGAAAACTTTAAATATATATATAATAAAGCTTTCAATATATATATATATATATATATATATATATATATATATATATATAAAGCTTTAAATATATATAATAAAGCTTTAAATATATAGATAGATAGTAGTTGGACACAATACCTTTATTTTTATGTGGTGCTGAAGATCAAACCCAGTGCCTCACATGAACTAGGCAAGTGCTCTGCCACTGAGCTTAATCCCAGCCCCAGAATAAATCTTTTCTACAGATTAAGCCTTGGTTTTTGCAATGTGTTAGAAGTTGAATTTTATTTAAACTAACCCTAATTATATTACTTTAGAAAGTAATTTCTTATGTGCTAATTCATTTAAACCTCAAACTATGATAAGTATTATTTTCTGTTTTGGGATGAGGAAAGAAACTCGGAGAAGTTTACAGTAACTGTAAAACAGTTCTGTTAGAGGAGAGCCAAGATTTGAACATCAATCTACCTCCAAAAGTGGTGATCTTTCCATAGTGATATGTTGTTGCTAAAGTAAACACTTACACTTTTAAATAAGTGCCTGGTTTCTAAAATAATAGGCATTTCAATAGATGGTAAACAAAAACAAACAATAGATGTACTATGACATTAAATACAACATTAAATATACCAGTTATAATCATTTGTTCTGAGCTTCTTTCCAGATCCCCCATGTTGTTTTGTTTTCTTTTCTTTTCTTTTTTTTTTTTTTTTTTGGTTCACCCATCCTGCCTTCCACATATCACCCAACTTCAAGGTAATCTTTGTCACAACCCAGTATGTATTTTCCCATGCTCATTTAATTTTATATAAACACATATACACATTTAGAATTGTCATTGTTTCATTAAAATATGGGCACATTATACATTCTGGTCCATGAATTGCTTTTTATGCACCAGTACCAGGTGGCAATCCCTTGTGTAGACAGATCTTAATCACTCCTTCAGATGGTTGCAAAGCATCTCCTGATGTGCGTGTACCATTGTTCATTCGGTCCATTTCAATGGTGGTAGTCATTAACTGGTGTGGTTTTCTACACTGTAAACAATGCAGCAGCAAACATCTTTATATGTCCTTAAGTCCTGGTGTGTATTGGTGGTTTCGTGGCCTTGCAAAAGACACTCAGAAATGGGATTGCTGAATGAGGATTATATAAATTTCCTGCCAATAGATGTGGCTATATTCCTTTTTTCCAAAAAAGAGTTTTAACACTTCATATTCTTGCCAGCAATGAGAGGGACAGTTCAGTTTCCTCATATCTTTATCTGAAGGAGTTAACTGTTCTTCTTAACTCTGGCCTTTCTAATGAATATGTACTGTTACTTATTATGTTTATTAGGATTTCCCAGAACAATTAGTAAATGAGAGCATCTTGTTGGCTGTTTGGATTTGCTCTTTTATGAATTGTCTTGTCATAGCTTATGCCCACTTTTCCATTAGGCTCTCTTTTCCTACTCAATGCACATAAAGTCTGATAAACATTCTGAAAATGAACGCTTTGCCATTTTTATCCCATTTTCCCAAATCTAAAGTTTACTTTTGTGTATTGTGTTTTGCCATAATAGCTTCAAATTTTTATATTTCTCAATGTGTGCAACATTTCTTTTAGGGATTCAGGGTTTCTAGTCTTGCTTTAAAAAGTCTCAATTTAGTATCTTTGAAATGATCCCTGACTTATAATTCCCCATTCTCTTTTATAGAAATAGAAAACATAATTAATATGGATATTGACAAATAGTCCTAATTCCTTTAGTATAACTATAATATGGAAATTTTAGTACTCTTTATCACATTACTCCCTCATTTCTTTCTTTAGCCAAGAAAATGAATGTTATCCTTAACAACAACCAATGCTCTAGGTGGACAATGAGTATATGAGTATTATACTCGTAACAGCTGATAACTGTGGTTACGTTAAATCCTGTGCTCACATAGCAATATTATTGAAAATGAGCCAAACTATCATTTGTCTAACAGACTTGCCTCACATAGAAAAATGTCTGGGTTAAATGCTGCTGTTATGGAGTTTGAGGTCACCAAGTGTTTTCTTAAACATTCAATGAAAATATTTGACATATTTAATAATTAGGTAAGTTGATCTCACCTTTCAGTTAAGAGATGGGCTATTTACCCCTATTATCCTTATTATACAGTATTCCAAATAATTATTTGTATTATTCTAAAGTATTAGAGATGAGCTTTTCTTGTTATTGTCTACTACAACAGTATAAATAGGTCTCTCCTCTTCATAACTTTACCCTAGTAACAAAAGCACATGGCTTTTCTTAAGATGTATTCAATAAGAACAGATGCTCATTTTCATGGGCTATTTGTTAACTTGGGATTAAGAGGACTGAAGAGTATAAGCAGCATGAAAACAAAAACAGAAATCACATGAAAACAACCAAATAAATTATGACTGGTAGGATTTTCTCTTTGTTTTCCTCCTGTAGTTGCACCTTAAATGATCTACTGTTCTCAAAGTGAAGATCACAGACATCACTAATAAGATTTTATACTGGTTGTCTTTGAAAAGCTAATAAGATATATTAATATTAGTATATTAGTTAATATTAAATATTTCCACAAAAATTTATTGCCATATATTAGGGTAATATGATTGTATTAAACTTTGCATGCAAACCTATACTTGCGCTGTCATATCGATTAGATATACATCTGCAGAAACTCATGGGGACTAGTGAAAGTCATTGTCACAGCAGTATTTCCCTTCAGAAAATAAGGGAACCCCCAGGTATTAGATCCATGTTTCCTAAGATCAGCCAAGATTGTCTTAATATGGAAACTTCAGTTTGCTTTTAGTGGGGTCGTGTTCAGAGACCCTTGTTTCCAAGCTCCTATTATGCTTCCAAAAGTGGCCTTTTCTAACTATCCCTCATGGTATGTACATCATACCTTTCTCTTGTCCTAATTAGTGGACCCTAGAGCCAGGGAAATGCCTGACTAAGAAAAATCAATCTCTTACCTGAGTGTCCCCATACTTCTCTGATGAGAGATGATGTTACTGTGTTTCCCATGTCTGTTCTATTTCTTGTTTGCCTCTTTGTGCCAGCAATAAAGAATTAAGTTTGTTCTTGGCAAAATAAAGTTTGTTCTTTGCTTACTAGTGCCAGACATTGGCGTCATAAAGTCTATCCAGTATCTCACTTCTCTGAATATTTCCTGCTTTGTTAGCAATTGGGCCCCTGCCCACCCAAGCACTACCCATTCTGAAGGGCATCAAGAATATTGAACTCATTCTTAGGGACTCACTTTGGAAGGGTAGTTGGGGGGCTTTCTGACTATCAGAGCAGCTCAGACCAGCCCACTGAAGGTCAGATGCCAGGACTACCAATGCAGTGACCATGAAAAGAACAGCAGCAGCAAGAATAACAATGTCCTGAGCCAGTGCTGCCTTCCTACATGGTGCCCTTGCTAGGAGATGCATTGGAATAGGAGGCAGGAATGGATGAACTTATTTCTAGCAACCAAAATGGCAATTCTTCTTATATAATATGAACGAGAGTAATAGGTATTTTGAACAGGATTCTTTTAAATAGCTGCTATATAGGCAGAGCAAATTGAACGAGGATACTGATCAAAAGTAGATATTGATCATAATGCATTGTAGGGTTTTATCTTTAAAAGTTTTTTTAAGAGTTGGGGTTCTCACTATGTTGCCTAGACTGGCCCCGATCTCTCATGCTCAAGCAGTCCTCCTCCCTCGGCCTCTCAAATATCTGGGACTACAGGTGCACAGTACCACACCTGGCTTGTGTAGATAGATATTTTCACATAATCTTGCCTATATTTTGTGATGAGCTGCTCTTATCTGACCTCTTGATTAACAAAAAGCAAAGTTTTATCAATATTCCACATATCTGATAGAATCATGACAACTGTTTCAGTTTTCTAACACGCCCTCCAAAGCATAGTGGCCTGAAGTGACTTTTGTTTTTGTTTGCTTGTTCATAGTTTTTGGTTCACACTGATCTATGTTTGCTGAGCCTAGCTAAGACGTTCTTGTAATCTTTCTTGGAATGTCACGTGAGGCTGCACAATGTGGCTTGGGAATGTAGCTGTGACTGGAACATCCAAGGTGGCCTTTCATACCTACATAGCACGATGTAGTAATCCAAAGGCCCCTAGGCAAATCCAAACAATAGTTTTTGTACTTCCATAAGCAGTAGTTTTTACATTTTTGGTATTTGGTAAAACTAGCTTTTACAATATTTAAATAGATACATTTTTAATATAAATCTCTTAAAAAGCTGATGTATAGGCATAGCAAATTGAACCAGAATACTAATCAAAACTAGAATAACAATCATAATGCATTGTAGGGTTTCTTGTTTCTTAAATACTTTTGTTTATTCAGTTTGTTTTATGTGGTGCTGGAGATCACACATTCTAGGCAAGCATTCTACCACTGAGCCACAACCCCAGCCCTCTAAATTTTTTAAAAATTTTTGTGATGTGCAAAATTTACAGAAACTTAAATTTCTGCATTGATAAATTTTATTGGAACAAATCATACTTGTTTATTATTTATGTCTACTTTCTACTACAGTGGCAAAATTGAGTGCTTGAGATAATCAAAGAGCCCACACAGGCCATAGAATCAAAAACATTTACTGTTGGGCCCCTTAGGGTGTCTTCTGGCCCCTGCTTTAGAACCTCTGTTCATAGACATGCCTTCACTCAGTAGTCTAGCCAAGATTCTTATATGCGGACAAGCCACTGTGCCAGCACTTACCAAACCTCTGCTTGGTATTTGCTAACATGCCATTGGCCAAATCAGGTCACATAACTAACCCAGAGTACTACTGTAATTAGCCAAGAATACCAGGATGTGTGGTTCACTGGAGGTCACTAAAGTAAAATCTACCACAGTTACTCAGTTAATAGTTCAGAAACCTAGGTTTATTGGACAGCTGACTATGAGAATGACCTAAGAGCAGAACAATGGACACAATCTAATAATTTTTATCTTTAACACAATAGTTAGTGGCTCTTATCGAGAAGCAAAGTAAACTAATGTTTCCTTGTGAATACCAGCACTCAAAGGTAGATATATACTAATTCCTGTAATTGGTGGCTGTTACTTTATATGGCAAAAGGGACTTTGCAGAGGTGATTAAATTGAAGATCTTGAGATGGAAAGATTATATTGAATATCTAGGTAGGTTCTAAACATAATCCCAAATGCCCTTGTAAGAGGCAGGCACAGAGCAGGGCACGGTGGTGCACACCTGTAATCCTAGCAGCTCAGGAGGCTGAGGCAGGAGAATCACAACTCAGTGAGACCCTGTCTCTAAATACAATACAAAATAGGGCTGGGGATGTGGCTTAGTGGTCGAATGCCCCTAAGTTTAATCCCTGGTCCCCTCCACCAAAAAAAAAAAAAAAAAAAAAAAAAAAAAGAGGCATGAAGAGGAATATTTGCCTAAAGAAGATGAAGTAGCTGTGGTGACAGAAACAAGTTGAAGGGATTCAAGAAAAGCTTCTCCAGCCAAGGAAATGCAGGCAGCCTACCAAATCCAGAAGTTAGAGAAAACAAGAAAATGGGTTCTCTCCCAGAGTCTCCAGAAAGAACCATCCATACCAACACCTTGACATTAGCTCAGTGAGACTGATTTCAGACTTATGCCCTCCAGAATTGTAAGAGAATGTTGTCTGAAGTCACTAAATTTGTGGTACCTCTTATACAGCAGGGAATAAGAAATTAATACAAGTTTTCAAGAGGTGGCAGCGAGAGAGGATGGATCTCATCAGGTTCTAAGCAAGCACTGCTTAGAATCTCTTGCTTCTCTTATCTAAAAGAAAAATTTATCCAATGTAAAAAAACTGATGAACTGAATTCGATGCTATAATAATTATAATTGATGGGGCTGGGGTTGTGGCTCAGTGGCAGAGTGCTTGCCTTACAAGTGTGTTGCACTGGGTTTGATCCCCAGCACCACATAAAAAAATAAAGATATTATATCCATGTATAACTAAAAAGTATTTTTTAAAAATTAAAATTGAACATAAGAGAATTGATTGCATCCTTTTTTCAGTCAAAAGGCATTTCCTCTAATAATACAGAATATGTAGTATTTATTGTACCCTTAGTGCAATAAATATCCTTTCTCCTCACCAAAGCTTTCTAAACCTCAACCAGCTTTTAACTGTAAAACTTATAAGCAGCAGAACAATTTGGAGCCTCAAACTCCCAAATATGAAGAGCTATTTTCCAAAGCAATTTGTAGCTTTCCTGAGGTATGATCCCGAAGGGGATTTTATCATGCTTGGCAATACTCTTGCTTTTTAACTAAATAGTAGCACAACTTTGATTTGTCATTACAGATTTAAGAATGTGTTGTCCTGAAGTCTTGGTTTAGTATGCAGGAACTTTACCTCCAAACTCCTGCCTATTTCTACCTCTCCTTTACTTTAGGCCATTGTGAATTATTTATATGATATAATGCCAAAGGATCACTCTATTTCACCTAAGTTCTTTCTACTACTTTGAGTTATTTTCTACTCCTTCAATAATTGAAGAAACCTTTGTAGTTCTTCAAAACCAAGTTTTATATTTCCTTTTTATGCCAGACCAGGAGAAACAAATACCAGCTTTGCCAACTTTTGTTTCCAAACCTTTTTCATAGTATCTATAATGTAATAAACTCCTTCAGGAAAAAAATCTAATAAATTTAACCTTTTTTCACAGTGTACAAAAAATAAATGACACTATCAAGAGAGTACAAAGTTAACCTATAGAATGGGTGGAAACATTTGCAAATCATTGATCTGATAAGGAAATCATATTTAAAACCTGGAGAACTCTTACAATGCAATATGCACATACACAAAAATGATTTTAAGTGAGACATTTTCCTAAATATCAAAATCTTTTAAACATATATTATAATCATTTAAATGTACAGATGCTCCTTGACCTACAATAGGGTTCCATCCTGATAAACCCATTGCAAGTTGAAAATATCTTAAGTAAAAAATGCATTTAATACCTCTAACCTATTGTTTTAGTCAGCTATTTCACTGCTATGACTAAAAGACCCAACCAGAACAACTGTAGAAGAAGAAAGGTTTATTTAGGGGCTCACGGCTTTAGAGGTCTCAATCCATAGACAACAGGCTCCATTCCTTGGCATGCAAGGTAAGGCAGAACATTATGGTAGAAAAGTGTGACAGAGGGAAGCAGCTTACATGGTGATCAGAAAGCAGAGAGAGAGAGATTCCATTCACCAGATACAAAATATATACCCCATAGCCACACCCCCAATGAACAACTTCCTCCAGCCACAACTCACCTGCCTCCAGTTACCACTCAGTTAATCCCACCAGGGATTAATTTGCTGATTAGGTTAAGGCTATAACCCAATCATTTCTCCTCCAAACCTTCTTGCATTGTCTTAAACATGAGGTTTTAGGGGACACCTCACATCCAAACCATAACACATATGGAACATTATAGCTTAGAAACACAGTAATGTGTAGAGTGTCCATTGTTTTCCAATAATCATGTGACTGAGTTGGACCTGTGTCTCTCTGCTGCTGCCCAACATCACCAGAGAGCAGCAAGCTACATATTGCTAGTCTGCATATGCAAACTACTGCAAATCCAAGTTTTAGCTGAATGCTATGGCTTTCACACAATTGTAAAGCCAAAAGATCATAAGTTGAGCTATTGTACATTATATTGAGATAAAATTTACTTTTAACATTCACTTAGTGATGATTTACTTTTAACATTCACATAGTGATGAATTATATTTAACTCTTTTTAAAGTAATTTTGTCAAGAAAACCAAAATTGTTAACAAATGAATTGTAAGATGGTATCATGTTTGGTCTGAAAACTAAATATATATAAGAAAATACAGATTAAACTGTTTCATGGCATCAGAATTAACAAAATACCTTTATAACTTGATGTTTGGAATTCTTAAAATTGTTTTTTACACATCAGTGGGTTATTCTGATAATTTGGGTTTTTTTTTTTTTCTTTCTAAATTATGAAGTTAGCCTGCCACTTGCAAGAATTATCTCTAAATAACACATTGCAGGTCTGAATAGTTTCTTACTGAAAAGCCAAACTGAATATAATTTTCATTATATTTGCTCCATTTTAACACAACTTTTCATTTTATTACTAGTGAAATTCTGAGGTCACATCTAACATTTTTATCAGATGCATGCAAATTATGGAGCCATTGGTGACCATGAGGAAGTAAATTTTAAAATCAACAAGATCTTTTTGTTAACTCAGCGATGCAACATCAGAGTTCCTGGTGCTTCTTGCTATTTTCAGATTCATATTTTGAGAATAAACACTTAGAATAAGCCAGTTTAGAGTTGTCAAAACTTCTGCTATTGATGTGTAGCTGAAGAACTATTTTCAAACTGAATCATAAGCAGACTTACCTGATGACCTGCTGCGCATAGTCAATTGACATGTATTGGAGATTTGCAATTATTATTATTTTGAAGGTGAGAAATCCAAAACTTTACCAATTTTTTAAAAAAGGGAATGGGAAACAAATACCATTTCTGCCTTTAGATGCCCCAAATATCTTTCTAACCAAAGCTGGAAAATGCTGAAAATGAGTAGATGCAAACCCGGCCCTTAAAACCTTCCAGCTGCACACCTATAATCCGAGGGGCTCAGGAGGCTGAGGCAGGAGGGTCACAAGTTCAAAGCTAGCCTCAGCAGCAACTTAGTAAAGCTCGAAGCAACTTGGCAAAACCTTGTCTCAAAATAAAAAATAAAAATGTCTGGGGATGTGGCTCAGTGGTTAAGTGCCCCTCATATCAAAAAAAAAAAAAAATCTCCCAGCTGATAGAGAGATGTACAAATAAACAGTGTGGCACAGGAACAGATAACTAACCATTGATGGGCATAATTATTATGGGAGCACAGAGGCCGATCACCTACCCTGGCTTATGAATGTCTGGGGTGACTTGCTAAGGGAACTGATGGCAGGAAGAGAAGTTGAATCAGCCCAGGCCTGAAGAAGGTGTCACTCCTCCGATCCTCCCAGCAGCCTATCATAGGTGATAGCAAACTGAATTTTAATGATTTACATATTTATCTTCCTTCACAAAGTGGTAAGCTCCTTAAAGGTAGAAAGTTTATTATCATTGTACCAGCTGCATAAAAGCAATCTGATGAATGAATATATGGAAGTTTCCAGGACGATGAAAATATTACTTCTGTAAGATGGGATATGTTTAACGACAGTATTTTATGTCTATACCATGGTGTATTTTAAAAGATATGTTTGAGAAGGTATGTTTGAAAGCCAAATATTAGTTGCAAGAACAGGGTCAGGAACTATGGAGATACAGGAACAGAGAAGCCATTCCTGCTCTCCAGAAACAGGTTTACCATTTTTTTCTTTCTTCGTACTGAAGATTGAACCCAGAATCTGGCCCATGCTATAATCCAGTGTTTTACCACTGAGCTATATCCCCCGTCCTCCAAAAACTTAAACCTAAAGTTTCATGATCCCCACCTGTTTCTGAACCTGCATGATTTGTCTTTCAACATTAATGTTTTAGGGTTTCACAAAATATTTCTTTTGAATAAAGGATTCCAGTGCTTAAAAAAAAATTGAAAATTCCTGATCAAGTTAATAAGAAAGTTAATCTTTTAGAAATATCTACAAAATATTTAGATTTTTTCCTCCTGTCTTTGAAGACTACATGGAAATTTATATGGAGGGATTTTAAAAATTATATTTTTAGATATGGACTTCATCTTAAGTTTTTCCTCACTATCCTTTCTTTAGCTTTTTTGTGGGATTGAACTCAGGGGCACTCAACCACTGAGCCACATCCTCAGCCCTATTTTGTATTTTATTTAGAGAGAGGGTCCCTCTGAGTTGCTTAGCATCTCAGTTTTGCTGAGGCTGGCTTTGAACTCTCGATCCTTTTGTCTCAGCCTTCTGAGCCACTGGGATTACAGATGTGTGCCACAGAGCCAGGTCTCCTTAGCATCTTTTTAATAGGCAATGTATAACATTGTACAGATGTTTATAATAGTAAAATTCATCATTCTTTCCTATACATAGTATATTGCTTAATATTTGCTACTAACCTGAAAAATCCTTCTATGTATAAATGGTCCCTGATTTAAAATGGTTTGAATTATTTTTCATGATTTTTCAACTTTAGAATGGTGTGAAAACAATATGTATTCTGAAAAAAATCACACTTCAGATTTTGAAGTTAGTCCTTTTCCCTGGCCAGTTAGAGGCAGTATGAAACTTTTGCAATGCTAAGCAGCAGGAGCAAGTCACAACTCCCAGTCACATGGTCTCCAGGGAACAATCAATACTCCACAGTGTGCTGTGCTGCTAAATGGAGGATTTTGTTTTTAGATTAGGTGTATTAAATGCATTTTTCACTCACAATACTTTAGGGGTTTATTGGTATAACTCCATCATAAATTGAGCAGCATCTGTATATCATCTATAAAATTTCTACAAAATATCTTCTTTGGTTCCAAAGCCCTGGTAGCTGAAAATTTTTTTGCAGTTACAGATGGACAGAATGCCTTTATTTTGTTTATTTTTATATGGTGCTGAGGATCAAACCCAGTGCCTCATGCATGCTAGGCAAGCTCTCTGCCCCTGAGCTATAGCCCTAGCCCCAAGATTCTATTCTCAATGCCAGTCATCCCAAGATGCTTAATTCAGAACCACCACCTAATTTCTAGACAGCATGATGAATTCTTTAATATCCCACTTTCAAAATAGAACAGTTTGAGACGAATTGTCTTAGGAAGCTATAGGTCCATGTACAGTGAATCCTTGTATGAGATTTGTAGGAAAAATGAGCCAAAAGACATATCGGGTACAGTATTCTTTATTATAAACAATCAGATGACAATATAAGTATGATTTGAAGGATAATCCAGGCCAAGGTTATTATAATCAAAAGCGTTGCTCCACTCAAGTAGAGATAGTTTCTTTTTTTGTTGGTGTGTCTTACATTCATTGGAACTTATCTTTAACATGTGCCAGGATCACCTAACCTTCTCATACAGTTCAGCTGTTAAATAATAATAGGAATGACAATTTGGAATGCATGTTATATTCTGATTATTTATTTATTGAATATATATACCAAATATTTGGGACACAAAGTTAGGAGCTTAAAGTCTACCAAGTATATTTATAAGATGCTTTGGTTACTGTTGTTGTTTGCTGTTATGGGAATATCCACATCCACAGGAGAGAATAAAAAAAGGATCCTAAATGCTAGCAGTTGGCCAACTTTTCTTGATTTATGCTGAGTATAAAAAAAAAAATAACATATCAAGTATATGTGTTAAAAAGTGACATCTTTTTGGTTCCAAAGCCCTGGTAGCTATTAACATATCATCTAGCTAAAACAAACTTTTCACATCTCCTTTTTAACAGACAATAAAAAATACTGGCTTTCTTGTGAGTAGGCCTAGATGTTACTGTTCTCTGTCTCATGATCTTTGTCTATTGCAACCTGAAACATGACGGTGGCGGTGATGCATTCAAAGGCCTACCCTGTCCACTTTGTTCACTATCCTATAAAAGAATTATATTCAATTTTTTGGCTTTTCTAACTCACAGAATAAATGCTAAATGACCACACTGAGAAGTCTAAAATTAAACACTAAATTACAATTTTTGGGAACTCTTAGCAGCAAAAGAAAAAAAAAATTGATTAAAATGTGACCATTACAATAAACAGAGGGTTTACTTATCAATTCTCAATTCTGAGTTTTACAAATATCCTAATAAAGGCTTTTGGTGTGACATTTGGTGATACGTGCCGATTTCATAATTTATTTTTCACCGAAAAAGTTCAGGTGCACTGCAATAAGTTGTCCTAGTTTCCTAAAGCTGCATGGAAATGTTTATATTCTTGGTCTTGTAAATGTCATTTATAAGCCATTACTACTGATTAATTCTGTGAAGATATGGATTACAAGAGGATGAGTTTGACAACTTGTGGGAAGATCAAGAAAACTGTGTTTGATCTCAATAGCAAAAGCTATGTATTCTTAATGTTCCCCCATAGAATGGTACTAATATGAGAACCACCATAATTATTGACCTCTCCAAGAAGGGAAAATGGGGGAATGATTAGAAAATGGGGAGGCAAGTGCCTATTTCAAAAGAGAGATAATAATGAAAAATCAGTTATACATTTTTAAGCAAAAGGAAGTTCACGTTTTGTTCTAAAAAAAAAAAAACATGTTCTGAAACATGAAAATGCAAACATCTATGCAAACGACTTCACTATTAGACTCTCTGCTCCGCAAAGGTTGGGACTGTCTCGTCTGCCTTTAATTCCATAGTACCTGACATTGTACCTGGCACATATAGGTGAACAATACAGAGTTGATGAACCAATAAACTATGGGTTTTCTAAACACTAAATGGGCCATCTAGTTTTAATGTAAAATGGAATAATTACTTTCTATTATATATATGGAGTTTCTATTATATAATACTAGTCATTATAAGAGGTGAAAATAGCAGCTCACTCATATCTTTTTCACATGATCATTTCTATCTTGAATACAATTTAATGAGAAACAGCTACATGTGCACTAATGCTAGATAGAATACCTAAATGAAACAATCTCCTGGATTACTGAAGTGCTGTCTGTTACGAGCATAACTTCCATGTTAACTTAAACATTTTTAAGAGGGTGTGAAATATTTTTCCAAGCAATGTGGTGTTTTGTGGGTGGCAAGTATCTAAAAATTTCCCTTTATCATCCAAAGAAGAATATGTTTTTAATATTAGGTATATTTTAAAAGATGTCCTGTTATTCTGTACCACTGTTCTCACAAAATTATATTACCATATATGAAATTATCCTTACTTGTGAAGTTATTTCCAAGTAGGAAACTAGCTTTAGAAGAGGCTACCAGATGTAAACAGTCGATAATTTAGTCAATACAGGCACAAAGGTAATTAATTTATAAACTTCATCCAACATTGTGTCTAGATGTCTTCAGAGCTATTACTATTATTTCAATAATCTGTAAATAGTTAATATCTGCCAACCGGCAGGATAATGTAGCAGAAGGGTTCCCTGAAATAGAAGCTTTAATTTGGGAATGTGAGTAAATGTTATGATTCCCTGTTTAACCCTTTGATGTTACTGCTTCTCTGCATGGGACTTAACACATGGCAGCGTCACACACAGCAACAGACTCAGAAGTCAAATTACCAGGAAGACCAGAACCTGATTTCCAACATGAAAACCAGGGCTCTCGTTGGGTGGTTCTTGGACTAAATTCTGGACTTACCTTATAATTGGGATTATAGTGCATTCCGTGCAACTTTCTTATTTATTTTCCCTTACTGGACTCATTTGTTTTTGTTTTTTTACAGTGGTAGGTTGAGGCAATATGATTCTTGGCTTCACAGTTTCTCTCTTTTCTAATCATGGTTTAAATTCATTTAAAATGTACCATTGATATCAGCACAATAGTCCAGCAGAAATAAAATAGCTGTGGCTTACCTCACATAATTCCTTGTACAAACTTGATCATTTTTCCCCTTGCCAATAGCACTAAAAGTGAGATCATTTAACCCATATGGTTTTAATTGCTTGGTTTTGGCTTTGTCTAAAAGTGTTGTTTGCTCTAGTGCTACCAAAACCTGACTTTGGCCATATGAAGCGGTTCTGTTGGGCCATATGACATGCTGAGTTGCCTGGGCTCCATCAAAGGCCTCACATGTTGCTGATACTGTTACCTTTCATTTGTTTTCTCCCATAAAAGAAGTAGCATGGGACTGAAAACCCTGCTTTTCCAATCACACTGTACAGGCCCCAGGTTAACTAGGTAGCACAAAACAAATGGTGATAAAAAATATGTATAGTGTATATTATATGTATTTATACATGTATTTAGAAACTTGGGTTAGTTGCAAATCTAAAATGATATAAGCCACTGCCTGCAATAGCATCTATTCTATAGCAATTAAGCTTAAGACATAACTGTTAAGACACTGAAGAAATGGGATTATGCGGGGATCCCATCTGAGTCAGAACCTTGTCCAACCACTGCAGTGGTCCATGAAGGTGAATCTCAATCCAACAGGGGGTGCTCGTGACATCCTGGCGATGATACTCAGCTCCCCAACCCTGAAAAGCAAGAACAGAGCTAGAGTGATTATATCAGCCTCTAATGCCTCCAGGCAGAGCACAGGATCCTTGGTAGAACTCACACACTGGGCAGGTCCTGACAACAGAGAGCCAGACCACTGCATCCACCAGATACCAGAGGAGTCTGAATCAGTGCACTTGCTCTGGGTTCACATGACTCTCTGCCAACCTGGAGGTCTGGGGTTCCAGGCCCAACACCCAGGAAATGCTGGCAAGTCATCTCCCCTCCCATAAGGGAAGAAATGCCACCTTACGTTCTTTTACCCTTTGCATTCTGCACAGAATGGTTACAGTTTATGGGCCAGTAATCTCTGTGAAGAAAACTTGAGGGCCCTCTTAACTTTCAGGGTTGATTACCAAAACTTGCTTACCTATAACTATATTTTACATATCAATAGAAAGTTATTTTTAAAAATAAAGGTAGATCACACCCAAATGTATTAATTTTGTTATTGGGAACAGTGAATCTATTCTTGGTAGAGTTATTTAAAAATTGGAATTGACCAATAAAATTATTACTCCATATACTATGAATCAAATTGATGAATTAGCTAATGAGTTAAATACTTGGGCAATAATCATGTGCAAATCTAATGTTTCATTTGATAACCACTTACCATCTAATCCTTTATTGTCTTTTTGGTCATTGCATCCTGTAATTTTTCAAAAAATGACAAGAAGTCCACCAAAAATTCAAATACGAGTAGATCAACTCAAATCACTTAACGACTTTCAAAAGTTATTAGGAGACATAAATTGGATAAGGCCTTATCTAGGTATACCAACAGGAGAGTTGGGACCTTTATTTGATATCCTAAAAGGTCCATCAGATCCAAATTCACCCCGAATGTTAACGCCTGAAGCAAGAAAGGCATTAAAAATCATTGAAACATATATGGAAAATATGCATTTGGATAGAATTGATATAAGTTTGCCTTTATTATTTATTGTACTACCAACAAAAAATATTCCTACAGGAGTATTTTGGCAAGAAGGTCCATTATTATGGATACATTTATCTTATTCTCCTAACACTATTCTTACTAGGTATCCTGAGGCTGTAGGACAATTAATACTCAAAGGAAGAAAAGCAGCAAAGGGAGTGTTTGGAATTTCTCCCAATAAAATTATTACTCCATATACTATGAATCAAATTGATGAATTAGCTAATGAGTTAAATACTTGGGCAATAATCATGTGCAAATCTAATGTTTCATTTGATAACCACTTACCATCTAATCCTTTATTATCTTTTTGGTCATCGCATCCTGTAATTTTTCCAAAAATGACAAGAAAAACACCTATCATGAATGCTCCAAATGTATTCACTGATGGGTCAAATAATGGTACAGCAGCAATAGTTACACCTGATCAAACTTTTACATTTTTAGTACCCAAATAATCAGCTCAAAAGGTAGAGCTTAATGCAGTATTACAAGCTTTTGTGATGTTTAAAGATTCTGTATTTAATTTATTTTCCGATAGTCAGTATATAGTTAATGCTATAGTATCCCTTGAAGATGCTGGTAGGATTTCCCCTTATTCTACTGTTTTCTCTTTGTTTTCCACTATACAAAGTCTAATCTGGGACAGAAAAGATCCGTTCTTTATAGGACATATCAGGGCACATACAGGATTGCCTGGAGCCCTTAGTTTGGGCAATGATTTAGCAGATAAAACTACACATGACATACATATTTTCTCTACACTAGAAGAAGCTATAAATTTTCATAAAAGGTTCCATGTTCAATGCTAATACTTTACAAAAGCGTTTTAAAATAACTAAGGAACAAGCTAGACAAATAATAAAACAATGTCAAAATTGTGTGGCCTTTTTACCACAAGTTAATCTTGGAATCAATCCTAGAGGATTGATACCCAACCATATTTGGCAGATGGACGTCACACATTTGCCAGAATTTGGAAAATTAAAATATTTGCATGTTACAGTTGATACTTCTTCTGGATTTTTGATGGGCTCCCTTCATGCCGGAGAAAAAAACTAAAGATGTTATAGCTCATTGCTTACAAAATTTTGCCACTGTGGGCGTTCCAAAACAGTTAAAAACAGATAATGCCCCTGGTTATACTTCTACCTCTTTTAAACAATTTTGCTCATCATTTGGCATTACTCATATAACAGGAATTCCATACAATCCACAGGGACAAGGCATAGTTGAAAGAGCTCATCAAACTATTAAAATGTACTTATTAAAGCAAAAAGACGGAATTGGGAAGGGGTATATATATTCCCCAAAGATAAACTTAAAATAACCCTTTTTACCCTAACTTTTTAAATTTGGATTCATCAGGACTTAGTGCTGCGGAAAGGCATATGTGTCCAAAAAATGTACATAAGCCCAAGGTACTTTGGAAAGATATTCTAACAGGACAATGGAAAGGTCCTGACCCAGTAATTGTCTGGAGTCGGGGGTCTGTTTGTGTGTTTCCACAGGAAGAACAGCAGCCGATTTGGATTCTGGAGAGATTAACTAAAGTCCGGACCCAGTGATTGTCTGGAGTCGGGGGCCTGTTTGTGTGTTTCCACAGGGAGAACAGCAGCCGATTTGGATTCCAGAGAGATTAACTAAAGCGATTTCTACAGACCAAAAAGAAGATGATTTGGCTCAAATCCATAACAGCTGATATCCAAAACTCCAGTTTGGCTATTTTTACATCTGCAACAGAACCAGGATGCTTTTTCAATATCTACTTTATTATTGCCCTTTCCCATATCATGAAGTTCTATTTTGTTTTTTGAGCTCATACAGACCTAGGTTAATGTTTTGCTGATCAGTTCTATTTTTTGACTATAGAGTTTTTAAACATTGCAATGGAGATTTCGCCTGTAAAAAGTTATAAGGCCTTTACTATTATGTTATGTGTTGTATGTATTATATTATGTGTGCACACTTGTGTTTTGTGTTATATGTTTGAATGTATGTATGTCCATATATCATATATGATGAGCGCTCATGAAAAAATGGATCCAAATATTTTTTTTTATTCACGTGATTTAAATGCTTTAATTTAAATTGAGTAAACAACTGTTGAGGATTGTTTTAATATGTGAACAAAAAAGGAGGTTAACAGATCTGTTTGTTTACTTTCACCTTTCCTTTTCATTACATTTAATAATTCTCTTCAAGATAATGTAAATTGTTAAGAAAATTGTTTTCTTTTAGTGCCTTCTGGAATGTTACACAATTTTTTCTTTAGCTATTATTGCCAGAATTCCTATCTTCATCCCAGTGCCAGTGAAGACAAAGATAAAACCAATCTACAGCTTCTGCAATAGCCATCACTGAACTGCTTGCAGAACTTGCCTAGACTATGTGTCACTTGTATGCATTGTGAACTCACTTGTATGCATTGGGAACTATCTGTTGGTGCAGCGACTTGTGGTAGTGTTGGGGTATTCTTGCTGACAATGTCATTGGTGGTACAAATTTTCCAAAAGGAGCCGTCAATTGGCTTGGTGTATCTTCCTCCCTTCTGCTTGTCATGATCGTTCAGCTAAAATTTGGGGGCCAACAGAGGTGAGGCAAAGAACCTCACCCCCCCGCTGGTACGCTGGTACCTCTCCACAGGTGTGGCTGTATACTGGACCGGTAGTCAGTGACGGGTAAGATCCAATTACAATGGTACCAACCTAAGACAGGTTGAGGTCAGCTTGAGGTCAGCTCATCCGATAACGGGTAAGGACCATATGTACTATTGGACAACCTAAGGCAGGCACGGTCCCTAAGCTACATGCTTGTTGTTTAAACAGAGAGGGGGAGATGTTGAGAGCCACAGCCGAAGGGGCCCCAGCAAACTTCCAGCTGCCAGCAAACTTCCAGCTGCCGGCTGATGATTGGCTCACAGCGGCCCCAGCAACATCTAGCTGATTGGCTCCTCTGCGCTGATGCTCATTGGGCTGTTTCCCTGCCCTTTCAGACTGCCAGCTGATGATTGTCTCACAGCGGCCCCAGCAACATCAAGCTGATTGGCCCTGCGGTGATGCTCATTGGGCTGTTTCCCTGCCCTTTCAGACCACGGAGCTGCTCATTGGGGGACTTCTTTGGCTCCGCCCACGCGACCCAGCCAATCGGCCTCAAGAGCAGAAGGATTGTGGGAGTGGGGGAGGCTTGTGTGTTTGTGTGAGAGGCTTGTGGGAAGCCAGTGGTGGCAGTTGGGCTCTGAGGGTTTTTCCTGAGCAGCTGTTTTGTTTGGCCTGTGTGGTTCTAAAAATAAAGTTTGTTTCTTTTGACAAGTGGCTCCTGAATTGTGCCCAGCCAGACTGCGGCAGGTGGTCACATTTTATATTTGTGACTACAATTCTAAAGTGGCCCTCTACTGCCACCTGGCACCACATTCCCCAGTCTTGCTTCCCCTTCTAGCTGACTGCTTCACCCTCACTCCTATTCCCAAAAGCCCCTAGCACCTGCTCCCCTGTCTGCACTTGAAACTGATGATCTTTTTTTCCCCTTATTTTCATAAGAAAAATGAAGCCATTGGAAATGAGACTCTCCACCCACTTAACGTGGCTTTTCTACCTCTTACCATAGATAAATCATCCGTGTTTCCAAATAAGCCCATCCATGTACCCATTATTAGATTCACTAATCCATTTATGCATTAGTAGAGTTTTGGTCCAACTGCTTTGCTGGTTGGGCTTTCTCAGTTTCCTTCACTGGCTATTTCTCCCTCACCTTCTAACACTGAAGTACCTGGGCTCAGTCGCAGACCTCCTGTGTTCTCAGTTTAAACTCAAATCTCCTTCAGACTCAGGGAGTTAAATACCATCCATATGCAGACAATTCCACATTTACAAACAGACTCTTACCTCTAACTCTCCACTCAACATCTCTGCTTGAATGTGTGACAGACATCTCAAAGCTGCTGTTACCAAAACTGAACTTTATCTATAAGCCTGATTTGCCTGCATCTTCTCCATCTTGGTCAAAGACAACATTTCATCTTCCTAATTCTCTTTCCTCACACCCACCTCAAATCTGCCTTCGCAACTGGGAATCCTTCTCCTGGAGCTCTCCTGGCAGGAGCGCACCCATCATCTCTCACCTGAATATTGCAACAGCCTTCTCACTTCTCACATTTCCTGCATTCA
Organism: Spermophilus citellus; assembly: GCF_964194105.1. NCBI lineage: Eukaryota > Metazoa > Chordata > Mammalia > Rodentia > Sciuridae > Spermophilus > Spermophilus citellus. The sequence goes on from NC_138182.1 coordinate 33,027,593, forward strand.
TACCTATTATCCATGCAGCAGCAGAGTGATCCTCAAAACTAAGTCAGACCATGAAACCTCTTCACAGGTAAATACCAAATTCCTTGTGGTGGCTTATGAAGGGTTGCTCTGATCTCCTCCCACCACACGCAATTGACTGCAGTCACACTGGCCTGCCTGTTTCTCCAAATTTCCATGCATAGCCATGGTGTTAGACTTTTTGCTTGCTCATTCCCCAAAGATTCCCATGACTAACTCCATCATCTTCAAGTCTCTGCTGAAGCCTACATCATGTGACACCTTCCAACCATAGCAACCAATTCCCTTTACCTATCTCTACATTTTCTCATTATTATGGCTGTTATTTATTGCCTTTCTCTCCCTCCTACAATATTGGTTCCATAAGGGCAGAGATCCATGAGTAACCATCAGAATATTCCAATGCCTAAAACAGCACTGGGCCTGGTACATGGCAGGTGCTCAGTATTTGTTGATTGAATGAATGAAGGAGTCCTAGGATCCATCAGTAAACATCAGAGCCAAAAAGATCTTAAGAGATGATCTGAACTATCACCCCCATAGTGTTTGATCTATAATTTTTTAAAATATTATTTATATGATCTATAATTTTTAAAAATATTTTTAGTTGTAGTTGGACACAATACCTTTATTTTATTTATTTATTTTTATGTGGTTCTGAGGATAGAACCCAGGACCTCGCATGTGCTAGATGAATGCTCTACCACTGAGCCACTATGATCTATAATTTTTAAACTAATCATATATAATTATATTTTCTAGATATTTTTTAAAGTCACTGTAATACTAGCAACAGTTTGTTTTTTTTATAAATTGTCTAGCTTTACAAACTTAAAAGCTGAATACCTGAGACATATATCTAGTTGATCTTAGACAAATTCAGATTTCTATGAGATGTTGGCATTCCATCCTAATTTTAAAAATAGACCTGGATTAAAAAAAAAAAAAAAAAAAAAAAAGCCATAGGGTTGGAATTGGAATGATGGTTCATTAACAGCAATTCAATGCCCTCTGCTGGCTCTAAAGCAACAGAGCATTTGAAAAGATTTCTGAAATTTGTTAATTAAGTTACATGCAAAAATGCTATTCAAACAGTGAATGTGAATAAAGCTGCTTTGTCATCATGAAAGAGAAATGGTTTCAATAAACCATTTTTTTAAAATTTCAAACTATGTACTCTTAACATTTGCTTTTTATATGATTGCTAAAATTAGTTTAAAAACAGTAAGAATTTAATTTGCATACAAAAAAAGAGAACAATCTTTTGTCTTGGTCACTTTAAAGGGCTATTAAAATCTACTCTGAGGGCTGGTGAAGTAGCTCTACATTTACAAAAATCAGCTCCTTTAACTTTTTTTTTTTTTCCAAAAATAACATGCTTAGGAACTTTCACAAAACTGCTAAACAAGACAATCCATACTCATAGAAGAGTTCTTCTTAAAAACTATTAACAGAATTTTTAAAAAAAGAGAGAGAGAGGATTGTTATCTACTTGAATTGGCTGTACAACTGCCACATCCACCAAAGAATGCTTCTGCAGTTTGTTCTGTTTTTTTTATTTTCTGGTTTTATAATCTAAAAGCAATTACTCCTTACCTTAACAAAACTCATCCGAATAGTGCACATCTTGGTTAACTCATAAACGACTTCAAAGCCATGGTGAACCGACTGGGCAAGCAGCTGAGCGAAGAGTTGGTTGTTGAAGACCTTGAGGCTGCACCCACTGGGGATCTTGCAGACCGTGGCTGGGTGGAAGCCGTGCTGATAGTTGCAGTTCCTGCTCTGCACAAAGATGCTGCTGTCACTCACACACTCGGCATACACCTCTCCCCCAACGTAGTACAAATGCACGCCTGTGGACACAAAAACACAGCGCAGCCTGCAAACATTGTTCTCTTCTCAGTGACTCTTACCTGCTGGAAAGATGGGCCTCTGCTGTCAGGTGTATTTTCCTATCACCAATCAGACATGTGACCCAAATCCCCACTTGTTTTCCCATTGTCATTTCTGTCATTTCCACAAGTCCATTTAAAAATACAATCCATGGCTGGGTGAACATGTCTGTAATCCCAGAAACCCAGGAGGCTGAGGCAGAAGGATTGCAAGTTCAAGGCCAGCCTGGGCAACTTAGTGAGACCCTGTCTCAGAATTTTTAAAAAGTAATAAAAGGGGCTGGAAATATAGCTCAGTGGTGGAGCACCCTGGGTTCAATCTCCAGTAATTCCCCTCCAAAAAAGCAACCCATGTCAACAGTAGACTTTCGTATACTATTGCTTCCATCACTCTCAATCTCATGCTTATTTATTCCAAAATAAGGTTTAATAATATTAGAAACAAAATAAATACATCATTCAAAAAATAATCCTTCATATGCATATGCAAACAAAAATTTAAATGACAATTAATATCACAAAAATGTTACTTAAGTAGATGCAATAAACCCACTCCAGAGGAAACAATAAATAAAATTTATTTTACTAACAGTTATAAATCTTTTTCTCTTAATAGAACCTTCAAAGCAATCTATTTCATTTAAAAGGTGTATCACCCACTATTATAAGTCAGTTCATACAATGTCTATATGACTTGTGAACAATGACGTTCCCAACACTTTCAGACAGTCGTATAAAAACTCACAAGTAAATACACCACTTTAGCTAACATTATTGGAGAGATATCATTTTAAAGAGCACCCTAAGAATGTTGCTGCTCCTGTGAATTTTTATTCCATATTAAATTTTAGTTGATTCTTTCTTACCTGATGTCAGGGTTTGAGATTAAATATAAAATTACAGCAAGGGACTGGGGTTAGAAAAAAATGAAGACATTCTAGTCTAGTGAATATTAAATACAAGAATAATTTTTCTCCAATTTTAATGGAGGAAAAACTCTAACACTAGATGTCAGCACAACCACCATGCAGTTAAGAGGAATTTGTCAAAGGGATCCAGAATATACATGTCATAATATGTTTTGGGTTTCCTCAAAATGAAAATACAAAACTTTTAATGAAAAGAGTTTATAGATCGCCCCCCACGGCTTCTCAGACCCTAGTGTAGGAAACATTATGACAGAGATGCTCAGTGTGTCGGGTTATAAGAAGCATGGGAGGTGATTTTGCATGCTGTGTGACTGACTACCTCCCAGCATACTTATTTCTTTGCCCCGTCTTCTTTCCCTTAATTTGATCTTGCCTGTATCTACAGAAGAGAGAGAAGCCTGAGCAGGTAGGCAGTAGAGAAGAAGAAATTCCAGTATTGTACTCTCCAGCCACATTGCTCAGAAGAAACTGACCCAGAGTCCCACAGATAAAGCAGAGCTCTGGATTTTCAGGCCACTGTTACACTTCCTGTGTCAGATTGGCTCCCCTTTTTATTTCCCCAGCCTTCCTCTCCCTTTTCTTTCTCATCTCCATTATTCATTTTCTCTTGAATGGCCTGACACTCACGACCCAGGCACACTAGGTAGAGAGGAAGCAGGACAGAAGCAGGAAGTAGTGACTTGACTGGTCCATAGTGAGGCAGTGCCAGCACGGCCCCCTTAGCCACTCTGTGCTCTGGGGGGAGGCCTGCCTCTTAAGCAAGGGTGGAGTTAGAGGGCCCTAAAAGAGGGAAAGCAGGTGGAGAAAGCTAGAGTGAGGCCCACTAAGCTTTTGGTATGTATTTGAACTGAATGACCTTCAAATATATAATCCTACTGGAAACTATTAAGTAGAATAGATAAGATTTTTGTTATCTGACCCTGATCTTTATTTAGGGGGTGGTTTTCAATCCTGTTAAAGGCTTATCTGCAACCACAGTTCAAGTTGGCCAAGAAAGAAGAGCAGAGGAGAGCCTGGGCAGATGGATGGGTAGTGGCCCAGCATCGCGAGAGAGGAGAAGAGAGCCAAGGTGAAGAATGTGGAGACTACTGCAAACACCAGGCGAGGTCAGAACCCAGGCCCACTGTGAGGAGGCCAGCTTTTGGCCAGAGACAGCGTCATCAATATAAGAATCCAGTAGACATGTGATTTTATTTGCAAAAATCTGGAAGGACAAAATTGTGGCTTTCAATCATATGTATCAGATTCAAGATGTTCTCAAGCTTTAACCTGCACCCAGATCACCTGGAGGGCTCATTCTACAGATGCCTGGGCAGGAAGGTGGGGAGCACATAGCTCAGCCTCAGCAGTAGAGCGCTTGCCTCACATGTGCGAGACCCTAGATTCCATCCCCAGCACCACAACAAAATCAAAACAAAAAGCCAGATAGCTCACTGACTCAGTAAGCCTGAAATCAGGCAGACAATTTGCATTTTAGTAAGTTTCCAGGAGAAGCAGACACTTCCTCACTTTGGGAACCACAGATAAGCAACTCAGACTACCTTACAGATTAGTCTACAAAACTGGAAAGGCTGGATTTTTAAGCATGGGATACTTGACAACTATTTTCAGACAGCAGTAACATAGAATTCATTATTTCATTCTGATCATGAATACTAGCAGGTGGTCCCATAAAATTTCACATCTCTGTCAGAATTGAAACCTCATTGCAAAAGGTTATTATTTGTGAATTCCCTGATTTATGTGACATTTCTTGAAGCCAGTACAGGAAAAAATGAACATGTGCAGATTTCATTACAGCTACATTTGTCAGTTGCTGATGAAATCATACCTATTCTCGTTGCAATAAAATATGCCCTTAAAGTTTTATTATCATGGAGAAGCTTTAGACAAAGCAATGTAAACAAAGCTATTGTTATAATCCTATAGCTTGTTCTAACTTCTAGCAACAGGGAATAAGAAAAAGCACTACTTGATATTGTTATATTGTGTGCCTGCACAAATATGTAATAAAGAACCCCTACTATTATATATAATTATAATGCACTAATAAAAAAATTATGGAGGAAAAAGAGAGGTTACAAGAGAAACCAGGCAATGTGGTCCTATGGCAGGTTCTGCTCACACTTGGGCTGTGTCTTTCTTTATCTAAACTTTTCATTTGTCTGGGACTGCCACTCACTTTTTATGAGAACAGTGAGTCTTGTGTGGTGGCACTTTGGGTTTGATTTGGGTCTGCAGGGTCAGAATGCAAGTGTGTCCCTTTAATCCTGTTCTATTGTCTCAAAGTAGGGACACAAGGAGGGAAGAATGGAAGGAGAGCAATGCCACCATAGGGAGAGTACCCAATGCCCAGGGATCTACTCATAGTCAGGGGAGGAAGTCAGGAAAGTGTAGGTATGCACATCTATCTTCCGACTGGGACGGAGGATAAATGCCCCCTCCTGCTCAAAGAACTCAGCCTCTCTACCCTGCTAAGAGCAAAACCTCAACTTACTGTTATGGATTTGATCTGGAATGCCCCCCAAAATGGGAATGCTGCAATGTTCTCATGTGAAAATATTGGATTATGAGAGCTGTAACCTCAGCAGTGGGTTAATCCGTTTAGTGAAGTAATAACTTGAATGGACTAGTGGTGGTAACTATAGGCAGGTGGGGTACAGGGTTGGAGGAAGTTGGTTACTAGGGGCATGCCCGCAGGAACTATATCTGTTCCTGCCCTTCCCACCCTTTCTGGCTGTCATGAGCTCTGCAGCTTTCCTCTGCTGGGCCCTCCTCCATCATGTTCCCCATGACCTCAGGCCCACAGCAATGGAGTCAGCCCATCATAGACTGAACCTCTGAAACTTTGAGCCAAAAATAAACTTTCCTTCCTCTAAGTTGTTCTTGTCAGTCCTTGGATCACAGCAACAAAGAGCTGACTCACACAACTCAATGCCTCCCTGGAGGTTACTTGACCTTGCCTTTGTCTTTGCTGCCTTCTCTTCTGCACAGCTACTTTAAAGCCTAGCTGATTATCAGGATCATCTAGAGCTTTAAAAAAGTACATATTTCTAGGTATGATAGTTATATTTTTAAAAATTTCTTATAAAGTGAGATACATACTGAAATAGATGGACAAAAGGTTACAAAGTCTGAGATTTGCTTTAAAATACTCTAGCAAGGGCTGAGCATACAGCTTAGTAGTAGAGAGCTTGCCTAGCATGTGTGAGGCCCTGGATTCAATTTCTAGCACCAAAAAAATAAATAAATAGATACATAAAAATAATAAAATACTCTAGCCAAAACAGCTTGGAGGATAGATGAAAAAAAAAAAAGAGGAAAGAATGTCAATCATTACTGGTGCTAGAGATGACACCACTCTCTCTAACTTTGTGTATATTTGAAGTTTTCTACAATGATGTATGATCAAGAAAATAAAAATACAGATTTCCAAATCCACACCAGAACCTACATCAGAGGACAGGGCTGTGTCTTCCACAGGACTGTTCCTAAAGCACAACTCCAGGGTTTGCCTCATTGTCTTCCAAACTTGGTATAATTATTACCAAGAGGACAGTGATTTCTCTTAAGGAAGGGGCACCTTTTCCTATTTTGCATAATCACTTCTGGGCCGTAGTAAGTCTGTACTTGAAGACTAAGTCTTTTTGGACACAGATGACCAAGCAGGTTTGGGTCCAACTGCACTATGCTGAATGTCCCATCACTGCCAGTCACACACTCAGCCACTCAGCCCGCACTGGGCTGAACTGGGCTGTGATGCTTCTCTCTCACTACTGTGGTAGTGTTCCCAGTGCACCCTTATACCTTCGGGATCCCCATCTACACATGAGCACTATAGAAAATCTAGACATGGAAAATTAAAGCCCACCACAATCCCACAGCCCCAAAACAATCACAGCTAACATCTGCTATATATATCTTTGTCTTTTGTGAAGTACATTTTACAAAAACAAAATTGGGGGGCTGGGATTGTGATAGAGTGCTTGTCAGTGGTAGAGTGCTTGTCTAGCATGTGTGAGGCCCTGGGTTCGTTCCTCAGCACCACATAAAAATAAATAAATAAAATAAAGGTATTATGTCAAACTATTTTGAAAAAAAAATTTTTAAAATATTGGAATCATTCTCTACATGATGTTTTAAAACTCTCTTTTTCATTTAGTAATATATTATGAGGGTTTTTCCAGGATACCAGATATTCTGCAATGTCAAGTTTAATGACTGTATTAGTTATGACATTCTATGTTAAAACTTTTTTTAGGATTTGTTTTTCAAAGTTGAAGAAGCCATACCCATGCTTAAAAGCAGAATGGAAGGGTTATTTTGAGGGAGGGAAACTAAATCCTTGGGGAAAAAATAATTCTAATAACACCTGGAGGGGCAAATCCTCCTTCCAAGGAACTAACAAGGACCAGACTCTGGCATCAGGATGATTCCTTTCATGAACAGGAAGAATTTCTAGAATTCTATGGAACTTAAAACATGAAAGAAAATTAAGATTTGTAAAAAGTGAAAGATTTGTAAAAAAGTGAAAAACTAATTCCCAAAACAATGAAATGATTTGGGATACATGAGAAATTTTGATAGGGTGATCTTGATTTACCTCAGCAAATTCAATAGCTGGGGTTAATGCCTCAGTAATTATCATAATGACATATGTTTTCTCCCACAGAGAGAAGAACAAATATCAGATAGGTCAAATGCCACACATCTACACCTGCAGAAGGGAAATGAGCCTGTCTCTTTCAAAGTGTCACCTAGGGAAGTGAGGAAATCAATAGGGATAGCCATCATCATTACCATCATTGTTTTACTCTTTAGCAAGTCACTGGAAAGCATTCAAGTGTGTTGCTTAGTTTTCAAAGAAGAATGTGGACAGATCCCAGATTAGAATTTAGTGTTGCAGACTCTTCGAGTGTCTAGAGCCATCATGGGCTACGAGTGGGCTGCCATGCGTTGTAACCTATTAAATAGGAGAATCTGATGTCTGAGAATGACAGGTGGACATTTCCTCTGGTTGACTGCCCTGACTCATTGTGAGCCCTATTCAAGCTCTGCCAAAGGTCCCACAGGGCACCAGAGATGGGGTAAACTGCTAAAACCACACAGATGGGTGTGTGACCTAAAAGATGCCAATCAACCTGCTGACTGCAAGACATCACGAATCAAGACTCCACCCTTGAAACTTTATCTCTGCTTTTGATGGACCCCCTCTTCAATAAACCATGGGAGCCATTTTCTATTTGTCTAGTTCCACCTCTTGTGTGGACTGGATGTATTAAGGGCTCCGCTTTTGTAAACATATTTCTGGCTCTTTGTATTTTGTTCTTCACTAATTATTTTAAACTTTAAGTTTTCAGGTGGCTTATACCCTTCTCTGCAGGAAGAAGAAGAACCCCCCCCCCCCATGAGACACTGGCCATTACTCCTGTTATTCGAGGGGTTGCTCTGCTGTTAAGAGGTGGCTCTGGTTGCTAGTGCTGGCTTGTTAGTAGCAACCTGAAACTTTTTTGCTGATGAGGTCAAAAGAATGGGTTCAATTCCCTTTGCACCAGATAACTACTGCATGGCTACAAATGCATGCTTCCTACCAGCCCCACTGCCTCACGGTGTGTCCCACTGGATGGAAAATGGAGTGAAAATGCCTGGGCAGCCTAGCATAAACCATCTGCACCAGAGGGCACACAATCCGCAAGCATGCACTGCCACCAGGGAAACAACACTAACTTCTTCTTTGGAGGGCCTGCCAGCTTGGCTAAATTTAAGTAACAAAGAACACAAAATAAAATGGTTGCAAAGCTAACAGTAATTCTTTAGAGGAGAAATGACTCATCACTAACTATAATAAAAAGAATTTTTTAAGCCATCTTCAACCTTTAGCCTCTCCCCAGTCTAATCTCAAAAATTAAAAAAATACATATAATATATGCTTGCAGTGCTCAGATCAAACTTGAGGCCTTGTGCATGCTAGGCAAGCACTACACCACTGAGCTACACCCCCAATCCACAGGATCCTTTTATATCCTATGAACTCTTGGCTTAAATCTATCTTCCCATTTCACATTCAGTCATGCTCTACCCCTGCTCAGTTTTTCTCTATTTGACATACTGTATAGATTATCTCCTGCCTTTCTTTCCCTAGTTGCCCATAATCCAGGAAGGCAGGTGCTTTTGTTTTTTCTTCTGCCCTTACCCCTAGTGTCCAGTTTGGCTGAGAACAGGTGCTCAGTATATATTTGTGAGATGAATGCATACCTCTGAAATTTGCATCTCTATTAGTTAACTCTGCAGAGCAAGTTCACTTTCTTGCTAACTTAGTAGTGCATTACAGACTTGGGCTGGTGCAGATAATCACAGCAGTACCTGAGAGCTATTCTTGTGATCTCATAGATCAATGCCCCTTGATTTAAAATATCCCAAGCCAAAACTTTTTGCTGCCATGCTTTATGACATGCCTCCTAGTGTCTCTTAAAAAAAAATCTTTTTTTTTCATATTAGAGTAATTCCTAAGCAGATTTCTGAGACTATTGGGACTTTGCCTTGGAGACCAAACAAAAGTGGAGAGCCTGTCCTTCCATTTAGGTGGCACCAACAGAGCCAGGTAGCCTGGGTTTTGAAGCAGGTTGCACCCTGGCTCTTGCTTTTATAGATTAGCTCTTAGTCAGCAATACAGGCACCTACTCTCCTTGTCCTCATCAATAACACCTTAAACAAGCTCTTTAATATTTTAATTCTCTTTGGAGTCACTAGCACCAGGAGAAGTCTACTATGGAGACCAATCTGTAAGGCCTTCAGCAAACAGCTCCACAGTGCTATGTGTTAATGTTTTGTCTTTAGATTTTACTGAAAGAGTCTCATACAAAAATCATTTAAAAATAGAGCCACACCTGAGAAACTTGTTTAGGAATTCAGTCAAATAAAATTATTTCTTCCTTAGAGTAACAACTAATTTGCCCGTTGGGATAAGAACTACATGGAGATTGAGTTTCCTCTTTCTGCACTCCCTCTCAGGAAACCTAGCACAAAAATCACAAGCACAGTCACAATGCTCTCTCTATGGATGACACACAGTCGTTCCTTGGTGTCTGGAAGGGTTTGGTTCCAGGACCCACGGCAGGTACCAATCTCTGAGGGTGCTCAGGTTCCTAATATAAAATGGTGTAGTGTTTGTATACAATTACACACATTCCTCCTGTATACCCTGGATGTCTAGGTGACTTAGAATACCTAATACAATGTAAATGATACCTCAATAATTGTTACACTGCATTGTTTGGGGCACAATGAAAAGAGATAAGTCTGTACATGTTCAGTACAGAAGCAATTTTATTTCTGAATGTTTCTGATCTGAGTTTGGTTGAATCCACAGATATGAAAAACCCATAGACAGATAGTGACTGTACTTGAATTCTCTCCCTCCCCACCTTGGTTTCTGATTTTCTATTTTATAGTTATTATTTCAAAGCAAAAGTTTTCTTGTAAGCCTCCTCAAAGGTGCTCCTGAAGAATCAGAATGTAAATAAACATGAAGTAACTCTCTTCATTAAGCATCAACATCAATGAATGAATTCCACCTGTTTCTAATCAATGGCTGGTAGGCTTAATACAACAGGGGACATTTGGGGGGTATGCAAGAAAGACTTCAGGAAGCATCACACAGTGAAATAATGAATCTCCCTGGAAATCTGAGAAAAAAACTGAAGACTACTTTTCCAGATGGGAAGAGAAAAGATCAACCAACTCTAAAGGTTCTTTCTCTGTGACTCCTGAGTAGTATCAGGCAGACACCAACAAGTCTAAAATAAAAGAAAGTATTTAAAGACCCTCAGCCTGGCCTCATACTCTGCTGGGATGTTCTACCCTTGCTAATATGGATGAGACAGGCCCCAAGGCTCACAGGTTAGAGACCAGTGAGGCCTGTGCCCACCCACGAGCTGTCACAAGAACAGCCAGACACGGGAGAGCCCCAGTCACCTATCAAAGGCTTTCAAGCATAATTCTTTCATATTTTTAACTCCCTCACTTCTAAGTGGATGCAGATCATTTTACCTCATGTCGATAACCATCCAGTCAGAATTCTTCTTCAGAAATCATCCTAGTTGGCATCGTTAGGCAATTCAAAAGTAACACATGATACCTCCACTGAATAATCCCATCCTTCTTCCAAAGGTGTCATCTTTCTTGGGTTTGCAACACAACACCCCCAAAGGTGGCCTGCTGACTGCAAAGGCAGAGAGAGCAGGACCCTGAAAGTCCATGAGCTCTCTCCTTTGGTGACGCAAGAACCCGCCCACGGTTTGCCAGCCCTGGGTTCTTTCCACAAGGCCACACGGCCAGTTTGTGGCCACTCTTTCAGCTCAGAAGGCTACATCAAGGCATGACACATTAGCTCTTACCCTTTCCTATGTGTCTCCTGGTGTTCTCTATTGTGGAGTTTCTGTTTACATTCGAAAGGAGTCCAAGACAGAACCTGTTCCTGTTGTTTGAAGGGTCAGTGAATCCATCTATGAGCACACTTCGGGAGGAAGCCTGGAACGTCTCCCCCACTCGGTTGTTCAGTTCATAGTAGGCGACTGAGCACCAGTGCTGGGGCTCCTCGTAACACACTGGACGGAAGTCTGAAAGAAAGGAAGCCAGACAGCACTTCATGACTGTCATACCTGGACCCCAAAGCCCGAGATCCACAGGGAAATGGAGATGAATGCTTTCAACCAGAAGGTTGGCTGTTAAGACTAGCAAGACTACTTCGCAGTCTTTTAAACCTGCCTAATGGAAGCTGTTTTGGGGGTAGCTTGTGGAGCAGAGGCTTGTTAATCTTCCATGGTTATAGCATCTATAAATATGCTTACTGATCATGATGGGGACAGGGAAAAGATGATATGAACAGACTGATGTAGAAAATCAACACCCCTGAAGTAAACAGCTCAAATGAAGCTAGCAGGTAACTTCATCTTTACATATGAAAGATAGCATCTTACTCTTTATTATGCCAAACTAAATCCGTAGGCCAAAAAGTATAATTTCTTAAAATTAAAAAAAATCATTTGGGTATGATAAAACCCAAATCAAAATAATGAACAGAATTTTATTTAAGAAAGAAAGAAAAAAAATCTTAGAGGGGCTTACATTCTCCTGGGATATCTAGTTACAAATGGCATAAAAGTACTTTAAAGAAAGCTGGATATTTCATCTGCAAGCCCATGAATGTTATGTATTCACCCCACACATTAATGTTAAAGCAAATGTTCCTGTAACTGTGGCTCCCAACCACAGTACAGAGTTCTTCCTTTCTTTTCTATCCACACCCTTTCTCTTTCTATTGATATTTTTTCCTTGAATACATTAGTAATTCTCATATCTAGAATTCGTTCCTATATGCACTAAAATATAATTTTGTGAAACCAATAAATTAGGATTGCTATTTGATTTACAAAATGATCGCCACTTAATAAAGAGATCCTTTAAATAGTAAACTCCTTTAGACCCTTCCTACTCAAAATGTGGTTCATGGGACAGTTATGTCTCCATCACCTGAGATCCTGCAAGGAGTGTTGATTCTTGAACCCCCACCCCAGATCTATAGAATCAAAAACTGCATCTATATTCAGATTGCTACTTGGTTTGTAAGAACATTAAAGTTGAACAACTCCTCTACCTATAAACATATGGTGCACATATATTTTTACAATGGAACAAAATCTCTAATTTTTTAAGTCCCCAATTCCATACTAAATGTTAATAACTATAAACTTCAATGCCAGGCAAGATGATGCGCGCCCAGCTACAGGGAGACAGGAGGATCACGTAAGCCCAGGAATTACAGGCAAGCGTGGGCAACACAGTGAGATCCGGCTTCAAAATAAACAAAAATAAGACTAAACAAAACAAAAACCATCATCACCATCAACAACAACAAAGCCCAACAAACTTCTAAATGCTAGGTTAAAATTAAAAATTAACTTACTTTTGTAACAAAGGTGATAAAACATTCATTCTAAGCACTGAAGAACACCAAATTTAAAATGCAAAGCCATGCTATCTGCCTCTTAAAACACATTTTGTTTTGTTTTTGGGTAATAGGAGACTCTCTTGGAGACACTTAGCTGTTCACCTGTGATTTATCACCGTCAGGTACTGCTTGTACTAAAAGACTATATCGGCAGTGGCATCTACAGTGCAGCCAATCTGGGTCCCTGGGGTTTATGGGGCATGATGAGGTGAGGGGGGTCAATGACAGGAAAGCAGTGGAACAAAGGCTTTGTCAGCTGATAAACTATGCATAATCCAGTCTGTTCTGCTGTTAAACTTGTGGGCTTGGGGGGCAGTGTTACTGCTAAAGAAAGACCATATTAACATAACAGAATGCTTCTAAAGTGACATTTTGAGTGTCTTACCAAAGAAATTGGTTGTTCTAAGATTCCCTCTGAAAAGTTGCTTAGTTTTACCTCTGACTTATGAATTAGCATTGAGTCCAAATGACTTTAAGATCTTCAAATTGAGAAGCTGTTCTCTGAGCTTTCATCAATAGAAGAGTCTGTTACCTGGTTTGTAAAACACATAGAAAGCTGACTCTTCTTTGAAATTATTTATTTTCAGTTCCCAAATTGCCATGGATTGTACAAAGGTCACAGTAATGAATTAGTTGTTCCTGAGGAGCCTCAAGATATGCCTCCAAAACAGAAGAGTTGAAAATCGATTATAACCTTGGGCCCAGGGCATACTGAGCAGGGTCCTTCTCCTCTAGTATCAGTCCTGATCAGACAGTGACCTTAGCATTACATAGATGGCAGCTTATCAGGAAGTCATTCATAACACAATAAAAACTCTGAGGCGGTGGGAAAACTTCAGAGAGGACCTCAGAACAACTGATTCCTTCAGTTTCCATTCCTAATGTTAGTTCAGAAGGGTCTGGAAATGCTCATGGTGGAATCCAACAGTAGAGAAGAGCAGATCAGTACAACTACTACACAAGTAGTTCTCACACTGAGGAATGAACAAAAAAAGCCAGTGGCACTTGCTAAAAATGCAGATTCCTGATCACACGTCCAGAAATTCTGATTGATCAGATCAGTAGGTGCATGTAGCCATGTACATTTTAAGAGGTCCTAAATTCGAAGAGGTCCTGCCAATTCTAATGCAGGAGCTTATGGGCCACACTAGGAAGCCATGAATAAAGTATTTCCTTATGACAAAATGGACTGTGACCCTAGTGAAAAAGTTATAAAGCAAGATGGCTCTTTTATAGGTCCTGGAGTAAATTGATCTAGACAATTCAGAAGCTGGATACAAAATTGTCATATGACTCAGCAGTCCTCTCCTAGGTCTACACCCAAAGGAACTGAAAGAAGTGACTCAAATAAATACTTGCCTGCGAGGGTTTGCAGCAGAATTCTTCACAAAAGTCAAATGGTGGAAATAAGCCAAATATCTAACAACTGATAAATAATTTTTTTAAAAAAAGTTGGTATGTCCACACAATGGAATATTGTTAAATCACAAAAATAAAGTATTTTTACACTCTACAACATGGATAAACTGTGAAAACACTTCATTAGGTGAAATAAGCCAGGTACAAAAGTACAAATATTGTATGCATCTTCTTATAATCAGGTACCTGGAATAGGCAAATTTGTAGGGATAGAGAGTAGGTTGGAGGTTACCAGGACTGGGGATGGTAGGAAATAGGAAGCTATTGCTTAATAAGTAAGGCATTTCTCCTTGGAGTGATAAAAAAGTTTGCAAATAGATAGAAGTGATGAAGGCATGACATAGTGAATATACTTAATGCCACTGAATTGGACTCTTAAAAATGTCTAAAATGACAATTTTTATAATGGGCATATTTTATCACAACTTAAAAAGATTAATCTTATATACCAAAAAAAATCACTGAATTGTATACTTGAACTAAATCAATCATATGGCATGTGAATTAGATCTTAATAAAGCTGTCTAAAAAATTAGGGGCAAACGAATTAATCTCAAAAGTTCCTTTTACTTATGTATGGGTCTGTTATTCAGGTTGGCATTTGTGGTTTTGTGGTTAATCATTCAGAGAAGAATTGTTTTCTCTGAAATGCACAGTGCTATGCCTTCCGTGAGAACCTAATCAGCTTCTGCATCCTGGCTGGGCTCTTCCCTTCATAGACAGAAAGTGGAGGGACAATATCACCTTGCTTATATAACCAGAGTCAAAATGCAAAGTCCGTACAGGAAATCATTATAGCAGAGATGTGTTATGTAAATATGTATTTTGCAACATATTTATCCTGTCCCTTTACCAGAGTTCTGCCCTCTCTGTAATGCCTCCCTCTCAGTGAACTTGGCCAGGTACAGGACTTTAACCACCTGCTCCCACACTCTGTGAGGGCTTCTGAGATTTTGTCCAGGATCTCAATCTGTCCTCCATATCAAGTCCCATTGATTCTGCCTCTTTCCAATCCCACACCCGTATTTTACTTCAAGTCCTTGTAGTCACTGCTGGTCACAGCCTCTATCGCCTGATTTACATGATGCTCTCTATAGTCACTGCCTCGTGAAGGTCAGAGGCCAAGGTAATCATTATTGCACTTCTAGTCTTGTCGGGGTGCCGTGCATTTAACAGGTGCATAGTCATTAGTACACTGAGTCAATGAAACCTCTTATCTAGAATTCTGAGCTTTACATGTTCCAAACACCTGCGTGGTAATTTCTTTACTCAATAAGCAACTAATGAATAGCTATGCCGGCTCTATGCTGGACATAGAAAAAGAAAGAATCATAAAATATAAAGTGATAAATGTGAAAGTATGTATATAAATAACTTGCTGAGGAGGCAAAAAGAAAAAAGTAACTTGGAAGGGAAGAGGCAACTCCTTTATCTTTCCCCATTTTACAAGTTCTTTGAGAAAGGAACAATTTTTGTTGAACATTTAATTCCTTTTTCAGTAACCTAAGGCAATGTTTGCATTTAGAGTTTAATAAATATCTGTTTTTAAAAGTGAATTTATGGGGCTGAGGTTGTGGCTCAGTGGTAGAGCACTTGCCTAGTTTAAGTGAAGCACTGGGTTCGATACTCAGCACAACATAAAGATAAATAAATAAAGATATTGTGTCCATCTACAAGTAAAAAATATTTTTTTAAAAAAGTGAATTCATGAATAATAAATGAGTGCAGCAGATTGTAACCACCGCTGGCACCAAATGTATTCACGTTGACCTTAAGTAAATTGTTAGTCCTGGGATATTATTTATCTTACATTTATGAGTGTACTTAAATCTCTTCATATGTCAGCTTGGACCCACTTCACAGGTGTGGCAGCACATGCAACTACGGCTGTGTGCTCGATTCTCCCTTTCCCTTTTATATGCTTTTTCAATTCAGCAAATAGTTACTGAAGAGCTCTCTATTCAAGCTGGTGCCCTGGCTTCACAGAGCAAAAAGTAAAAAGCATTGGCTGGAAGAAAGCTATGCACATATCTTTTGTAGCCAGGGACTTCCTTTGATAGTTGAAAGAAGCCACCAAAGAAAAGGCCTACCCCTGACCCTCCACTTTGCCTGCCCTCAGGTCAAGTCTTTCTGCTTGGGCTAGAGATGTATTCTAATCTTATTTCTATTGCTTAAAAAAAATAATTCCTGGATATTCCCAGGAATGGTGTTCAAATCTTTTTAGTTTCTGAGAGTGTTTAGTAGTGAGAATCAGAGCAAAAACACGTTGGCAAATAGGGCACAGTCCTGATCCTTTTTGGTTCATAGGCATGATGATCACGCTGTTGTGTGAGCCTCCTGCTAAACATTGTTATGATGTCAGCACGTTCCCCATATGACATGGAAAAAAATGGGTACAGTCCTGATCATCTTACAGAGAGGATCCAACACAGCCTATGGAGATTATCTTGTGACCTGTAGAACACTATACAAGTTGTCAGTTACAATGACTATTATTGTGGTTGTCCACTATAAATAGTAGCTTCAGGTCCTAATTTCCCATAGTTTCCCACAGACCATGGCTCTTACTGACCTGAGTGTTGATATGGAGACTCTGGCTCAGAAGGACTTCCTGGGGAGTGGGGGTAGCTGGCTGAGCAGGGGGACTGTGAGAACACGTGGCTGGGTGAGGGAGGGAGCGCAGGACACGGAGGCTGCTGGAAGGACTCGGGGTAAGTGGCATTGTGTGGCATGAGTGGCTCGCTGTGCAGGGAGGCGCTTCGGAACTTGGCCAGGAGGCTGAGCTGGGGGTTGTATTCACTGTGTCTTGGCACGAGCACTGGAGGCAGCACTAGGAGCAGAAGGCGACAGGAGAGTGAGCGCTGAACGTTGCTCATCAGGAGAGAACAGGGGGGACACTTGCCTTTCTCATCTGTCCGCTTGTTGATGGTAAAACCATTTTTCCTTTGGGAACTGCCCCTCTGCTATTCACTGTGCTCATCATACAACTTTCCATGACGATCCCATCTCTACCCAAGAAGTGAGTATGTGGGTCACACCAAACCAACAGCCTTCCTCCTTGCCACCTGCATCTTAAGCAGAATGTCACAGCTGATGACAAAGTTCAAAGGAGGATCTTCCCAATGTCAGCACTTCAAAGAGACCGCCTATGCACTCCCACCTTGAAAATGACCTAATACTTGGCTTTCTAGAGACCTGATTGTTTGCATCTTCTTTAATTCTGCCAATAACATCTTTTTTTAAAAGGCACAATTGGTTTCTATTGCTTGCAATAAAACCCTAAGTGATGCCCAGAATATTTTTCCTTCAGGGACCATGTTGAATTATTTAGATGATCAGCCTCAATTTCAGGTTCAGTAATGCTACTGGAATAAAAACATCCTATTTGTCCTTACAAAAAAGATTTAAAGATTTAAAGGAAAGATTTAAAGGCAAGGAACTAAAAGTTATCAACTAAAATATCAGTGGTAAAAAATAATAAGGATAAACAAGTAAAAGATAAGCAACAATAAGAAAATCCATAAGTAAAATTTACTCATTTTAGTGGCTTCCTTTGGGGTTCCATTCTTTAAAAATACATAGGTGCTCCCCAGCCCTGACCTGAGCTGATAAGAAACACAGGACTGAATTCAAATTCTCAAGGGTAAGCTTTGTCTGGGCACTCAAAGCTCCCAGGGACTAAAGCATCATATGCTGGATAAAGGAGATGCCATAAGGGTTGAAGTGTAGCCTGTGACCAATATGGGCCCGGAGAAACAGAGAAAATGGGGACATGATCAAAGAAGCAAAGAACTAAAAAACAATTTATTGAAAGAAAAGGTTTCTGGAGATGTATGGGGTAGGTTTAACTTCTAAGCATACTACTGATTTATCACATGCAAGTATTGATTTTAAAAGATCTCATGAAATGTACATATTCTAACAGTGCTCTAAAAAATAAGGTCTTATAAAAGTAAATATCAGACAATAACAACAGAGGTACAATGACATAAAACCTATCATTTTCTTTTTTTACAATACACTCATCTCTTTTAACAAGCAATAATTTTCAGTTTTATGAACAAAAAATAAACTCAAGCAGGTAAATGAAAGGTTTTAAACTAAAATCATTATAGGTGAGGGCAGTAGAAAATTAGAATATTTCTTCCCCCTTTACAAGCTAGTATTTATATATTCTGCCTTATGATATTAGAGACCAAACATTCAAGACCACCATGCAAAGTGACATCGATGATAAACCATGTTGTTTCCTTTAATGTATTTTCTGTCTCTACAGATAAAAGATGACGTAGCTCCTGAACAGAGGGGCTGACACAGTAAATGACAAATGGCTTCTTTTCAAGTGATATTTCTTCATCATAATGTTAACAGTGTTCAAATAAACACACATTTTTTTTATAAAGAAGAATTTGAATAATCTCTGTGACTTCGTTTTTAATGTAAGATGTCTAAGTGTTACCTCCTAACACTGATGAACATGATGCCTCATGACCTTTTGAATGCAGGGACTTCTATTTCTTCAATAGTAGATCTCAGGTACCCAAACAAACAACAACAACAACAACAAAAACAAAAAGATAGTTTCCTCTAGGGTAAAACATATTTTGAGAGTACGCATTTTTACCATCCAGGTAAAACCAAGAATAGTGACTGTTTGTAAAGAAAACTAATGGTCTTATTCTGGTTGTTTTGTTTGGGGCTTGTTTGGGCTTTAACTCAGTTAACCTTAGATTTGCAACTGATGGCAAATTCAAGGCTAGCCCCAGCAACTCAGTGAGGCCCTAAGCAACTTAGAGAGATTCTGTCTCAAGATAAAAAAATTTTTAAAAGAATGGGGATGTGGCTTAATGGGTTAAATCCCCAGTACCCAGTACAAAAAAAAAAAAAAAAGAAAAAAAGAAAAGAAAAGAAAAGGATTTGCAACTGGTCACACTTTCACTTAAAACAAAGCTATCCCTAATTAGCTAATGCCATTTCCACATCTCCACGACTGCTTACAAATGAGACCTGGATTACAGATTTTCATTTCTATTTTGAGCCACCTTTTAAAAACTATGCCATCTTCATATCTCGGTGTTACAAGGGGGAAGTAGCAGGAGTTACTGGGCACATGGAGTGCAGTGCAAAAAACAACTTTGGTCTCTTATTCAAAAGTTGTGTGGTTTTGATATAGTATGATTATTTTATATATAAAAAAATCACACTCCTGCAATAACATCCAGCCACATGGAACAAAATCATCGTGAACGATGTAAACATTTTTGCACAGCTTTTACTAGACCTGAGCCAGGCAACCTGTGGCCTGAGGACTAGAGACACTTCATCAACTGTTGGATACCAGTCTGAAAAAATTGTATTGAAATTCAGAGTTAAGTGTTTAGAAACTTTCAATAGCAATTTGATGAAGTAATTTTTGTATTTATCTCAAATAATTTTTTAAATTGACCTTGTATTTTGGAAGTCTTTTTTAAATTTCATTTGCCCAGCAACTCATTTTATTGTAAAAGTACTGCTTCCAAGGATTAGAAATGTAAAAATCTACAACTGGTCTCTTACTACAGATAGCTTGAAAAGCACTGAAGACAACTATTTAAGTGATCATAGGAATGAAAAGAAAATCAGAATGAAAAGAAAAATTCAATGTACCTAAAATAGACAGTCAAAAAAATGAGATTTCAAAGACAAAACTTAACCATTTATAACAACTAGGTATTCAACAAACTTGTTAAGATTAACATTTTTGTTGTTCTCAAACTATTTATTCTGCACATGGCTCGATAGCTAGATGTAAAAGCTGATTGTTCTATTAAAAATATCAGTTAGAAATGAAAAAAACTGTATACATTAAATGTTACTTTAAATTTATACCATCCTGAGTCATTTTTCTAGAAATTCAAACCTAAGATGATATGAAATATATCTACAGATGTAAAACATTCACATATCATCCTAAAAGAAACTTCACATGGTATGAAAATCTAAATAATCAAGTAATTCTTTAAAAGTATATTTTTTAATATCCAAGAGGAAAAATTAATATATATATATTACAAAATACTTCTTACAAGCTGTTATGTTTTATAACTACATTACTTAGGAAGATAAATTATTTCTTTTTTTTTTTTTTTTTTTGGCACTGGGGATTGAACTCAGGGGCACTCGGGGCATCCCCAGCCCTATTTTGTCTTTTATTTAGAGACAGGGTCTCTCACTGAGTTGCTTAGCACCTCACTTTTGCTGAGGCTAGGTTTGAACTTGCAATCCTCCTGCCTCAGCCTCCTGAGATGTTCTTTGGATATGCATTCTAGATGCCAAATATAATTGAAATCTTTTGAGACAAAAAAGAATCAAGCCATTTTTTGTCATAAACTCAGACTTTTTTTTTTTTTGAGATGGGGTCTAACTCAAGAAATTTGATGGGATAATGTTTGTATCTCAGATAAATTTTTTTTAACTTGTATTCTGGAAGGTTGTCTACATTGGCCTTGAACTCCTGGGTTCAAGGGATCCTCCCACCTCAACCTCCAGAGTAACTGGGACTAGAAGCACACCACACTACTCCACATTTTTAAAAATATGCAAAGAGTTCAAGAGAAGTAGGAAGAAGGGAAGAAAGCAAAAACCTCTGTGATCTAGGAGAAACGTATCAGATTTGCCAAGAACATAGGACCTTCTAATGGTCTCCCCAGGGTCTCTGTCTGCTGCACGGTGGCCATAAGAAGCCACTTCATCATGACATCCCTAACAACCACTTGGCAACATGATAGCAAATTTGGGGACCCTGAAAAGATGCCTGCCTAAGACTGACATGAGCTGGACATGGAGACATTGCATTAAGGAGAACTGGACGTTCAAGCTGCTCCCTAGACAGCCCTGTCTCCTGATGGGACCGAGACAATCTCCTGGAGCTAATGTGATCCTTCAGTTTCCTGGAATGAAGCAGATGACCAATGAAAAAGAAAAGAAAAAAAAAGCATAAAAACTGTATGAATTCTGCCCAGAATTCCATAAGAACAATCAGTCCAAATAGAATTTCAATAAAACTATTGAAGTCTGTGCAAAGGAACAAAGAGGTAAACACTAGACTTCTGCAAAATGGGGGTGAAACATACAGAGACACAACCATACAGATATGTGAAGAGCATTAGAACAGTACTCTTCTTTAGTCAGAACCATATTTAAGGGCTGAGGGTATAGCCCAGTGGCAGAGCACTTGCCTAGCCTGTGAGAGGTACTAGGTTGAAACCCCACACTATAAAAAATGTCTTTAAAAACAACCACTGATCTCCCCCAACCCCAGACCCTGGTGTTTTCAGTCCTGAAATAATTTTCAGCAACTCTTTCTTTGGCTGTTTTCAGATCCAGAGATGAGCTAACTTCCCTTTATCTAAACTTTAATAAAGTGGAAGCACAAACAAACAAACTTTGGTTTAGCTCAATACAAATCAAAGATCAATTCAGTTCATTTAGTTCAGTGTGGTGTGTGTGTGTGTGTGTGTGTGTGTGTGTGTGTGTGTGGCGGGGGTTAATTTTCCAGGATACTTTAAGCCCTTCCAAGGCCTTAAGAATTAGGAAAAGGTCATGACGATTTCTCCAAAGTTCATCAAAATAAAATGCATTTTTCAAAATCACATAAAGCTTCCATATGCTTCGAAATTAAAATATGTATTTTTTCTAAGTTTTCCTGACTACAAAATTTTGGACTCATTCCTAAAAAGTTTTAAACCTCCCTCTCTTCTCTCTATAGGTAGAAGTCCTGGTCTTGTGGGTACCCCACCATTCTCCACCAGTGGAACTTTAACTTCCACTTTGAAATAAACTGGGACATCATGAACAAAACCCACCTGGAGTCTCCACCCGGCGGTAGTGGTAAGGGTTAATGCACACCTCTTTCTGTTTGGAGCCAAAAGGGAACTCACAGCACTCCAATGGCTTCAACTCATGGTGGGACTGGAGATCTGGCCATCGCCACACCCGGCAGTAAATGACGTGCGGCAAACCCTTGCGGTGGGACACCTGCAGGCGCCCATCCAGGGACCTGGGGATGGTGACACATTTGCTGGGTTGCCCAGGACAGCTGAGGGCCCTCTCCAGCTCATCCATGGCTCCTTTCTTCTTCTTTAGTTTCTTCACTAGAGAGTCTACGGCCTTCTCTGCCCACTTCTCCTCTTCATCTCCTTGCTTCCAGCCAAGCAGTCTCTTCACTGCGGGGCTGGTGAAGGAGAAGAGGGAGCTGATGGGGGTGCTGGAGTGCATAGGAGGTGGGCCACAGACGTCCCCCCACACAGAAACCGGACTCACGGCCCTTCACGGCTGGTCAGCAGCCAGGAACTCTCCAGGGAGGGCATAGGTACAAATTTGCCTTTTCTTCTGGAAGCAACTATGACTGATTCCAGTTGGGAATTGTGCTGACTTCTTCCTAAGCCCGTGCATGGGTTGGCCAACCCTGAAAAACAAAGTGAGACTTGCGTGAGCTTCATCAGGGTGATTTTCAGAAAAGGAAACACCGTTCAAATGTTTTAACTTGAAAATTCAATCATCTTTTGGACACTGCCCTCCCTTATACCCCTTCACCCAGGTCTTTCAGAGTTTGTCTTTTCTCTCCATTTACCCAACACTTGGGGTCTGGACCTTGTGGTAAAAAGGACTCCCTCAGATCATAGTGGCAACTTGTGACTTCCCTCCTGCCCTCCTCCTGCTCTAAGCCATTTATTCCCAAACCTAATTTGGACCAAGTCATTTTCCTATTTAAGAAATGATTCAGTTCATTGACTTCCCAAGTGTCAACTTCTCCACCTGGGTCTCTAAGCTCCTGTGCTCTTTCAGCAATATAGACCTTCTTTCTTCATTTATAGGTTGCACAGGTAATCTGCCCCTCCCCATTGTACGACATATATACAAATGAAAAGGGAAAAATATAATTAGGATCACTGTAGTCTCCCCACTGGGAACAGCCACTCTTGCCTGAACCTATCTTCTTCCAAACTACCTAATAGGGTGGCAGTTCTCAAACTATGTTCCAGGGATCCCCCTGGGAGTCCCTGAGACTCTTTCAGGGGGCTGTGAGTTCCAAATTACATATCTGTGTAAGCTAAATCCACTTCTTGCTCTTCAACCAAAATAACAAATCACAATAGGTTGTGTGCGGAAGGGGATATGAGAATCTGGGTTTCTACCTGGCATTAAAGAGATCTGCAAAGATAGAAAACCATGGCACTCTTCTCATTAAAGTCATTTTGAAAACATAATTTCTAGTAGAATAATGTGCTTGTGTTCATATGTAATGGATTTATTTTTTTAACATTTATTTCTTAGTTGTAGTTGGACACAATACCTTTATTTTATTTATTTATTTTTATGTGGTGCTAAGGATAGAACCCAAAGCCTTGTATGTGCTAGGCCAGTGCTCTACCGCTGAACCACAACCCCAGTCCGGATTTATTATGTTTAATGAATCAATAAGTAGTTCTAAAAATGTCTCAGTTTTAATTCCTAAAATGGAAAACACTGACAGACAAACCCACATACGGGTTATTTGGAGTTCTCCATAACTTCTACAGTGAACAGAGGTCATAAGAACAAAACGGGTTGAAAAGTGCTTTTCTCCAAGTCCCACACAGTCACATACATAGATGTGAACACCAAGAAGTGCTGTCCTCACATTTGATACTCTGCTGAAGATCAGCTGGGTTCTTTACCCTTTCATCTGAAGGTGGCACTACTTCCTGGGTATTCAACAGACCCATTGAAGTTTCCTGGGGCAGAACTGCATTTCCTCCTCTGTGAAAGCACTGGCTTAAACAAAACCTCCTCTTTCTAACAGATTTTAAAACCAGCCACCTCATTAATGTTCAGAGTGGCTGCTTCTGAACACAGTTTGAAGAAAGCTGACTCATTTTAATCTCTGGGAATCAGTGTAGCTCACAATCTCCAACAATTGCTTAATATGCATTAAATATAATTTTCTCCTTTGCTTCCGTGGAGGGAAAAACTGAACCCTTGCCAGTACTATAGTGTGCCTTTAAAACAACAATAACAACAAAAAACTAGGTATTGAACACAAGGGTTCTCTATCATTCAGCCATATCTCTAGTTCTTTTATTTATTTATTTTTTTTAATTTCAAGACAGGGTCTCTCTAAGCTTCTGAGGCTGGCCTTTAACTTGTAGGCCTCCTGTCTCCCTTCCAAGTTTCTGGGGCTACAGTGGGGATGTTGCTTATTGGTAGAGCACTTTCCTAGTATGCACAAGGCCCTGGGTTCAACTCCCAGCATTGGGGGAAAAAAAAGAAAAAAAAAAATTGAGGCTGGATGTAGAGACAGAGGAAATTTCTCAATGGGAGAAAATCAATGAGATTTAATGAGTAGGATGCAATACTTACATCACTGGATTCCTCATGTGGACCTTATTTAGGATTATACAGAAGTAAACTGTGATGAAAGGAGAGTTAAGGACTCAAAAGTTGTTATTTTTCAGTTAGCAGTTTGACTTAGACCCAGTTTTATTTGGGAAGGTTGATTTTGTGGCTCAACAATTTGTGAATTTATAAAGTAGAGTGCTCAAGTTATGTTTATCTAGACAGGTCGCTTCACAGCAGTGGTTGTAGGGTTGAGGGGCTTTCAGGAGACTTGGCATGACACAGAGGAACCCAAACCCTTACAGAGCTTTAGATGCTGCTTAGCATTACATCAGATTTGTTGTTCGTAAATTGCAGCATCAATCTTTATGTTTAGGTCAGTAGTAGAGAAAAGCCTGTTATAAAAATGTTCACTAAAGTTCAACTAAATACACTTTCTTAAAAACTTTTGCTGTATAGAGCAAATGACTAAAGTGGGCTGAGTTTGCCTTTTGTTTTTTTAAACTGTGAGTTCCTCTCTATCTAATGGCCTGTGAAATCAATTTATCATCGGAACAAAATAGCTTTTGGAAAACCAACAAAACAAAACAGACTATGTTGCAGGACAGCTAACAAAGAAAAAGTAAGTGTAATAAAGTACGTGTGTATAAGCTCATTCCAACTTTTCATTCAGAGGCATATGCTCTGTGTATGTGTGGTGTTTACGGTATATGTGGAGTATGAGTCCAAAATGCAAAATTTATTTACTTTTCTTATTGCACCTTGCAATCAAAACTACTTAAAAAGCATTACTCCTCAACCATACATTTCCTCAAACTCTCTGAGGTTTACCTTGATTAGTGACATGCAGGGGCCACTGAATACCTCGGGGGAATTCCCAGTTAATACTGAATCTAGGATCTAAAAAGCTCTAAGC
This sequence comes from Spermophilus citellus, assembly GCF_964194105.1. Lineage (NCBI taxonomy): Eukaryota > Metazoa > Chordata > Mammalia > Rodentia > Sciuridae > Spermophilus > Spermophilus citellus. The sequence continues at coordinate 33,053,132 of NC_138182.1, forward strand.
TAATATAGCTCTTAATCCTCCTGAATTTAGGCTCTCTGCTGTCTGAGGTCACTGCCCCTTTAAAATAATTAAAGTAGTCTCACAGTGGCTCCAAAACCAAGATTTTATAGTTGCAAGACAGCTCCTGTCCAATTAAACAGAGGCCTTTGCATTAAGGGAGACCCAAGAGTTAAATTTAGAATCTCAGAATGATAAACACCAAATTCATAACAATGACTTCCTGGTAACAGAAAAGAAAACAGCAAAAAGTTAAACTTTGGGTACACCGAAGTTGAAAAGATGATTCTCTATACTTGTTTGTATGTTTTGTGTATTTTTTATAGAAGAAATTAAGTATTAAAGTGAATCAAACTTAGAAACCCACAAACACTAAGGTTCTTGTTTGTGCTAATAGTTTCTATAAAATAAATAAAATTTGGACTCTCACAAAGATTTTTGTCTATGTAAATAACTTCTGTTTATCCAGGCAGAGACGTTTAAGCTTCATAAAGATAAATTCATTCTCATTCCTATATTTTAGCCATTAAAAGAGCAAAGGGCCTCTTGTTTATCCCCAACTAGCCATAACATTAGCATCAACAGTGAGGTCTCCAACTGTCCCCATCTGCTCAGTACTGTCAACCTGGCTCCCAGTAGCTTTGCCCATAGAGTTGAATGCCCATAGACTGCAGATGCTAGCCTACCATGGCCTCCTGAAGACACCACTGCCCAGGCTCACATAAACTAAAATAGAGCACTTCCACAGGAGCTTAAAACAAACAAACAAACAAAAAACTACTGTTGCAAAAATGAGAGGGTCAATTAATTCTGCTCTTAAAGTTACGCTGTTTTAATAAAGCACAAAGAAGAACAAAACAAACAAACAAGACACCTTATATAAAGATAAATGCACAGGAGGTATTTATATAGAAACTAGCCAGTTGATTCCCACATAAGATAGCAAAAGCTCTGAAAGATAGGAGGAGATGGTGGTGTATGAACAATTCTTATTCAACCTGGAAGGCTCTAGAAAGATTCCTAATAGGATAAATGAACTGTACTTCAAAAGATTAAAATCACAGTTAATAAAACTGACTTGGTAGACCAGGGAAATAGTCTAAGATTTCCTTGTGCAGTTCTAGTCTCACAAGAGAATGGTGCAACCTTGCCACAGACAAGTTGTGTGGTTTTAGACAAGTCATGTGTTCTCTCTGCAGCTCCTTATTTTCTCATTTGTGGATCTGGATGGGCTCAGCCTTTGCTTCAGCATCTGCATGGGTGACAGTGGTTCCATGATACATGGCTATTGGCTGGATGTGCCACATGGGAGCATATGACTCATTCAACTGCCGTTGATGCCGCACCGCTACCACTGGTGTGAGATTTTCATGCATGACGCTCCGTGGCACAGAGCAGGGCAAAACAGCAACTGTTTTCCACAAGCATCAAACTGACCCTTTGAATAACAAATGTCATCCAGCAAGCAGCACAACACAGTGTCTACTTTGTATTCCAGTTGTTTCTTTCTGGAATTACTTTTTATGTGTGTGTATGGTGCTGGGGGTTGAACCCACCGCCTAGTGTACGTGAGGCAAGCATTCTACCAACTGAACTACATCCCCAGCCCTGGAATTACTTTTGTGACTGCAGAGGCATGAGAGTAAAAACACATGCTTGGTGTCACTGTGTTTGATGCTATTAGTTGGTGCGTCATCTGGCACTCAGAACCCCAGATCGCTCAAATGCCTTCTGCTGACCATTGGAGCTTGCTGTCTTTGGGCAGAAAGAAAAAAAGTACCATGGCTGTGCTTGCTCTGAGTCACTTGTGGCTTGCTTCACATAACTGCAGCACAAAAACTGTACTTCTTTCTTTTCCTGGCATCCAAGTTTTACAATAAACTCCAACTGAGTGAGCAAAACAACTTCTCATTTTTTTAAAATAAACAGGCCCACTTAAAATAAAAGCAGAATTGGCCACATGCACACACTACGACTTAACTGTGATTCCATGAAAAAAAAAACAATTTACCAGCTACATTAAAGTTTCGGAGACAGGGGTTTTTTTGGTAATAAGTTGTCAGTTTAAATCCCAACTTCCCTTCACATACTAAAGATTATTTTTCACTCACTGGGGCTCCTTGAAAGAGTCAATTAAGGATTTTTAATCCTGTGGGGAAAAAATTTCTAAAAAACTATTTAAGGTGAATATGTTGATAGGCTTCTCTGGAGCAGAGCTAAGCAATGAGCACATGGAACTTTTGAGATTCTTTCATGGGCACTGCTTTGTGGTCAATTTGGCCAAGGGAAGTGTCCATCATCCGCCAGACCACACACTGCTGTCAGCCTGGGGATCAGGTGACATTCTGCTGTACAAGGACCTGAAGAAGAGACTACCACCACGTCAGAACATCTTTGTCTTTTAATTTTTTCAATTTTATCACTTTTGCCTCTCTAATCCTCCCTCAAAAAAATTCATGGCCAACATTAAGAATACCTTGGCCTCCCCTCTAGAAAAGTTTACTAACCAAACTTAGAATCTGAACACATTTTCCAAAGGAATATTTAACCCCATTCGGGAAATAGACTGTTTTCTTGATGGCTTCTGTAGCACTTTTTATACACTAGTAATTTTAAGCAATAAGATGTGCATTTAAAAATGTTAAAAACATATCCAAAAGAACACCAACCTAGAAAACAGGTGGCTGCTATTATCAGCATTGGCATGTATATAGCATGTCTCATTACTGTACACATTTTAAAAGAAACTTGGTTTAAAACACACATATACAGAAGTAAATGTCTGATTAAGTCAACTTTGTCCTCACTTAGTCTAGCCTGGCATCCCCATGTGTTTCCAAATGAGTAACAACCATAAGGTTGTACTGTAAAATGTAAACTACCTCATGTGTGTATCAATTTAATTTCATGCAATTGGATAAACAGAAGGATGGTATTACAATGTCATATTCTGGACAAGAAAATTCCCACCTGTATTTGAAGGTTTCCTACAAATCTGTGAAGGGACAGTCCCAGTTATCGGGTGTACCAATGAGCATCTCATTGCAGGCTGGAAGACCTTCAGTCCACAGCAACAAAGAAGAAGACAGAGATGCATTACTATAATGAGGACTCGGGGCACCTCTGGATCTCTGAATTATCTGCTTATTCTGTGTTTTTTAGTCAGATTTTTCATCTCTGTGACTAAGAGACCCAACCAGAACAACTGTAGAGGAGGAAAGCATTATTTAGGAGCTCACAGTTTCAGAAGTCTCAATCCACAAAGAGCAGGCTCCATTCCTCAGGGCTCAAGGTGAGGCTGAACATCATGATGGAAGAGTTTGGCAAAGGAAAGCAGCTCACATGGTGATCAGGAAGCAGAGAGAGAGAGAGAGAGAGAGAGAGACTCCACTCTCCAAGTACAACATATATACCCCATAGCCATGCCTCCAATAAATCACTTCCTCCAGCCACACCCCACCTGCCTCCAGTTACCACTCAGTTAATCCCATCAGGGATTAGTTGGGTTGAGACGAAGGAATGGTATCACGTAATACTGATTGGGTTGAGATACTCACAACCCTATCATTTCTCCTCTGAAACTTCTTGCATTGTCTCACATGTGAGCTTTGGAGGACACCTCACATCCAAACCATAACACTGGGTGATAGTGTAAATATAGATTTTTCTGGGAAGACAGTCCATAGGTATTTTTCTTCAAAATCTCCAAATAGCCTGTGTGACCTACCCCCAAAGATTTTTAAAACCTACTGAATTAGAAGGAAAGGAGAAAGTGAGAGAAAGTGAACGAACTAAGGAACAAAAGAGAGGAGCTGATTAATCTCACTAACTGGTGCCAGGAGAGAGCCTCAAAAAGCCTACTTGCCTCAAAATAAAAAAATAAAAAGAACCACAAACTCAGTAGTTAAGCACCCCTGGGTTTAATTCCCTGTACCACAAAAAAAGAAAACAAAAAGAAAGAAATAAAGGCTTAAAGCCACTGAGTATTCTCATGGTAAGTGCTTTATGTACACTTACATATTTAATCTCTGTCCTGGCATATGAGGAAACAAAGGCACACAGAGATCTAGTAACTTGCCCAAGATCATACAACTATAAAGGGGCCCAACTCACCATAGTCTGACTTATGATTTTTTTGGACTATGTAACTGTGTGAAAATGACACGCATTCAGTAGAAATTGTACTTCAAAGCTTGAATATTGATCTTCTCCCAGGCTAGCAATACACCATCCATGCCTACCCAAGAGGCCAAGAGGCTGGGCAGCAGCAGAATCCATAGCTCCCAGGCAGCCTCGCCATCACAAGGGGAGAGGACTGACAGTCTCCACATGCTATGCTGCCAGCACTTTGGGGATACTGTGTCTTGTGTTTTTGTGTTTTTTCCTTATGATATTATCAACTCACTATAGGTTTATCAGGACATGACCCCATCGTAGGTCAAGGCACACCTGAAGCAAGTGGTAGTGCTGAAATTCAGACCTGGGCAGTCTGGCTCAGACGTACACCCTCCCTACTGTAACACCACCTTCCTCCTAAAGGAGATGGGACAGAAGCAGCATGTATCCTCAATAGGTATGGGTTGAGAGTGAAAGAGCCCATCACCCAGGGCTGGGCCTGAGCTGGACTGAAAGGGAAGACAATGTTGGAAGGAGCCTGGATGGCAAGAAGGCCCCCTCATTCTCCGGAGTATGGCAATTTTAAGGGGGAAAGTGGAAGAACAGCAGGGCTGGCTCCATGTCCCAAAGGAAAGGATAAACCAGAGTTAAGCTGTGTCTGTCAATCACCATTCATTCTTTCATTTCTCTCAACATTTCTGCCTACTCTGAATACCTACTAAATGCAAAGCAAACACGACCCTTGCCTTTCCAGAGCTTAGAAATTTGCGTGGATATTTAACAAGGAAGGATTGACAAACCATGAAGTACTATGCAGGAGACTAACATGGTGTTAGGATGGATGGAGGGGCAAGGAACTCATGTGGACCTACGGCCGAAGATTGCACTGAGGAGGAAACAACTCAGCCAAGAGGATGAGAAAGGACAGCCACTCCAGGAGAACTGCCGAAGAAAGAGCGAAGAGCACAGCATAGGGGTGGGGAGGATTGGGTGCATCCGGGTAAATGAAGGAAATGAAGCCTGAGTTCCAGGAGGAGTCAGCAGGCAGTGGCTGGAGGCAGCCCAGGCTGGGCCTGGAAGGCATCATACAGAAAACAGGTTTTCCTGTAAGTGCAAAGGAAGGAAGCCTTTGAATAGGTTTTGCAAGCAAAGGAATTAAATGATCTGACTGAATTTCTAAATGATTGTACTGGCTGCTTGTGGAGGGATGGATGGGAAGGGAGTGAAGGAGACGGGGCTTCTAGAGGCATCTTACAGATTGAGAGGAATTAATCAGTGAGAAGGAGAGATTCATGTTGCACAAGAGGGAGGAGGACAACAGAAGGGAAGAAAGGAGAACAGGAGCAGATGCAGGCGGGGGTCCATCAGGTCACAGCAAGACAAGACGTTTCCTCTGCAAGAGTCTCAGGGCGGAGGCTGATTTGAGTGAGTCTGGGAGTGGGAGTGTGTTCTGGATGGGAAGCAAAAGGCTTGTTCCCACGGGGCCAGCAGCCAGCACTGCTGACAACAAAGCCATTGTGAAGGTCACCCTCTGCCAAGGACCTTCAGAAAAAGTAGTTCTGCCCTCGAAAACATGAGCCCTGACCTTTTAGGCTGCCCAGTCCAGTCCCAGAGTCCACTATGATCAGACTCACTTCCCTTCATGACACAAAGGGACAGCTAGAGCTGGATGAAGACGCAAGTACATGGGGGAAAATGAGTTGGAAAAATATCTCTGCGATCAGGTAAATGGATGGAATTGGAGAAGATAATGCTAAGTAAAGTTAGCCAATCCCCTCCAAAAAATGCCGAATATTTTCTCTGACTGACTGACTCATAGTGGGGTAGGGAGCAGGGAGCATGGGAGGAATAGACAAACTCTAGATAGGGTAGAGGGGTGGGAGGGGAAAGGAGGGGACAGGGGGTTAGCAATGATGATGGAATGTGGTGGACATCATTATCCAAAGTACATGTATGCAGACCTGAATTGGTGTGAATATACTTTGTGTGCGACCAGAGATATGAAAAATTGTGCTCTATATGTGTAATATGAATTGTAATGCATTCTGCTGTCATTTATTTTAAAAAAATCAAAAAGAAAATACATATAAAAAATATCACTGCAATCAACTCTCAAAATACAAACTGGTCACATTCCTACAAATGTAGGTGGTGCCATCAAGTGGGGAAAAAAAAATAACACTCCTGAGTATTTTTTGTGATGAGCTGACCACTCGGCACTGGCAAGTGAGGAAGCCAGAAGTTCTGAAATGGTAACCTAGGTGTTCACATTCCTTAGAGAAAGCAGTAACTTGTCTTCTGAATCCTTTTAATATAATGGCTTAGAACAAGGGACTAAAGATAAGTACTTTCACGTCCCTCCAAGGATGCACAAAAAACTGGTCACATTATTGACCCTGCAAAAGTCACAGGAGCCAGGGGAGAAGAAGCATAGAAAACATTTCACTTTGCATTCTATATCAGCCGGAAAATTCTTCTACCAGAAAAACCACAATGGAAAACTGAGGAGAGGTCTGCAGAAAAGTGGGAAATATTTTGACTATTGTTTTGCCAAGCTCTGATTCTGCTTCAGAAGAAAATCATGGAGGAATTTCTTCTTAATAAGCTTTTTCTTTTATCTTTTATTGATTTTATTTTTTTAAAATACATGACAGCAGTGGAATGCATTACAATTCTTATTACACATCGTGTCTCTTTATATAAAGTATGTTCACGCCAATTTATGCCTTTATACATGTACTTATTTTGCATTACAATTCTTAATACACACATATACCACAATTTTTCATACCTCTGTATATAAAGTATGTTGACACCCAATTCAAGTCTTCATACATGTACTTTGGATAATGATATCTGTCACATTCCACCATCCTTGCTAATCCCCTGCCCCCTTCTTTTCCCTCCCATCCCTCTTCTCTATCTAGAATTCATCTAATCCTCCATGCTCTCCCTCCCTACGCCACTATGAGTCAACCTCCTTATATTAGAGAAAACATTCAGCATTTGCTTTTTGGGGATTGGTTAACTTAGCATTATCTTCTCTAACGCCATCCATTTACCTGCCAATGCCATGATTTTATTCTTTTTTAATGCTGAGTAAAATTACATTATGTATATATGCCACATTTTTAGATATCCTTCAATAGATGAATGGATAAAAAAGGTGGCATATTAATAAGCTTTTTAACAAATCATGTTTCTATCTACCTCTTTCTCAACGTGTTTCAAAGCAGTACCATCTGATTAGTCTCTGGAGTGCCCAGATATCTTGGTTCAGCTCTTGCTAAGACTATAGAAAACTGAATTTCCCTTATCCATTCAGAAAATAATGTTCCCTTTGTTCTAAAATGTGGCTCCATACTTCTTTCACTCCCAAGATAAGACCTGGGTTTCTGGATAGACAGTAAGTAGTGACCATCTTACACACACAGGAACAACCCATTTATCAGGAGTTTTTTTTTTTTCTTCTCTCTTTCCTGGATCTGGAAGTTGAATTCAGGGTCATTTTATCACCGAGCTACATCTCCAGTCCTTTTATTTTTTATTTTGAGACAGGATCTCACCAAGTTGACCAGGTTGGCCTCAGGAGTTGCTGGGATTAAAAGTGTGCAAACCATTTACTGGGAGTTCTTACTTGTCCTAAAACCTTAAGATAGCCAGAACTAAGCAGAGAAACAATGTAAAAGGACCAAAATGGCCTTTAAGGAGCAGTAGAACCCAAAGAGCATTGCAACAAAATACTCTGTCACCCAGACCCTTTCTTAATATAGACCTCAGTCTTTATTTGTATTAAATTGCTTTGATTGAAATCTCATGTGTACACAAACTTATATCATCCCATTACTAACAATGCAATTCTTTCTTTCTTGCACTGTATATTTGTAACTCTTCATGTGTTTATAAAACATCCCACATTCTCAAGGAGAATAGGAGACAAGGCCAAGCATTTCAGCATGAATGATTTATGAATTACAAATTGAAGATCCTTAGAAATCTATTTTTACTGAATTGTTTATAAACTTGTGAATAACTGTTTCCCTTAAAAAAAAATTCTTAGCAACCTCGAAAAGAATAAACCAGACCTTAGGCAACATAAGATAACTTTCGTCCAAGCATGTCTGACCCATGAAAATCCGGATTTACCACAAATATAAACTTGGGAAAGATTATCTGTCTTACAAAATAAGTCATAATACATGTAAAAGCATGGTTCCATTTACAAAAACCTGGTTCACATTCAGCTTTTTCAGGAATAAATAGCCTTCCATTCAGTAAATATTTACCAAGCTCTCTACATTGTAGTTCTTAGAGTTAACTGCTAAGCTTTAGAAAACTGACTCCTAAAGCTATATCGAATTCTGTAGTCAGAAACAATCTAGATCCTTTGGTAGAATTAAGAGATCTCACTTTACATTTCTACTTCCAAATATAACTTTAACCTTAAAATTATATCATGCCCATCTTACCGTATAAATATTTTTGTTGGGCACCAAAGAATACCATTGTCAGCAAACTGTAGAACAAATCAAATTAGTTTTGAGGACATTTTATCTTATAAACCCTTTGCCCATCAAAACACCAAACATCCTTAAAACTTTAAGAATTTTATAACCATTCCAGCTTTTGTGTAACCAATACAGTATTATTTTATTGCCATCACCAATGAACCCCCTTTTTAAAAATATTCCCAGCATTTTCTTCAGAAAACAGATAAGCTGTATTATTCTAAATATCAGATGATATCTATGCAGAATAGCTTAGCTCCAATATGGCAAATGGATAGTTTTCTTTTTTTAATCAGTACTTAAATTTGGAGATAAGTTGGTATTTTTTACTTTTTTCTGGTTGTTGTAAAGTCACCTTAAAACAACTTGGATCCCATTTTTTAACCCTGAAGAACATGTAGGAACAAGAGAAATGGGCTCCCCTCTAAGATATGCATTCCCCGCTCCTTTCTCTCTTTCTCAAATGCAGTTCAGCCCAAATGGGGAATGTAAGCCACCTGCATGGAGAGAAGAGTGCCACACAGCCCCTCCACACAGAGGACAAAGCATGTCTTTGAAAACATCCCCTATGGGATGAAGGGAAGTGAGGGGAGTTGGGAAAAGGAATGGCAGTAGAATGAATCGGACATTACTACCCTATGTGCATATATGACTACACAACCAGTGTATCTCCACACCATGTACAACTAGAAGAATGTAAGTTGTACTCTATGTATGTATTAATATGTCAAAATACATTCAATTGTCATGTATAACTAAAAAGAACAACAATAACAAAAAATATCCCTTATATTTTATTCAGGATCTCTTCTTTGCCAACACACAAATCACATTTATGGAACTTATGAAAAAAAATGTATTAACTTCCTGAACTCCAGCCAGCAGTTTATAGTTGCAAACAACAACCATCACCTTTCCCTTCTCCTCTCTCCCACATTGGTCCTCTGAGAAATACACACCTCAGGAAGGATAAATGGACATTTTGTCTATAGTACCAAGAACATTTTACTGCTTAGGAGTAAAAAGTCCTTTAAAATATCCTCTCAGAAGCCTTCCTGAACTATTTCTCAAGGCTCTCGTTCATTGTCTGAGTCCTTCACAGGCACTTATTGAGGCTCTGCCATGTGCCTGATGCTGTGCCACACGCTACAAAATGCACATGGTTTCCCAGAGTCCCTATCCTGAGCAATAGTAGCTCCAAGTCAGAATATAGTGCCATGGACCTGCTTCAAATATGGAGAGTCTTTAGAATGTCATAAAAGATATCTGAGGGCTATTTCTGCCCTTCCTAAAAGGTTTACTGGGGAAAAAAAGATATGTTGCTTTTTATTTTTTTTAATTTTTATCTATAGGTAGAAATGAAATGATATCTGTAGAACTCTGGGAGCAGTCCAGAAACTATGTTTATTTCTTACAATAAAGGCCTGGTGAGGGAGGCTGGAGTTGTGGCTCAGCGGTAGAGCACTCGCCTAGCACGTGCGAGGTGCTGGGTTCAATCCTCAGCACCACATAACAATAAATAAAATAAAGATATTGTGTCCAACTACAACTAAAAAAAAATTAAAAAAAAAAGGCCTGGTGAGACCCACTAGCTAACTGGTACCCACAGGACAGCTTCCCTGGCTCCCTGGACGTGAGCTGGGTCAACTCCAGGACCAGCACCAGAACTACTCCAGGTCACCACCATTTTCTCCAGGTGGAACTCCCTGAAAACACAGGTTTGATATAACTAAGGAAACGACATCAACTGGAGTCCTAGTATTTCTGCACTGCAGATTCATCCACTCCTTTTACTGTTACATGACTACCACATAAGCAAGTGCCTCTTTGGACCTACAGTGTGGATTGTCAATGTTGGGAAAGAATTCTAGAAATTAAAAACAAAACAAAACTCTGAAATAGCACTGGGATAAGTGAGCTCCTTTAAGTGAGCAATGAGCTCTGTACTTTATCAAGCTGGACAAACGAAGAAGAGAACAGAATGCCACACTATGTGGGAAATAGTTTTGTTGACAATGATGATAGAGTTGTTGAAATATATAAAATATGGCATAATTGGGGGATGAGGCTTGATTGTACCACTGACTCAAAAGATTACACTCCAGGGGAGTATAACTTCTAATAGAATCACCCAGCTCCAAAACATGTTAAGCAAAGTGCCTGACACAGTCGTAGCTGACCTCACTGTGGAAATCAGCATGGAGGCTCTTCAAAAGACTAGGAATGGAACCACCATATGACCCACCTATACCACTCCCTAGTATTTATCCTAAAGAATTAAAGTCATCACACTACAATGATACGTGCCTACCCATGTTTAGAGCAGCACAATTCACAATAGCCAAACTATAGAACCAGCCTAGGTGTCTGTCAATGGATGAATGGATAAAGAAAATGTGATACATACACACAAAGGAGGAGTTTTATTAGGGCATAAAGAAGAAGGAAATTATGTCATCTACAGGAAAATGCATAGAATTTGAGAACATTATATTAAGTAAAATAAGCCAAACTCAAAATGTCAAGGGCAGAATGTTTTCTCTCATACATGGAAGCTAGAGAGGAAGAAGGAAAAGAAAGATTGAGGGAGGGGAGGACAGTCCCATGAAAATCCAAGGGAGATCAGTAGAGGAGCAAAAAGGGACCAGGGGAAGAGAGAAGGGGAAGGAAAGGGGGAATACTGGGAAATGGTATTGGCCAAATTATATTGTTAAATTGTGTGCATGTATGAATATGTAACAAAATCCTATCATTATGTATAATTATAATGCACCAATAAAAATATGAAAAAAATAGAAGAGGGAAATGAAGTGTTCAGATTAAGTCACTACATCTAGATGAACAAGTAGTTGTTATATACTGAAGAATCATGAAATACAGCAGAAGCCAAGAGGGGATAGACCAGCTTACAGAAATAGTACCCTAAAAGGATTAAAGAAAATATCAAGAAGGACATTCTCAGTCTTCCAAAAGATGATAAGTCCCATAAACTCACTAAACTAAGCCGTATCCAAGTTTTAGAGACAAAAGTGCATGTGTTGACAAAATCAACACAAACATTTCATCCAACAACCTACTTATTTAAATATAACCAAACATTTGAGCTTTAAAACTAATCTCACTAAATGTCCATAAAATTCTTAGTCCTTTTAGAAATGAACTGTGTCATACCACAGCAGAACAATATGTTTTCTCAGTAGGTTTGAGTTTTACTTAGCAGATAATTTTCAGAGACACTTAACTTCAAAATAATCAAGCCCCAAACCACAACTGAATTATACCAATAGTTGCACCCTTGATCAGCAAAGCAAAGAGAATAATAAACAAGATGCACTTTTAAGCAAAGAAAATATGAGGACATTCCTATGCATGAGCTCAAATCAAATATAGGAGAACTCAAGCTTGTGCAGTCTTCTAAAAACACTGGCACTTTACTGGGCTAGAAATTTTTAGTTGTCAAATTAGAATATAAGAAAAAATCATTAATACGTGCTCATATCATTTGCCAAATTAAGACTTCTTATTGAAAACCTATCTTTGTCTGAAATGCCAAGTGTTGATAAGGATACAATTAAGAAGAATTTGTAGGAATGATTGGATACCACATTTTGGGAATCATCTGCCATCATCTTATAAAGTTAAAATTTGCATATCATAATAAGACCTAGCGATTCCACAACCTGGAATATAATCTCAGGTAGAAATAATAAATGAAATCAATGTATCAGGTCTCTACCAGCATTTTAAAATATAGACTGGATTTTATCAGTCATTTCTCATAGCAGGGGAAAACAGTGGTTTTTTTGTTTGTTTGTTTGTTTGTTTTGTTTTTTATTTATTTATTTTTAAATTTATTTTTGAAGGCAGATTTGTGTGTATGTCCTGTTGGGTTATAGTTATTAAAAAGTTTGTAAGGAAATTCTTTAAGTAAACTATTTCACACAGTATAATATTCATAGCAGAATTCTTTAAAATAGAAAGAATGTAGAAATCATCTAATCATTCCTCATCTGGAATAATGAATAGACAGAATGATGAAATAATGTCATAATGGATATTATACAGTATAAAAATACATTAACTAAACCCACAAAGATTAATATGAGGAACATAATGTTAACTGTAAAAGGCAGAGCCTAGAAGTAATGAATATGAAATCAATTTTATAAAGTACAAAATCAATTTTATAAAGTGCAAAAACGAACACTAAGTACCATGGGGATACATACATATGTAATTGAGTTATATTTTAAAAGTCAAGACAAAGAAAATACAAAATTCAAGACAATAATACTTCTGGGTAAGAGGCACAGATGTGATATTAGTGATATTATAACATATTATTATATTACATTGTTATATTATATTATGTTATTATATTCCATTATAACTTTTATAAATGCTGCACATATTCTTTTGAATGCATCCAACATTACAAAATAAAACAATTAATTAAAACAGAATCTAAGAGGACATGTATATCATGGTTCCTTTCATAAAATTAAGGATATTTCTTAGCAGATTTTGGTTTAACTATCAAAGATTAACAAAAAAATAAGAATTCTAATCTATAACCAGAATAGTCTTAGAACAATGACCAAGAAGGTTAAAAACAAGTATCTATTGAGCATCCACTATCCACAAGTTATAAAGTTTTACAAAACTAATGTGAAACCATTAGTCCAAGAGCTAAATTATTCATTATGGACTATGAACCTTCCTGGCTCTGAGTCTTCCTTAATGCCTTTCTGCTTTCTTATCTCTTCCTCTCCCCTCTTCAAAGCCCATCACTTATAGAGTTGCTCTGATCTATTTATTCTGTTACCTCCCTGCCTGACACTCTGTAATTCTCATCCTCACTTATCCAGTGTTGTGGCACACTGATTGGGACCCAGTGGAGATCCCTCTCACCTGAGGCTGGGGTCCCTTGAACCTCCACTCTCACTTAGAATCCTGAGCAAATCCATTAAAAAGATGGCAGAGGAGAAAAACCCTTATTGATATACCATTCATATTTATTATGTCATTTACTCTTAGTTTCCATGGGAAATTTGATTATCAGTTTTTCCTGAATAGCCTGGTAATGAGGGGGGATCCAAACTGCCTACCTTCTACCACTTAACCTCCATCTGCTGCAGTCAGTTCCTGCCAGTCGGTTAGCTTTAGGTCAGTTAACTCCTCAAACCTATATCTTCCTCTGTATCCTCATTTCTTCCCCTTCCCCTTCCCCTTCCCCTTCTTCTTCTTCCCCTTCTTCTTCTTCCCCTTCTCCTTCTTCCCCTTCTCCTTCTTCCCCTTCTCTTTCTTCCCCTTCTCCTTCTTCCCCTTCTCCTCCTTCCCCTTCTCCTTCTTCTCCTTCTCCTTCTTCTCCTTCTTCTCCTTCTTCTTCTTCTTCTCCTTCTTCTCCTTCTTCTTCTTCTTCTTCTCCTTCTTCTTCTTCTTCTCCTTCTTCTTCTTCTTCTCCTTCTTCTCCTTCTCCTTCTTCTCCTTCTCCTTCTTCTCCTTCTCCTTCTTCTCCTTCTCCTTCTCCTTCTTCACCTTCTCCTTCTTCACCTTCTCCTCCTTCTCCTTCTCCTTCTCCTCCTTCTCCTTCTCCTCCTTCTCCTTCTTCTCCTTCTCCTCCTTCTCCTTCTCCTCCTTCTCCTTCTCCTCCTTCTCCTTCTCCTCCTTCTCCTTCTCCTCCTTCTCCTTCTCCTCCTCCTCCTTCTCCTCCTCCTCCTTCTCCTCCTCCTCCTTCTCTTCCTCCTCCTTCTCTTCCTCCTCCTTCTCCTTCTCCTTCTCCTCCTCCTTCTCCTTCTCCTTCTCCTTCTCCTTCTTCTTTTTTTTTGTACCAGGGATTGAACTCAGGGGCACTCGACCACTGAGCCACATCCCCAGCTCTATTTTGTATTATTTAGAGATGGGGTCTCACTGAGTTGCTTAGTGTCTCGCTGGCTTTGAACTCCTAATCCTCCTGTCTCAGCCTCCTGAGCCACTGGGATTATAGACATACGCCATAGGCCCTGCTCATCTCTTTTTAATGAGCCTCAGCTCTCTACACTCATATGCATAGTGATTGCCCATAGACAAGGCATTGTCTGGAACCATATCCCTTACTGCAATCTGAGCAGCCATGAAAACTGTATCCATCAAAGGATCTAACACAAGTTTCTCAATCTCACCACTCCTGACATTTAGACTTGGTCTCTCACCTGGGGAACTGTTCTGTGCACTGATGAAAGTTTAAAGCATCTCTGGTCTATATCTACTTGATACCAGTAGAGCCCACCCCAACAAATGTGACAACTTAAAATTATCTGCAGACATTGTAAAATATCTTCTGTTACCCTCTGCAGACACCCACTGATTTAACATAAATCATGATTCTGCACAATTACTACAAAGTCTTTTAGATTTGGATCACTGTTGAGTACAAATGAAATAGAATTTCAGGGGGGAAAAAGAGATGTGTTTAGTGTAGATGTAAATATTCAGAGAGAACTTGTTCAGCTAATGACTGCACATGAAGTAAGTTTTAATTCTAGTCATAGAAAATTTAGTACTTTAAAAAAAAGTTATCCTAGGGAATGTTACCTAGTACAGTTATTTAAGCTAAAGACACTAGAAGGATTTGGATCATGGTTTTATATTCATATATTAATACATGTGAAAGAAATTCCGTTTTCCTGGCCAGTTTGAAAGTTAGTGGTTCTGGGTTATTTTGAACCATCTTAGCAAAGGTCAAAGGATTCAGACTCCAGTCACTATCACAGAAAGAGAAGAATTGCAGTTTCCTATTTTATGTTACCTAAATCAAAGAGTGATGTGCAATTACAAAATAGATTTGAAATTACTTCATTTTAAATTTACAAACATAAAGGGAAGAAAACTAACCTCTTCCTCATTCTCTCATTCCACCCCCACCTACCTGTTGCTGATTTTATTCAGTTTTTACTTTCTAAACATCATCCAAACCCATCTCTTCTTCATAATCCCCTGATCTCCCACCACTCCTCCCAAATCTCATCTATAAATTGTCATATTTCTAAAACACATTTCTAATCCTACCATCATTTAAAATGTTCCCATACTCCCTGTACTACTGTAGCATGTTTGGAATTGCTAAGAATTTAACATTCCCTTTCCTCATTTTCCTTCCCTGAAATTCATGTTCATTAAAAAAAAAAAAAGCCTAGAAAAGATTAAAAAGTTCCAGAAAAGAAGGTTCAAATAACCATTGTTCATCCAACCAGAGAAAATAATCACTATTAACATTTTTACATTTTTCTTTCTTTTTTCTACATCAACATTTTAAAATAGGAATTCATGTATTGCTATGCCTTCAATTCTGCCTTGTTAGAGTCTGTAACAAGTCAAGATGGCTCCTGGCATTTTGCAGAGGGAGTGGTTTGTGAAGTAACGCCAGCAAGCCATTAAGTGTGGAGATTCCTTATTGGTTGACTGCTGTATCTAGTTTATGTTAATTAAGATAAGCTGTGTGGAATGTATATATACCCCTCCTGACCTACAATAAACGGCTCCCACTCCTGCTGTATCAATGTACACAAGTTGCTCGTCACCCCCCAGTTATTTTGCTGCAGCCGGACTGCGGCACTGCCTGTTTCAATAAATAGCATTTTCATGTTATTAAATATTTTGCTTTTATTATTTCATGGTAGCCAGAGTAATATCCAACTTCTAATTTTAATTCTAAATTACATTTAACTTCACTGTCTTTGTGCCATAATTAAAAAAAAAAAAAAAACATGTTGGTTTACAACAATTTCACAATAATTGCTAACAAAAAGAAAAACTTAGAAGCATGTCCCCTGTAGTCATAAATAAATCTATCAAGGCCATTTACAGTTCTAAAAACACAAGTTCTACAGTAAGCTATTGTTATCACAAAAATTTAAACATTTCAGAAAAAGTTAAATCTCAAGTAACCATGAACTACAATTCCCAAATCACCATTCACTCTTCCATTTAACTATTACTAGTTTGTGCTTACTTCTAGATATTTTATTCTGCATATTCGTAACATATCAAGATCCTCAATATTCATTTGAATATTCATTCAAATATTATAAATATTCATTTGAAATTTTAAAAATATTTAATAATTCTTCAGCTGGATTGAGGATATTCTCTGTTAGTATTATATAAATCTGTCATTCTTTGTGAGTGCTTCATAGTAGTCTATATATGACAAAGCCCTGCTTAAGGGCTTTGTATATATGACAAAGTTCTGCTTAAGCCAACCCTGCTATTCAAAATGGTCTACCACAGGGCTGGGGATATAGCTCAGTAGGTAGAGTGCTTTCCTTGCATGCACAAGGCCTTGGGTTCAATCCCTAGCACCACACACACGTACACACATAAAAAAAAAAAAAAGAAAAGAAAGAAAGAAAAATAGTCTATCACAGGGTGGAAATCTAAAATATATCCATGCCCATCTGTTTGAAAACTGTCACTAACTGAGGGAATATGGGACATCTTGAGAGGAAATCCTAAGGTTAACATTTTTCCTAAACAACAGAATTTTGATAACTTGTTTTTTTTTTTTTAAAATAAAACACAGAAAAACTTCTATTTTGATACATATTAATGAAATTAAACTACCACATGACTAGAATAAAGAATACTGCATTTACATTTTCAGATGTAATTGCCCAGTTCACGTAGTTCTCAACTTATGGGGGTTCTTTATCCAAAGTTCATTAGGAAAAACACTCAAGGGTAATGAAAATATCTGACAGACTAATAAGAGGGTAGATTACCCTTATTAATGATAATCAACAAAGAAGTTGATTTTTTATCTACACAAAAAGAAGCTTAAAATTTGAACTACCTTATATCTACCAAAAAAAAAAAAAAACCCTGAATTTTTACTTAATAGCTTGGGAGAAATCACCAGGCCCAAATGGGTTCACTGACAAATTTTATCAAGCATGTAGAAAAGAAATAATACACAAATTTTTAGAATATGGAGAAAGGAACACTTTCAAAGGTTCCAGTATAACCCTGATATAAAAATCTAATAAGGATATTATGAGAAAAAAGAAAATATACACAAATATTACTCAAAAATAGAGATGTAAATATCCTTAGCATAACACTAACAAATCACATGCAGCAATATAAACAGGGTTAATGAATCATGACCAAGTGAGTTTTATCACCAAGATGCATTTGAAGATAAGCAGCATCTTTCACCATATTAACAGAATAAAGCAAAAATGTCACATTATCATCTTAAAAGAGACAAAGAAAACATTTGACAAAATTTAGTATCTATTCATGAGTTTTAAAAAAAATTGCTAACTTTTAGCAAACTAAAAATAGAAGGAAATTTCCACAATGTGAACAAGGCAACTGCAAAAACCTATAGTAATATACTACTGAAATACTAAATGTTTTCCCATAATACAGGAAATAAAACTAGGAAACCATACTCTCCCAACTGCCATCATGATTGTACGGATGTCCTAGCCAGTGCAAGAATGCAAGAAAAGAAACAGGTCAAAAACTAGAAATCAGGATGAAAAGCTGTCTGCATTCACAGGCAACAGAAACAACAAAGGCAGGAAATCCTACAGAATCTAACCAAAAACAAACAAACAAACAAACAAAACCTCACAACAATAAAACTAATAAATTTAGAAAGTTGCAGGATACAAGGTAAATGTACAAAACCAATTGCATTCCTAATTAAATAAAACATTTAAAATAGCATCAAAAGCCACAAAACAATCGGTATACGGGGTAAAAATGGGAGTTCATAATTCACTTGAATCAAACTGTGAAATATGATATATTAAGAACTATGTAATGTTTTGAACGACCAACAATAAAAAAAAAGAAAAAAAATAAACAAAAAAAAAGGGGGGGGGGGAGGAACTCTACCGTGACAACTGCAAAATACTGCAGAAAGACATTAAGCGGAGAGACGTGCCTCATTCATGGATTTTGTCTCAATATTGTTAGGATTTCAGTTCTCCCCAAATCAATCTATACATTATATATATTATTCTGACCAAATTCCTGGCAGTGTTTTTTGTATAAGTTGACAGGGAATTTTAAACTTTGTATGAGAAAACCATAGAATTTAAAATATCCCAAAATCTTGACTGTAAAGATCAAGAGGCTATGAGAAGTTCAGATTTCTTGGGCACCTGAGTGCTGGTTGGTAATGATCAAAATCCCAAAAGACATAATTCTAAACACCATAATCATGAATATTGAAGTCCTCAAAATCAAAATCTTTATAAAGTTTAAAAATCTTAAAACCATACTTATGAAAAATTAAAGTTCCATATGTAAAATCTGGAAAATCAAATTTTCTTTTTGGTTTTTTGTTTGTTTTCTCTTTAGTTTTTTTTTCCTGCGCTATTTTAAATTGTCATTTTTTAAAATTTGCTATGCTATTTAATCTTTGCATAATTTCCCACAGTGGAGATATATTCTGTGAAATGATTTTATGAGAGTTCTAATTTGTTTTGTGCATTTTTTTTTGCCAAATTTGACTCCACAAAAGGTGCATTACTGGGGCTGGGGTTCAGTGGGAGAGCACTTGCCTGGCGTGTGTGAGGCACTGGGTTCGATTCTCAGCACTACATATAAATAAATAAAATAAAGGTCTATCAGATGGACATCATTACCCTAGGTACATGTATGACTGCACATATGGTGTGGCACTACATAGTGTACAACCAGAGAAATGAAAAGTTGTGCTGCAATTGTGTACAATGAATCAAAATGTATTCTGCTGTCATATATACCTAATTAGAATAAATTAATTAATTTTATTAAAAAATAAATAAAGGTCTATAACAACTAAAAAAAATTTTTTAAATGCGTTACCATAACATTGACTTTGTGTGTAAACACTATACATACAGCTGTTAAAACTTCTTCAGCAGATGAAGTGATGTCTTTTTGGACGTCTCTATGTATTAAAGATAAAATTTTTCAAAATCTTGACTGGACAATTGTATATGCAATGGTAACTCATCTCTCTCTCTTTTTTAACTGATCTCAAAAGACTTACATTGTACATTACAGGCAGATGACTGCAATCATAAAGTGGGGAACATGCAACTACCAACCACAGTGATATGCAATTACTCATTTTGCTTTTTGATCTATTTCTTTATGATTATGGTTCATCTGCTCTTAGCCATTAGACTCTTGTGTCTGCAGTAAGCCTAAGCAACTCTGCTTGGAAAAATCATTTTTTTTGCCTAGTTTTACATCTTAGAATTTTAGACAAAGAATTTTAGACTTTATAGAATGTTATTTTAGAATTTCAATACTCAGGATTATGACTTTAGGAGTAATGGCCCAAACCTGGTGATAGGATTTCATTCATTAAAATGGCAAATTCATGAAAAACTGAAGTTGCAGGTGATGTAGATGTGATGAAATCCATTTTGAACTAGCTGAGTCTGAGGTGGTGAGGCAGGTAGAGGGTTGGAGGGGGAGTAAAATATCACAGCAGAATTCAATCAGCAGTTCAGTTCAATATCTGGAGCTCAGAGAATGAGGTGGAAGAGGAGGGAAGGAGTCTCTAATTTATCAGCATATAAAAACAGAAAACTATAGTTTGAATGAGACTGTATCATTCTTAAAAAGCAGAAGCAAAACAAATTTTATTGAATCATTCAAGTGGCCTTCTGATTGGTATTCCTGTTTCCCAGTTACCCCTCTGGGTTTATTTTTAACACCAACAGCCATGTCAACCCTATTAAAACAGGTCAGTTCAAACCCCTCCAATGGTTTGATTCACTCCAAGTAAAATCAAAGTCCTTTCAGTGGCCCTCCCAATTCTATACCAATATTTCTCTTCCCTGGTGGCATATTAGAATGACCCTATTTGAGCATGGATCTGTTACAGACTCTGACCTCCTTTCTTTCTACTCTCTCCCTACTCCTCCCACAAATGCCTCCTTACTTTCTCTTGAGCCTGCCAGGCACGTAACTACCTCAGAGCATTTACTGTTTTCCCAATACTCTTCCTGCTGGAGTATACATACAGGCCATCCGCATGCCCTTCACAACTTTGCACAAATATCTCAGAGAAGCTTTCCTTAGCCATTTTATTTTAAGTTGCAGAATACCACCACTATACCACCAGCCTTTCCTTATTTATTTTCCCCCAGGGGCCTTCTCAGTAATATACTATGTGTCTTACTAACTTTTAAAAAATTTGTTAAAGTGAAATCACCCATTTTATAGCAAACAATTCAGTGGAATTCGGTACATTCATTACAATGTGCAAACACTACTTTTATCTAGTTGCAAAATATTTCCATCACTCCACAGTAAAATCACATATATATTCAGCAGTTTCCTCCTATATCTCCCTCCCTACCATGCCCTGGTAATGACCAGTATGTATTTGCCTATTCTGGATATTCAATTAAATCCTATAATAAATGATCTATTATATCTGGCTTCTTCAACTGGGCATGTTTTCAAGGCTCATTGACACTGTACTATGCAAAAGTATTTCCTTCCTTTTTCTGACCAAATATGCACCCACAATAAATAGATAAATTACACACACACACACACACACACACACCCCAATATGTTCCTCCATTCAGCCATTGATAGACATTTGGTTGGTTCCATCTTCAGGCTATTGTGAATAGAGCTGTTATAAACATTTGTACACAAATATTTGTTTGAGCATCTGGCAGGGGGCATAAACCTAGTAGTGGAGTTGCTGGCTCATGTGATAATTCCGTTTCACTTTTTGAGAAACTTGTGAAACTACTTTCTATAGCAGCTGAACCATTTTGCACTCCCAGAAAAAGCAAAGTTCCAATTTCTCCACATCTTCACCAACATTTATTTTCTGTATTTGGGGGGTTGTTTGTCATTATAGCCATTGTAGAAGATGTAAAGTGGTGACCCTTGGGATTTTGATTTGCATTTTCCTGAGACTAATGATACTGAACATCTTTTCATGAGTTTGCTGGCCATTTATATATCTTCTTTATAAATCCACAAGTCCTTTGCCTATTTTAAAATTGGGCTGTGTGGGGTTTTTTGTTGTTACATTGTACGAGTTCCTTAAATATTCTGCATACACAGACCATGAGATAACTGATCCACAAATATCTTTCTGTGTATTGTCTTTTAACTTTCATGATAATGTTCTTTGATGCACAAAGGGTTTTAATTTCAATTATTTTCTGTTCTTTTCCTTTTGTTACTAATGATTCAGTGTCATATTTTTAAATCCACCATCCAACCCAAGATCATCAAGTTTTATCCCTATATTTCTTCCTAAAAGTTTTATGGTCTTAGCTTATATATTTAGGTCATTTATCATTTCCAGATAATATTTGTATATGGCAAAAGAAGGGGGTCCAACTTTGTTTGGGGGTTGTTTTATTTTGTTTTATACATGGCTGTCTAATTGTCCCATATTATTTTTTAAATACGCTATTCTTTGCCCATTGGATGGTCTTGATACACTTGACAAAAACCAACTAGCTACAGATGTTTGAGTTTATGGAATTTCAATTCTATTCCACTGATCCCTGCCTATCCTTATGCCAACACTATACTCTTTTGATTAATGTGAGTTTGTAGTAAGTTTTGAAACTAGAAAGCATGAGTCTTCTAACGTTCTTCTTCTTTTTAAAGATTGTGTTATATTTTACTTTTTTGGTTTTTTAAAGTGTTAGTTATCTATCTTTCTCCAAAAAGGGGAAACTTAGGAGGTGGATTTTTGACCATTTTGTTCACTGTTGTACATAGCACCTAATGGGCTCTGGCATATATTAGGTGTGTAACATTTTATATATATATATATGTTCTTATTTTATTTATTTGTTTTTATGTGGTGCTGCTGAGGATCAAACCCAGTGCTTCACACGTGCTAGGCAAGTGCTCTACCACTGAGCTACAGTCTCAGCCCCTAGGTCTGTAACATTTGTTTAATGAAATAAATGAGCTCCTGAGATGACTTCATCTCTAGCTGAGATGAGTGTGAGGGTTGGAGTTGTAGAAAGAATGGAAGAGAAAACCATGGTTGAGGGATTCCTGCTAGAGAAGAGTCCTGGGGGCAGGAAGGAGGAGTACTAAACCTTGACAGGAAAAGCAAGCAGCAGCCATTAGTCTTGTGTACAACTCTGTCTTTACTAATTCCCTTGCACTAAAACTAAAAATCTGTCACACTGAATGAACACTGGATAAGGTAAAGTAGAATAAATAACAATGTATTGTTTTCTCTGAACTGAGAGAGAAATTAGCTTTTGCATCTTATCTCAAGACTCTCCAAAGCCTTTAGTGCATATAAATAATTCCTTTTGAAGAGTTAATAAAATTTTACAATCATATCAGAAAATATACACTGCAATGCAAAAAGTGCCACAGTGACCTTTGTAAAAAATTCTGAACAAAATCTTAAATAAACACTTTAATCATGTTTAGTCAAATTAAATAACTGCGCAGTGACATCAGCAAGTCTGAACACTGTTGTTGCTAATGGGACAGAAGCCAGTGAAGAAAAAGCAGAGCTCCAGGGAACATTTCATGCAGTTTAAGAAATTCAGCAGCAATTTTCTCTAATGCATATTATTTTGTTTCTTAATGTTAAAATATTTAAAATGTAAATAACTATGGAAGTCTGGAAAGCACCATTACTGTTAATATATATTATGTAAACTGCCACTGAATAATTGTATTTATTTTACATAACAGCGAATACTGCTGCTATGACAGCAAGCAATATATTGCCACTTACAAATTAAGCCCATATGGTCCCATCTGTTTCTAGCTTCCATTACAGTATAGCGACTGTTGATTAATAAAGGAATTGATAATAAAGGACTGTTAACCAAATGATGCAATTGTGCCTCTTACTATTTAACTTTTTCAAAATTAACAATGGGTTGTCAAAACTTGGCAGGGAGTTTGACATATGAAGGAAGGAAGCTACCTACCTCCTGATACTCTTGCACCAATGAAGATATAAAACAGTACATGAAGTATATAAACCATCACTAAAATTGCAAAGCTCTGGGATTTCCAGGTGTTAACCACTCTACTCAAGCCTCAAAGAAATGCACAATTGCTCCAGGCAATCATCTCAGCCTTAATTATGTTCCAGGCCTTTTACTCCTGGGACAGACATGACAGCCTAAGAGATCTTGTTCTCAAGCTGGATCTTCAACTTAATAACCAATACACATGGGTGATTCATTGCCTCACTGGTTTCACTGCAAAACCCAGTTCAAGGGGTAACACATCTATTCATCTTTCAAACCCAGCTCAGATCACAGGTCTCTGTGACTTCCCCAGATGGAATTCTTCTCAGCAGTGCCTCATATACATTTCCAGCTTCACTTTTTTTTTTTTTTTTTTTTTTTGGTGGTGGTGGTGCTAGGGATTGAACCCAGGACCTAACACATGCTAGCCAAGCGACTGTCATTCATATCTGTACCTCCTCACATAAAATAGGTATTCAACTACCCATGTCATGACTATGACACTGAGGTCCGGTGCCTAGAATAGAATAAATGCTTGTATGTGTTAATTACTGGTAATTTCCTTTCTTCTCTCTACTTGGGATTTCTCTTGTTCTCATTCTTTCTTCACCATTCTGCTATGAGAACTCAGCTCAGGGTTTTAACACACTGGATCTCAGCTCTCAGTTAAGGAAGAGGGGTGTGATTTTGCATCCCAGAGGACATTTGGCAATGTCTGAATACAGAGTTGGGTGTCACAACTTGGGGAGGGAGGTGCCACTGGGAGGAAGCAAGAGACGCTAATGCCACAGAGTTGTACACTTAAAAATGTTTAAAATTGTAACTTTAATGTATATTTTATCACAATAAAGACAGATTCCATTCCAAATGTTGTAATAATGTGCTTCATCACCTCTTCAAGGACTTTACAAATGAAATCTCCTTTTGCCAATTAGAGGAGTTTTTTGATAAACTTGAATTTTCCAAAGGAAAATAATGTGCCACTGGTGCATGGCAATCAGAAACCCTGTAAAGTAAATGATGGAAGATCTTCACATCCCACAGGCCCAATTATACAGGTGACCCTCCTTCCAAAAGCCTGCACTCTCTGAAGGACAGCACACTCTGTGAGGTCCCTATGCTCTGTCTGCCTTTCGGGTCTTTCCCTGTACTAAATGCCAATTCATGTAAACATATCAATTTTCTACCATGGCAGTGGTTTGGGGGAAAGAGGGAAGTGCTATTTTAAAAATAGCATTTGCTTCAACACTGAGAAAACAGGGAAAGTATGGAATGATCTCTACAAAGATTGTTTTTCAAATAAGATTATCTATGTTCTATCTCAGAGCCAACCAACAATAAATTTATAGACCATTAATCAATATTATTCCACTTTCTTTTCTCAGAATCAGCTAATCTTATAAAGCAAATTATTAACCTTCTCCAGTCAAAACAAAATTAAATTCAACAGATATTCCTAGGTTCAACAACTATGAGCAATCTGAAAGAAAGCAAAAATATAAATTTCTTTTTGTGTACTAACACATCTGATATTAAAATTTGTGTTTAAACTTACTAAGACACCAGGATCTCCATGACTTCAAATAATTTGAAGCTCATTCATTTATAAAATTGGCTTTATGATCCCTCCTGGAATAGGAATATAATGGAACATAATGCATGAGGACTATCATTGGGTTAACCAGACTTAAGTACACTATTTAACACAAGAATACTTGGAGCTCATTTTAAAAATATATTTTTATCATCACTCCTGGATGTGGGTACATGTAATTCAGAAGAAGTGACATAATGATTGTTTGAGTCTCATCTAATAAAAGACCACAAAATAGGCGACAAAAATAAGAAAAACAAAATGAAAGTAAATAAGTAAGTAAATTCAATTGGGTGGGGGAAAAAGCCAATAATACATACATAGTTTCACTTTTAAATTAGAAACACTACAACAACAACTTGATTTCTTATATTAATACTGCATTTCACATAAAACTGAAGGCCCTAACTAAAAGTGATTTATTGGCCCAAAAGATGACTTGGTTACACCAGGCATCCTTGTGCTTGTTCTATGAAGTATTAAGGTAGACTGGTGTCTTTGGAACTTACACTTAATAAGTCATTTAGGAATAAGTCATTTAATCCCTGAGGTACAGTTCCCTTGGCCACTCATATAGCTTGATTTTTCAGCCAGATCACTGAAGTGTATTAGACATCATTTCGGTTTTTTTAATGATTCTTTTTTTTAAAATCATTTTTCAGGCTCTCTTATTTTATTTGCTTATTTTTATGTGGTGCTAAAGATCAAACCCAGCTCCTCAGATATGCTAGGCAAGCACCATGTCACAGAGCTATAGCCCCAGCCGTGAGATCTTTAAGTTTCAATGGAAATTTTAAATTATTTTTATTTTATTATTATTATGATGATAATTATTATTTTGTGTGTGTGGTGCTGGGGATCAAAGTCAGAGCACTGCTCATATTAGTCAAGCACTCAACCACTGAACTACATTCTCAGCCTTAAAATTATTATTTTTTAATTAAAGAGACAAAGGGGAATAAAGGGAAGGCAATGAGAATGGGAATAAGAGAGACAGTAGAATGAATCAAATATAATTTTCCTATGTTCATATAGGAACACACGACCAGTGTAACTCCACATCGTGTACAACCACAAAAATGGGAAGTTAGACTCCATGTGTGTATAATGTCAAAGTATACTCTACTGTCATATATAACTAAAAAGAACATATAAAAAAATTTTTAAAGGACAAAAAAAAAAGAGGCTAGATAATGTTGTGGCTTGCAACCACTTCTTTTGAAGACAAAATAACTCTTCCATTCCTGTTTGCCTTTTTATTAATGCCAATATACAGCAAAGGCAAAATAGAAAGGGCATGAAGCCAGCAAGGAAGAAATCTAAAGGACATGCTTAATAGTTTGGGACACTTTTAAGGAAGAATTAGAATGCTGTATTTTTTTTCAGGCAATATTTTCAGTATTGGGCACATAATTGAACATTGTAATGGTAAGCAACTCAGAAGAGAACGCCCACGTAATGGTAGTGAATTGCTTATCATTGTAATGTTCAATTATGTGCCCAATACTAAAAATATTGCCTGAAAAAAATACAGCATTCTAATTCTTCCTTAAAAGTGACCCAAACTATTAAGCTTAACTTGCCAGCATTCCAACCTATATTCTTTCTGGTATATGTTTGGAAATACTTATTATTGAGTTTGGAAGGGCCCATGATTTAGTGCTTCCATGAACAAGAGGCAACATGAGGTAATACATAAAATACAAGATTTAGAGAAAGAAGACTGAGTCTGCATGCTAGCTCCCTTACTAACTGTGATCTTCAAGTAATTAATTACTTTGATGTGGTTTCCCCCTCTGTACAATGGAAACAATAATCTAGACCTTTCATACAGAGATGCTGAGAGGAATGTGTGACAAAGCAGTTTAAAACTGTAAACTATTGCAATATTATTTTTTTATTACTAACAGATAGTTATACTTCAGTTTATTCCTCCTGCATGCCTCATTGTAAGAGTAAAAACATGCCCCCTAAATGAAAAACAATCTCAAATATAGATCAGAGATGAAAAGGGAAAAAAAAGATAAACACTCGTATTGCTAGGCAATTATTTTGGATTTGGTTTAAATAAGTGTATTTATATAATTTCCAAACTTACTGAAAATTTGAGCATCAAACTGGGAGAGGGGAATTGAGTTAATCAGATTTCTGTTGCAGTAACAAAATACCCGAGAAAAGCAACTTAAAGGAGGAAAGGTTTATTTTGGCTGACAGTTTTGGAGATTTCAGTCTATGGTCAGCTGCTTCCATTTCTTTTAGGCCTGTGATGAGTATCATGGTGGAGAGGGTGAGGGAAAGGAAAGCTGCTCAGCTGATGGCAGCTGGGAAGGTAGGATGGGAAGATGAGGTGGGGGGAATACCCTTTCTGAGCACACCCCAGCGACCTACTTCCTCCAACCTGGCCCCACCTCCTACAGTTTCCACTATCTGCTAACAATGCCATCAAATTATGAATCTATGAATGGGTTAATCCACTGGGGGTTTCAGAGAACTGGTGACCCAATCACCTTCCCACAGGCTCTACCTCTGAACACTGCAGTATTGGGGACCAAGATTTCAACACAGGAGCCTTCATCTGACATTCCAGCTCCAAACCAGAAGAGCGAAGCTCCCAGCAAGTGGTGCAACAGCAAAGTGACTCCAAAGCCAGAAGCCTGACCACTCTCCAACCACTTGGTCAAGCCAGAAGCATGAAGTCACCCTAGACAAGGCCACTCATGTGCAAATTATCCTGATTTCTTTTCCTCAATCCCATATTCAGTAGATCACCAAATCCTGATGACGGGCCCTGCCACATTTTGCTAGACATGTCCCACCTCAGACTTCCCTAGTGAATCTGTTCCACCCCAGGTAACTGCACCTGCCCTCATCAGCCATCTCCCCAAGAGCATCCACCTGTTAGGACCCCTCACAGGATTTCATTCCAAGCCCAAAGAGGATCCCACCACACTCCTGCAAGACACCTTGCTATGTATGACCTGCAGCACTATTCCTGTAAATTGAGATTACAAGTGTCAATATGTGTGCTTTAAAATATTTTCCCCAAACCTCTACAAGTACGTATCTCTACATGTCACATTTATAAAACAAGCACGATGGGGTGAGGGTGTGTACCTATGATCCTAATATCAACTTCAAGCAAAGCTCTTCAAAAGTGTAGCCTCTCCAACCTACATTCTGCCTCATCTCCCCTCACTCCCTAGATAATCACCTGCTCCTCCTGAACCCAGGGCTTCTGTGCAGCTATATGCTGCTCCTCCTTCAGGACAAAGCTAGACGCCAGCTTCCTGGAAACCTTCCCATGTGCCTCCCAGGCAGTGGTGGCCATGGCTGTCCTCTGCCCTGGCTTCCTTAGCACCAAGCATATGCCTTTATAATTGCACTTGTCACACTTGACTCCTTATATGTTATGTGCTTTCCCCAAAAGATGCTGAGCATCTTTTAAAGTCCACAGGCCATGCCATATCATGACCCATACCACCAGGTCTAGCATGCAGAAGGCCAGTTTTAAATGTTGAGTGAATGAAGGTAAAATCCAGTTTTACTGATAACATTAAGCTGTAAAAGTGATCAGTCTAACTTCTGCACTGCTTTGTTAACGTGATACCATTATGCTGCATATGATCAGTCTAACTCTGCACTGCTTTGTTAATGTGACACTGTTAGGTAGCTAGTCAATCACTGAATGGGTGAGCAGGATAAGAACAAGGAAGGGCAAGTGAAAACCACAGGGAGCCTTATCTGACAGGCAAACACCTAGAAGATGGGACTTAGTATGTCAAAACCTCCCCCTGCCTAAACTACATCCCCTTAAGAAAACCTATTGTGTCAAGATCATGTCACACCTGACCAGGAAGCTTGAACCCTCCCTGATCACCTAAACTATCACAACCTCCATCACCTTGGCAATTAAAACATCAAAACCCTCACAAAGAAAGCTTGCAGAGGGCCACTTAAAGGGTAGCAAACTGATTCAGGGCGCAGTAAATTGAGGCAAAAACACAGCGACTCGGTTTCCTTAAATTCCAGCTATGTGAGCACCACACCATCCTCTCTCAGAGGCAGTTCATGCAGCTCCTGTGCTGTCAGTCAAAAGTCAAGAGGTGGACCTGGATAAATCTCTGGAAACTTCCCTAGGACCCCCAATAAATCTGGAAGGAAGGAGAGGCATGCCAGCCTTCTTTTCTCTCAGAGGACCCACTTTCTCCCTTGAGAATTATTCCCTTTTCCGTTTTCCTATTCTTTCCAATAAACTCATGCCTATTACTTTGAGTGAGGTCTGAAATCTATCTGGCATGATCACAAGAAGTTGGGTCAAGAAGAGGCCTCTGAGCTGTCTCAGTTTTGTGGTAAAATACAATTAATTGTGTAAAAAATTGTGTGTGAGTTGTGTAAAAAATACACAATTTATAAATTGTGTAAAAATACAATGAATTTCTTTGAAATTAAAGTGATCTTATATAAAACACCACTGGAGCACGAATACCTGCAAAGTGTTAAGTGTCTATAAATAACATCCTAAATGTTTTAAAAGAATGGTGTGTGGGCAATTTTAAAAGTTTTATTGATGTGTATATTGAGGGCAGTTTCCTGGGCAAAGGCTGCCTGAGGGGTGGGTTTACAAGCCAACAGAGAAGACTTCAGTAATAAGCTGTTTCAGATTGCTGTTTTGGGAGCTCAGATTTATAATTGTGACAGACATCCACAAAGCAGTAGCAATGGAGTGTCAAGTTCCAGCGCACCTGCTTTGCCAGGTGTTAATGTGGCCATTAAAATGAAGTATGCATACCACTGCAGTTTGTCTTCCCTCTCCCCCAGATGGCCCTTTGATCATGTCATTCTCCTATTCATGCCCTTCAAAGGTTCTCTTGGCGACAGGTTAAAGTTGAATAGTTATTCTTTGTCTGAAGATTAAAATCCAAATTGAATCTCCCCTTCCACCTTACTTACAAAAAAACCTCAAACTATTCAGGAAAGAGAAAGGAAGGTATCAAGGATGCTAATATGAGAGTGCTAATATGCTGGGGATGAGTAGTTCAAGGTCAGATAGAGTCCCTTTCCTCCATGACATTACAGTGCACAGGAGAAACCAGAAATCGAAAAATGTGATTGGCACATAGGTAAAAGTGCACTATTTTAACTGTAATTAGAAGAATCCCCAGCCAGCTGAAAGGTTTGGGGGAGGTTTCCTAGAAGGGGTTCAAACTCATGCTAGGCCCATAGCAGGGCAGGAGGAGAAAGAGAGGATTAACTTTCTGACAGACAAGGCCCATAGCCTGGTCATATCCTCAGTGTCCTGACACTCTCACAAAACTCTATATCAAGAACCTCTGTCCCTCTTATGCCTTTTATTTTGCCTCTGTTTATATTCTCAAACCTCAAATGGGATCATCTTTCTTATCCTTGTCAAAAGTGACTTAAAATTCACCCACAGTAAAAATGGAATTCTAACCAGAAAAACAAGGATAAATACATCCAGATATGATAAAGGTATTGGGAGCCTGGGGAAGCATTCTGATGTCTGCTTTCCTGACCTCCCTCATACTCTGCAACTAGGTGATAAAACCCTGGAGACGAGAATTTTATTTTTGTTTTGTGACTTCATTTTGTGGATGTAGTCCCCCAAGACCTGGTTTGGAACCTTGTATACAATTAAAATACAACAGGCACAGAGTAAATAAAGATTGAATGAATAGCCTATAAAGCTCCATAAATGTACAAGGCCCACATGTGTGTGTGTGTGTGTGTGTGTGTGTGTGTGTGTGTGTGGTGTGCTGGGGATTGAACCCAGGGCCTTGTGCATGCAAGGCAAGCACTCTACCAGCTATATCCCCAGCCTCCAAGGACCACATTCAAAAGCAATTTCTACATCTACAACATCCTGATATTTTAAACCCCCGAAATGAAATCCACACAACATTCTGGGGGAAAAAAACACACACAAAAAAATATGTACCTAGAATATCTTACAATGAATTTAGGCGAAATGACAACAGAAAGCATAGAACAGTATAATGTATACATTCCACTCCTTTAAAATAATATCTAGGCACCAACTTCTCATTGTTTGCAAACACAGCCAACACCTAATGATGGCTTTGCACAAACACATAATTAGTCAATGAGCTGTAAGGAAGCATTTCTGTATACAAAATTTTTGCATTCAGCAAAAACAACTCCTGTTCCTGAAAATGAAATTCTATCACCACTAGAGAACAAGGCAAGAATGATAAAAATGCATCAAGAGAAAGAAAACCTCATGAGACCTTAGACCTTTTTAACCTAAAACATTTTCTTACTTTCCACATTCCTGAGCACTATTTTTGGCTTTAGTGGTCACTCATATCATTAACAAGAATCACTCCTACTGTTGATCAGTGGTGGTTTCACTTCAAGAAGAAGCTGTACTCTATTTCTAGGTTATCACTTAGAAATCAGAATTCATTTTCCCACAGACACAATGTTGTGAGTGCTGATGGACTTCCCTGGCCAGCCCACTAAGACCGTCTTCCTTCCTAAAGCAGGCAGCCCTGAATACTGCTAACCCCAGGCCAACTGTGATACTTACCCTTGGCATCTGCCCAGCTGCTTTCTACAGCACTCTCCCCTTACTCCTGAGTAACTCACACCTTCACAACTGCACTAATGCCAAAGTTATAAAATTACTTACTCTTCCTCCCTCCCTATCCAGTCAAACACCAACTCTCTCCTATGCGATTCTCAGCAAACACAAAGGCAAGATAAATTCATGGATTTATAATGAAGTATAAGTAATAGGAGAAATCAAATATGCTACCACATGGATGAAGACAGATAGAATCTTCTAATCCTTTTCTGAGTTCTCACTATTTTCTGAAACGTGATCACTGCCAAGTAAGTTTAGATACAAAAGTTGACAACACAACTGCTCACACTTGTATCCAACTCTCCTTAAAAAACAGATCTGTAAGGGCTGGGGCTGGGGCTCAGTGGTAGAGTGCTTTTCCTAGCATGTGTGAGGCACTGGGTTCAATTCTCAGCACCATATATAAGTAAATAAATAAAATAAAGGTCCATCAACAGCTAAAAAAAACAAAAACAAAAACAGATCTTCAAGTCTGTTCCACATCTTCTACAGCCCACAAGGACTTAGGACAAAATCCTTCAAGGACTACATTAACCATTTAACATTTCCTGCATTTCATCAAAACAAGTCCAAAGATATGCACGGACCCACTAAGCAAAGACCGGCTTCTGAACAATTTGACAGATTTAAAATGAGAAATATTAGGCTGCATGGAAGAAGATATTTGATGGATTAAAGTAGGGTTTAGAAGGGGAAAGGTCTGCATTATCTAGTGATGGGCTCCTGGGATCAGTGCGTTTAAGTTCTATTCCCAGAGAGTGTTTGCACTTTCCTGCTTCCAAGCCTTCTCAACTCAGAATCCTAGATGTCACCAATGTAGCTGAGTGACCCCACAGCATATGTGTACATTCCAGATTCCTCTGTCCAGTGGTAGAAAACAGGGAACTGGAGTGCTGGAGTAAATGGTTATTTCTGGCAATCCTTACGTTTGTAAACCAAAGACTGCTTTTCACTACCACTGTCCTAAACCATTCCATGATGGAGGGATGCACATTTTCTATTTATAGTCCCCTCAGACTTAAACTTCAGAAAGAAGAAAAAGGAAGTGGTCAGATATTAAATATTAAATTTCCCCAGTGGGAAGTTCATGTAAAGATAATTCTATCAGTGATGTCAGCTAATTAGAACACCAGGGT
This sequence comes from Spermophilus citellus, assembly GCF_964194105.1. Classification (NCBI taxonomy): domain Eukaryota; kingdom Metazoa; phylum Chordata; class Mammalia; order Rodentia; family Sciuridae; genus Spermophilus; species Spermophilus citellus. The sequence continues at coordinate 33,086,092 of NC_138182.1, forward strand.
CCATAGGGAGAGTGAGAGAAAGTCGGGGAGAAAGAGGAAGGAAAAGAAAAAACAGAGAACAGAATTTGATATTTGTTATTTTTAAAAAGAAATTGAAATTGTCATTACAGGAAAAATCAGAACCATGTAGGTCTCCTTTATATTTATTTTATGGGTTCAACTTTTTTTTCTTTAAATTAAACATAGATTGTGAAATAAGGCCAAAGAACCATAACCTTTCCAGTGCTTATGCCTTCTGAAGAGCTACCGCCCTGCACTGACACATTCATAATCTATTTCTTAACAATTCCATATTTTAAGTCAAATAGAATTTAAATTGTAGAATGTATTCTCCTTGATTCTTGGAAAATTGATTTCAAGTTGATTAGAGCTGTGATCCTGCAATCTGTACACGTGGAAAAATGAGAATTCATACCCTATTTGAATCAAATGTATGATATGTCAAGATCACTGTATTGTCGTGAGCAACTAATAAAAAAAACTGTACAATCACATATGTTAACCAGGCATGATACTTATACACAGATTCTATTTTTTTACATTATTGTGTATTAACACTATAAATACCGAATCAATGAACACAACATGATGAATGTTCAGATGGGATTTAGTACGGTAAGAAGCAAGGGAGAAGGGAGACCCAGTTCTCTGACAAAGCTGATAAGACCCTTTATACATTCTACCCCAACAAAGCTTAAGCTCATCTCAGGGACCCTCTGCTTTCTTTCTCTGAGGGGAGTTTGAAACATATACACTAAAACAGTATCAATTTTTATGTGGCTATTGGTGGGAGGGGGAGTCAGCATATGGTTAGCAATTTTCTATGGAATCACATTAGAGTTTCATGGTGGTGGCCTTATCACATTAAAATCTGCCTTTTCTTTTTTCTAAATGGCTTCCATTGTGTATTTCGTGAATCTGATATGGAAAATTGCTAATGCAATAAGGGTATCATAGAACCTTTCCTGACTGTAATGCTCAGCCACAATATTCCAGAGGAGGCCCAACTGGGCAGGGAGATCCCAGGCTTTTTGTCACAGTCTCTTGACAGGTCCTTAGCTCCAGGTCAACACTGGCTTCTTAAAAGATGGACCTTTCAGACCTAGTCTACCGGTGAAATACTTTTACAGATTTTTTATTTCAGAAGGGACCATGGGTTCAGTGAAAATATTTGCCATTTAATTACTATTTATTGACTGACTACTCTATAGGGCTCTGTGGTCAGCATTATGGGAATTAAAAAAAAATAGTTGAAACACAACCCCCTCCCTGCATGGATCTTGTAAGGATCATACCAGAGGAAGAAATAAATTAGTGTATGAGTAAATAATTCAAGACACAACAAAAGTGGAAAAGAAAAAGAGCCACAGAAGTTGGAAGGAGGTCACACCTGGCACAAGAGCCACCTACAGAAGGCAGCATCTGAAGGCTGCATACACACCAAGGAAATTGCTGAGGATCTGGTGGGAAGTGGGAAGCAAGGGAGGGCTATTCTATGCCTTAGTGTGAGTAAAGTTACAGAGAAAAGAAAAGGGTATGCATGGAAAACTATAATTAACTCTTTTAACTGCAGTATAAAATATGGAAGGACTGGGAAGAAGAGCCCAGAAAAATGGTTTGGGGGTCGACATGAGGCTAACACCTAAGGAGTCCGGTGAATGAGGCAGATGAGTGTGACAGTGGTGATCAGCATGGTTTTGGGGCGAGAAGTACTAGGATGAAGAGCTTTAGGAAAAGCAAGCAAGCATCCCTTAAGTTTCTTAACAGATAATTTACAGGATTTAAAAAGTTAGTTTATTGCCAGAGAATATTTGTTTATATTTTGCTATGTCATTACTCTTCACATATTCAGTTGATAGTATAACACAAAATTTTACTGAAAAAAAATATTATTATAACAAGTACTTATGAATTTATTGGTCATTTTCTTTATTTTTGCTTTACAATAACTTTTCAACTCACTAGCAACAGTAACCAAGGAAATATAAATCCAACAGGCTAGAATTACAACAATTTGAGATTTGTGTTTTCAACATACTGCTATAGTTATTGTTTTATTTGGGACACTTCCCTGTTTCTGAATTTTTGTCTACTTTTTCAAAACAATAAACAGAAAGTCTGCACTAAGCTTCAAAAAAAATTTTAACATTTAATGTAGTATACAAAATAAAACCAAAACCAGTTATTTGTCATAACCTTTACCTACCCTTAAATCAGAGAATATCCTCTAGAGAATTTTCTGGCATATTAAAGTGGAACACACTGAAACTACTACTTTATTTTTTACTGAGTAAATGTCAGATATAAACTGATCTGTTGCCTTCATGCTATAGTGACCACTTACTAAACATTAGCCCTCCAACTAAGCAAAGCCTATTGCACTCTTTAATCAAAATTAAACTATTTGCAAAATTAAAATTGACTATTTTTATTCTTAGGAAAGAATTTCTTGATAATTTTCTCCTCCAACTGACCACATGACTGAAAAGGATAAACAAATTTACCATTTATTTATTAATTACAGATACCCTTAGTAATGTTTCATTAAGAACAATCCAAAACTTTTCTTTCCCATACCATGTCAATCAGAGATGCAGTAGTTGAGATCTATGGATATTTTCTGATTACTTGTAATTTGGGGATATACAAGTAAGAAGAAAAGACTGTAAAAGGAAAAAAAGTCCAAATAGCTTATGTTGACTTTAAAAAGGCTGATGTCAAAGATGTGAGAATTGAAAGTAATTAGTGGGTTAACCTAAATTTTATCTTTGATTTTTCAGTAAACATGGTACTGATAAAAACAAGTCTGCACAGATCAAGAACATGTTGGCATTCTCTTAAGCATAGCTTGAAACCACAGAGTTCCAGCATAAAACAGCTCTGACAGAGATAGCCAATCAAGCATAAAAATGGGAGTCGGTTGTGTCAGAGTACATGGAGGCCTAAAAGCTGTCTCCTGGACAGTTGTCCTGCCATCAAGGAAGGTGATTCTGGCCACTGAAAGTTGTTTTTCTGATATATTATTTAAAACTTCTGTCATCTTATCATATTTAAAATGTTCCTTATTTATAAATGACCACATGGGTTTCTTATCTGCAGTGTCCTTGGATAACCACAAACTTGAAACAGGTCCCAAATCACGTTCGTGGTTTCCTACAAAGCAAAGGGAAACTTATTTATTCCATCTTTGTCTATTTGGAGTGGGGAAAGTGTTTGGGTTTTATTTTTACTTCCTTTTAAAATATAGATCACTAGTTTTTAAATGTAAACATCCAATGGCATTCCCTCACCCTGACAGCCATCCTGAGGCAGAAAGCAGTCTGGAGTACTCACATTTCACTCACCCAGAAGATGCTGCGAATACTCCACTGTTACTGCCTAGGAGGTAGCCCTATTAAATGTCTTTACGACTTTACAACTATCCTCCATTATCCTTGCTAAACCACATTTCCAAAAAGATCATCCGAGAAATCCAGCAAGCCACTGAAATGTACTTGTAAATTGCATCCATCGAAAGCAACCCAAAGCGTCTGTGGGTGTGTATCCCACTGAATTACTGGGTAAAGAACTTACATACAATTTTGTTCCAAAACTAGATCTACATCATTTGTAGCTTATTTCTCAGGAGGTACCAATTCCAGCCCAGAAATAAGTCAACAGAGTATTTCCAAACTATCATTTCGAATTTCCACGGTCAAGGGTGGGAGGAGGAAGAAGAGAAGACTTGTCAGCGATTAACCATCCATAAAAATGTTTCCCCCGCGCTCCTCCTTCCGATCAGATCACAAAGCTGGCGTCAGTCAGTCTCCTGTATCTGTCCCCCACCTCGCCCCCCTCCCCTCTGCGGAGAGCCGGCACCGAATGGCAGGCGAAGGAAGGAAAAGACAAACATCCCGGCTCCGAACGCGATCCCAGCGTTAGCCCAGCGACACTTGAACAACATTCCTAACTTTCTCCCGTCACTTCGCGTGCCCCAAAGGTAAGCAAAGTTTAAAAAAAAAAAAGTATAAAATAGAAGGCCAGCGAGCCAAAGGGTTTCCAGGAAGTTTAAAACATTTCCTCCAAAGAGCCACAACCTAATCTAACACACACACACACACACACACACACACACACACACACACACCCATTTATCCACTGTCCCAGCTCTCCAGCTACAGCAAACAGTTACTCAGCTCCAGTCCGGGATCCAGAGCGTCTGTTCTCGGGGTGCTGCCCAGGCGCAGTGCTCGGGCCACCGGAGGACCGCCAGGGCGCATCTCTGCTTACGCCCTAGGCCACGGCCCCGCCCGGCCGCCGCCCCCGCCGCGGGACAGGCATCCTCTGACAGGTCCCAGGTGCTCCAGACGCCTGGGTGGCAGCAGGCACGAAAAACGCGCGCGTCTCCTGGGCATCCGCGATCGGCGCGGCCAAGTCCTCGGAGCAGTGCCCCTCTTACCCCTCGCCCATCACACCCTCCCCACGCCAGACAGGCTCTCCCGAGCAACACAGGGATGAAGAGTACCAAGAGCCAAACCACTCAGCAGAGGACCTCAAACACTTGCCCTGTGCAGAAGAAAAAAAAAACCAAAACTCAGCTACAAACACACACACACACACACACACACACACACACACAGCGCGCCGCCGAGGAGGCTATCTCTTACCTGTCCCCACGATGCCACTCATCCCGCCCCCCACCCCAGGTCTGACTGTCCCCCGCCCCCTGCAGTGGGTCCCCTAGGCTCCCGCTTCGAGCACCGCGCACTCACTGGCTGGCTGCGCGTGCCCACAGGCTGCAGGGCCCGGCGGCGGCGGCGGCGGCGGCGGGGACCGAGACAGCGGCTGCAGCGGCGGCGGCGACGGCGGCCCCAGCCGGCGTCAGTCAGACTGGAGCCGCGAAGCCTCATCGCCCGTATTAGTGCGCCGACCTGGAAAGCCGCCAGCGAGCCCTACTCGCGGGCCCGCCCCGCCCGCCGCCGCGCGCGCTGGCCGCTCGGGGAGCCGGCGAGGAGGGGGCAGCGCGGCCGCGGGCAAGAGGCGGGGGTGCAGCCGGCCCCACAGCCACGTGCGCGGAAACTGGCGGCGGCGGCCGCCGGGGGTGTGCCCTGCAGCCGCGCGCCGCGCCGTGGCCCCCAGCCCTGAGCGTACTCCGTGTTCCTAAGGGATCCTAGGCTCGTCCCCTGGCTGAGATCACACCCTGCAGGGGGCGGCTCCAGCCCACGGGGTCACATCAGGTCTCCTTCTTCCCCCGTCATCCCCAAGACTTCTCGCCTGCACCTTGAGCTCCCGATGATGGATTGTTTTCAGAACAAGAATACAGGACCACCAACAAATCAGTCTGAAAACCCTCCTGAGTCGCTGTTTCTGGGCCCTGTTGGGCTTAGCTATTTGTTCCTTGTTTGCTTTTCAAAGTAAAGGAGGTCCCTACACCCATCAAAAGTGCCAGAGCAATAGGCTTGTCCTGGCCCAGGCAAAAGAAAATCTAAACACTCTGGTGAGCAGTGGCTCAAACTAGTCATGTAATTATGTGGATTGTAATTTCCTTACACAAGTACATAATATATAATATTATCTAATCTAATAAAGATACAACCTTGTGGGTACACAACGATGTTAATGTACAACCTTCTTGCCTCATGGCCTGGTTGCCCCTAAGTAGCATGACTCTTAAAGTCTCAGTGGACTCCCAGAACTCGCTCCAAAATGCCACTTGGAAAATACCACCAATGTCCTGATGGCCTTTGATTCCCCATCACAGAAAAGGAATTTGGTGCAAAGGCAAAAGTAAAATAAAGCCTCAGAGCAGCTCCATTTGTGCGTGCAAAAACCAGCCTTTCAGGAGGCCCTGATCCTCTTGAGGTGTAAATGGAAGGCCTTGAGTTTGCTTTTTCTAGTTCTAAAAGCTCTGCACTTTGGGGCAGATGCAGTTTTTGCATTATCATTCTGCTGTGGTTGAACAATGACCTTGTTTAAAACACACGGAAGTGAAACCTTAAATACCATGCTTAAACCTCAAATTTTAATCATATTTCTACACCTGGCCCATATACATAGGCTCCAGACTAGGTATTAGGCTTGAGATGGCCCTGGAAAAACCCCAGGAAGCATGTATCTTAAATCTTGTGGTGAATAGTCACTTTATTGGCAGTAAACTAATTTGGTACTCAGAATTGATACCTTGTGGCTCAGGGGTTTTTCCTGTTTTTATTTTTTTAAATAATATTAAGAATATAAATTATCTGATGCTCAGTTTCCTTCTCTTATATGAGCGCAATGCAGGGAATGTAATGCAGAGAAAGAAATTGTACCCTCTGCAGTGCTGGCTCATGCTTCTGGCATAGTCTTTTTAAATTCACGGAATTCTCTTGGCTCTAGGCAGGAATTTGATTTACAGGCTCCATGCTTGTGTGTACTCTGCTTTTTCTGTACATTCTTGTTGACATACCAGGCAATGTTTGCACACTGGTGATTTTTTTCTCCCTAAAGTTTAGCCTGTCACCAATAGAATTCTTATGTATTCCTCAAAACTAGTATAGAAAGTTAATCCTTGGGCTGGGGATGTGGCTCAAGTGGTAGCGCGCTCGCCTGGCATGCGTGCGGCCCGGGTTCGATCCTCAGCACCACATACAAACAAAGATGTTGTGTCCACCAAAAACTAAAAACTAAATATTAAAAAAAAAGAAAGTTAATCCTTTACTCTGGAGTACAGTAAGTTCTGGTGGAATGATACCGATGAAATTATATTGTTGTGTGCATGTATGAATATATAACAATAAATCCCATCATTATGTACAACTATAATAAACCAATAAAATACATTTAAAAGCATTAAATATATATATATATAGGGCTATAATTTGGATCAAAAGTGTCTTCCAAAGGCCCATGTGCTAAAGGTTTGTTCCTCAGCCCTTGGCACTTTTAGGACATAATAGAATATAGGACATAACTGTCAAACTATTTAGACACATAATAAAAGGGGTTAAGAGAAGGGGTTAGAGAAAGTTAAGTCTTTGAGGATGTGCCCTTGAAAGGGAGACTGGGACCTTGGCTGCTTTCCTGTCTCTGTTTCCCAATTGCCACTAGGGAATTCCTCCTCCACGATATGTTCCTGACATGATGTACCATGCACTATAGGTCCCAAAACAACAGGGCCAAGTCAAACTTCTGAAACCATGAGCCAAAATAAATCTTTGTTAATGTTGATTATCTTAAATATTTGTTACAGGGATGGAAAACTCACACTCAGCATAAAAGAAGATTGTAGTAAAGACCAAAGTCGTCCATAGATGCTATTCTGGTTCCAGTATGAAGTGTCCCCCGAAAAGCTCATGTTAGACAACACAGCAATGTTATTAGATTTAAGAAAGTTGAAACTTCATCGGTGGATTAATACATTTGCTGGATTAATAATTTGAATAGACTACTGGTTGGTAAAGATAGGCAGGTGGGGTGTGGCTGGAGGAAGTAGGTCACTGGGGACCTTCCCTTGAGGAATATATCTTGTTCCTTGTCCCCCCACCCAGTCCTGCTTCCTGGCTGTCCTCAGCTGAGTAGCTTTCCTTTGCACACCCTCTCACCATGATGTCTCTGTCTTGGAGCTGCAGATGATAGACTGAACCTCTGAAAACCTGAGTTCCAAATAAACTTTTTATCCCCTAAGTTGTACTTGTCAGATATTTTGGTCACAGAACTGCAAAGCTGACTAACACAGATCCAGAGTCTGTTTGTACAGCTCTTGTACTTTGTAATGTGATGTAGCATTCTAATGGTTTCACTCAAGAGTCCTAAATAGAAATTGTAGCCTCCCCTCCCACTTCAATCTCCTTCTTGCGTTTTTGTCTGTAATTCTGTCATGACTCTGCACTTTTTCTGCTTCTCCCTCTTCCTTTCCTTGAAGTCATCATTCATTCCATAACCCCATTGAACATTTCCTTGAGCATCTGGTGCCTGGACCATAGAGCACTGGCCCTGTCAACTCTGACCAGGAGAGATACACATACCATGATCATCACATACCATGTGTCACTGTAGAGAAGTGGGCATGGATGGGAAAGTGTCAGGAAGGACTGCACAGAGGCAAGTTCCAGCCACACCTTGAGAAGTCAGTATGGATGTCTACCTCTCCTGCACCCCTTGCCCCTGCCCTTGAAGAATTCAGCTCTGAGAGCTCTGGCCTGGTGGCGGAGTGCAGGCTGGATTTCAGCCCCTCTCACCCCCTTGACCAGGCACTCTGATGCTGGCACAACTAGAAGAACCATAAAGGCAGACCGGAATGCCTACAATATGTGGAATTTCCTAAGGTTTTGCGTATGAAAACCTAAGTTTTTTATTTTTTCTGTGAGAACTGTCAAACTAGTGAGATACATAAGAAAAGGAATGTTAATAGTAATTAATTGCTAATAAATGCTGAGGGATTAAGACAAGATGATAGAGCATCTTCATTTAGCCATGAAAAGGAGAAAAACATCTACTGTGAAATTCCCCTGGAATTGGGCTAGCACTTTATACACTTCCTCTTTATCCACCATCATGATATCTCTCTCTCTCTTTTTTTAGTTGTTGATAGACTTTTATTTTATTTATTTATATGTGGTGCTGAGAATCGAACCCAGTGCCTCACACATTCCAGGCAAGTGCACTACTGCGGAACCCCAGCCCCAGCCCATGATATCTCTTGGGATGAGAATTATCCCCAGATGAGGAGCCTGAGACACGAAATTAATTTTGCCAATGCCTGAGTGCATTGGACCACTGTACTTCACTGTCTCCCTGGAACTCCAAGTGGAATGGTAAATTGAGAAGAATGAGGCACAGGCAGGGATGTTCCAGGAAGAATAATCCACATAGTTTACAAAGTGAAAGTAGCTGGGGAGGAAAGTTGGTAGTGCAAAGGTAAGGAGAACAGTGGGAAGCCACAGAAACCAGCTAGTCATGAGACAATGAGTGTCTGCTACAGGACATCATCTGTGAGATTCTAGAAAAACAGGGAGAGAAGCATTTATGGACACCGTGAAAGGAAAATCAATAGAGGTTGGCAAAACAAAACAAAAGCTGGAGGAAGGAATCAAAGATCAAGTTTGTGAGAAAAGTGCTATCTTGGGAAGAAATAGGTGCTATAAAGCACCTTTGGAAAAAAATATACAAAATTCTCCTGTCCCACCCACATTGTCCTCAAACATTATTTGCTTTTTTTCTCTTACTTGGTAGCAACATGAAATTCCATAGTGTATTTATTTGTTTTGATCTTGTCAGTTACTACTGTGTCAGCACAGCCTGAAACAATGCTTGACAAATAGTAGGTGCTCAATAAACATCTGTTGAGTGAATGACATGCTTGGAATGTGGTTTAAAATAGAGGAGAGGGCTGGAGTTGTAGCTCAGTGGTAGAGTGCTTGCCTAGCACATGGGAGGCATTGGGTTCAAATGTCAGCACCACAAAAAATAAATAAATAAGTAAAATAAAGGTATTGTGTCCATCTACAACTAAAAATATATTTTTAAAGCATAGAGGAGGGGTTGGGGCTGTAGCTCAGTGGCAGAGCGCTTGCCTATCATGTGTGAGGCACTGGGTTTGATCCTTAGCATCACATAAAAATAAACAAGTAAAATAAAGGCATTCTGTTCATCCACAACTACAAAAAAAGTTTTTTAAAAAAACAGAGGAAAGATGAAGTTTTTGGAATGTATCTGTAGAGGTGATGGCAGAAACCTCTAGAATGAATGAGATCCCTGACAAAAAGACTATGAGATTGAGAAGAAAAAGTAGAGTCTTCACAAAAGAGTATTAGTAAACCCCAAAAGCTCATGTGTGAGGCAATATTGGGTTATGAGAGCCTTAAACTAATCAGTGGATAAATTGATCCACTGATGGGTATTAACCCAGTGGTATCTATAGGCAGGTAAAGAGTGGCTGGACGAGGGAGGTCACTGCAGATGTGTTCTTTGGGGTATATATTTTGTTCCTCATGAGCAGAGCTTTCTCTGCTTTCTGGTTGCCATGTCCTTTCCTCTGCCACACCCTTCGGCCATGGTGTCCTGCCTCACCACCAGCCCAGAGCAATGGAGTCAGTCATGTATGGACCAAGACTGCCAAAACCCTGAGCCAAAATCAGCTTTTCCTCTTGTATGTTATTCTTGTCAGGTATTTTGGTCACAGTGACCACAACAGTGAGGAGTCCCTCCAGAGGTAAAAAGATGATAACTCACAGTTAGTTGTATTGCTCATCTTCCTACTCCAAATCTCTCCCACCATTACTCACAACTTCTTCAATCCCTTCCTCTGCAAAACCAGGACCTCAACAATGATGGTCAAGACCAGGCAGGGAATGTCAATACCTGAAGTCAGTCACCTGAGACTTCAGGGCGGGGACTGAAGCAATCATGTCCCTTCCCAGGGAGCCACTGGACACATAGCTCAATCCTGCTGTTGCCCTGTGAGAATGGGGACATAGTTTCTAGAGATAACAGACATCCAGAGTTTTATGGAAAATCTTACAATTTACTAAATGTTGCCAGCTAACCCAAATTCTCTTTTAAGATACAGGCCAAAGAAAACATTTGTGAGCCAAATTTGACTAGCAGTGTACACCCTCTGAGGTTTACCCTCTCTCTAGTTCCTTCATCATCTCTCCATTTCTTTTTTCTTTTTTCTTTTTTTTTTTAACATGAGAGAAACAAGACCTAAGATCTCTACATGCTGCGTTGCTCGTGACTTAAACACTCAGGGGTCACTCCAGGGGAACTGGGCTTCACAAAATAACCACATAAGAGACAGAAATACCTTTTTCTTTGGGGGTGCTGTGATGGCTCCTCTGCCCATAAGGGTCCGCAGAGAGAGAGAGAAAGAGAGAGAGAGAGCAAGTGCTGACCCCTTTTATTGAGGAGAAGCCGTTCAAATGAAGCAAGGAGTCAGGTTTCAAGGAGCTGAGTCTAGCTTCAAGATACCTGCTGTCAGCAGGTGACTGACATCTAGGAAGGCCACACCCAAGGGCAGAGTAAGAGAAGGGGACACACAAAGGGTGTTTCCATGGGACATTCTATCCCAAACAGGGCAAGGGGTAATATCACAAAGGAACAGGTGAGCGTAGCTCAACCCATGGGACTGCAGGAAGGCACACCTACACATGAAGACACATTTGGTTGCATTATTTCTACCCTCAAGACCTTCAGCAACTGAAGAGTAGCCAGATCATTGGGGGGATGGCCAACAGTGCCTCGAACTATCAGGAGAGGAAAACTGCTGGTCACATGATGTGATGGTCTCCCACATCTACATCAAGTTTTCTGACCTTGGAGTTGGGGACAAAGACTCTCTCTAAACTTGTATCCTTCCCTCCAAGTGTTCTCCCCCTGAGCTACATCCCCAGGCCCTACCTAGCCTATCCATTATTTCTGCCTTCCATGCCTTAATTTCAGTGAGTTCCCACTGTTCTTAGAGGTCACCAGTAATCATCAATTCAGTGAGTTTTCTTGATCCTTATTCCTCCTTTTTTATTTTGAACCATCTTTATTATTTATTAAATTCTGCTTATTATTAGAATTAACCAAATTCATTCATTCAAATCGTTGCTTGGAAAATATGCTGTATCTTTCTACTTTTTAAAATATTTGTTTTTTAGTTGTAGGTGAACACAATACCTTTATTTATTTATTTTTTTAATGTGGTACTGAGGATCAAACCCAGTGCCTCACACATGCTAGGTGAGTGCTCTTTCTCTGAGCCACAACCCCAGCCCTCTATTTATTTTTATTTGGTTATTTATTTGTCTATTTAGAGACCAGATCTTACTGTGTTGCCCCAGTTGACCTGCAACTCCAGGGCTCAGGAGTCCTTCTGCATTGGCATCTATTATGGTCTAGATGTGGTGTCCCCCCAAAACTCATGTATGAGACAATGAAAGAAGGTTTGGAGGAGAAATGATTGGGCTAAAGCCTTAACCTAATCAGTGAATTAATCTCTGATGGGATTCACTGGGTGGTAACTGGAGGCAGGTAGGGGTGTGGCTGGAGGAAGTAGTTAATTTGGGCTGTGGCTATCGGGTAAATGTTTTGTATCTGGAGTGTGGAGTCTCTCGCTTTCTGTTCATCAAGTCAGCTGCTTCCCCTCTGCCACATATTCCACCATGATGTTCAGCCTCCCTTTGATCCCTGAGGAATGGAACCTGCTGTCCTTGGACTGAGACCTCAGAAACTCTATAGTCATTCTGGCCGGTTCCTTTAGTCCCAACCGCAAAAATCCTGATTAAGCCAGCATCACAACTAGCAGGGACTGCAGGAGTGCCCCACCATACCCAGCCATGCTTGTGGGTTTGATGTTATAATTGATCCTCACTCTTGTTACCTCCGCTGCCATGAAGTTGCTGAATAAATTAAGTCAATAAGTAAATGGATGCGACGTGGATCAAAAAGAACAGAAAACATTCTACTTAATTAAATGGCAAGAACTATTCAACCTTGGTTAACTCCCAATTGAAATTTCACTTGGCTCTATCAGGGAGTGCTCTTCCTTCCCCTCCTTGACTCATTAACACCTATTCTTCCTCTGCATCTCAGCTCAAGTGTCACATCCTAGAGAGGCTTTCTTGATCCTTTCTGACACAGTTGGATCCCGCTTCATAATGTCATAGGTTATTGTGTCTCTATTCATAATCAATACCATATTTAATTTTTTGAGTAATGTCTGTCTCACTTGAATGAACTATAATATTGAAAAGAATGGGAAGTGTGTCTAGTTTTGTTCTTATTTCCAATGACAGCTATAGTACTCTGTAGCATACAGTAAATATTGATTGACTACTTGTTAAATATATGAAAGTTTTCTAGGAATGAAAGGAGAGAGTGGTCCTGAGCTTAGAGTCACAGTCACATTTGGTATCCAGTGCCTAGCAGTGCAAGGCAATGCTTACCTCTGGTCTTAGAAAACTGACAACTATGTGTGGGGTGGGGTGGGGAGGGGTGGAGTGGGGTGGGGGATAACTTGGAGGTGGTTTGTGGTCACAAACAGAAATGGCAGGCATGTTAAGGGGGAAGAAAGAAGCATGACTCACAAAACTTATTTCTATAAAAAGGCCCCCAAACCAAGGTTTATTCGTATTTTTATGTGGGATCTAATTATTCTATGGTATATGTGGCACAAACTCAAGTCCAGTTGTAAAGGGCTTTTTAGAGTTTAAATTCTGTTCATTTAGATATATTTTGTATGGGTTATGAGGGGGATATTTGATTTTGTGATATCTGATCTCCATATAACTAAACAAGCTCCATTTTTCTTTCTTTTTTTCTTGTTTTGTTATCAGGGATTGAACTCAGGGGCATTCGATCACTGAGCCACATCTCCAACCCTATTTTGTATTTTTATTTAGAGACAAGGTCTCACTGAGTTGCTAAGCTCCTCGCCATTGCTAGACTGGCTTTGAACTCATGATCTTCCTGCTTCAGCCTCCCCAGCCACTGGGATTATAGGCATGTGCTACTGCGCCTGGCCTTTTTTCTGTTTTTAATGAATAGTAAAACTTTGTTTTAAATTAAAGATAAATTTAATTTTAATGGGACCTGTGCAATACTTTCTGAAATAAAGAGCAAGATCCTACAGTATCATAGAATTATAGTTGGTTTAGTACTCTATTAATTGGAAATCCAAGCCATTAGTTTAAAATCAATATTTTGCTCTTGATTCAAATTGGTTAGGAAAAGTCTCTCCTTTTCCTTTGAAGGACCAACTGAGTCCCTTAGACCAGCAAGGCCCCTGCCTATGTGCTGCCTCACTTAGAAGTTCTAATTTCTCTGCAGTAATTGATTAGTGAATGCCTTTTTGCCATTCTCTGTAGAATTACCATCTTTATAGACTTTGGTCCACCCACTGATCATTGATTTATCTTTAATTTATAGAATTTAGGAGAAATTAAAGAGATATTAAAATACTAAAAGAGGTATAAAAATACTAATAAAAGAATCTCTAAAAGCAATTTCTATATGATAAAATGTTTCATGTTCAGGGCAGGGGTTGTGGCTCAGTGGTGGAGTGCTTGCCTTGCATGTGTGAGGCCCTGGGTTTTATCCTCAGCACCATAAAAATAAACAAATAAAAATAAAGAATTATAGAATTATAGTTGGTTATATTGTGTCCACATACAATTAAAAAAATAAAAATAAATAAATAAAATGTTTCATGTTCATACAGAATTTTAAGCATTTAACTAATAAACCATCTCATTTTGTTTCCTCTTGATGATGTGTTTCTATGTTCTCATATCCTTCAACGAATACATTAAAAACTTGTTTTGGTGCAGTATTGGAGATAGAACCCTGGTCACTGCACATGCTAGGCAAGCAGCCTATCACTGACCTCCACCTTTAGCCCCATTTAATGACTCAGATTTGCTTTTAGGCCTCTATTGAAAATAGGGATAGACAATTTTAGTTAGGAGGAATAATATCAAGCCCTCTGTCCTATGATATGGTAATTATAATTAATAACAATATGTTATTCTTTTGAAAATCGCTAAGAGTCAATCTTAAGTGTTCTTACCACAAAAAAAAAAAAAATGAGGTAATGAACCTGTTAGTAGCTTCATTTGGCCACTCTACAACGTACCTAAATAAAAGCATCATGTTGTACACCATATATATATACAATTTTTATTGAGTAGTCAATTTAAAAATAAATAAAGAGGGATTGGGGAGTTTACTCAGTAGGAGACTGCTTATCTAGCATGTACAAGGCCCAGTTTTGACCTCTAACACCATAGAAAACAAGTAATAGAAGGCTGGGGGTATAGCTCAGCAGCCCAGTGCTTGCCTAGCATGTAAGAAGCTCTGGGTTCATTTGCAGAACTGCAAAACAAAAATAATAAGTAAAAAAAGTAAAGAAATTAGTTTAACAAAGAAGAAAACAGATCCAGACACTTACTTTACCCTTAGTTTTTCATTTCTACTTCTTTTTTAAAAAAATTTTTTTAGTTGTAGATGGACACAATACCTTTATTTTATTTTATTTTTATGCAATGCTGAGGATCGAACTCAGTGCCTCACACATGCTAGGCTAGTGCTCCACCGCTGAGTCTCAACCCCAGCCCTCATTTCTTTTTTCTTTTTTAATATTTTATTTTTAGTTGTAGGTGTATGTGGTGATTAGAATCGAACCCGGTGCCTCACACGTGCTAGGTGAGTACTCTACCCCAGTCCCCTAATTTCTTCCTTAAAGAAAAATTTGGGTAGAGAAATAATCTTTTAAAATTACCTTTAGAATAAGGTAGGTCACAAGCAAATAAATACAATAAATAGAACATTCTGTATTTAGCAAATACCACAACATTCTGATATGTGGATGTGTATTATCTTATATTTTCATAAAACTTTAGTTTTTGAAGCTGAAGATTATATTACTTCGTTTGATACTCATGGTTACCTTGTTAGAAGGAAGTGATGTAATATTTTCATCTAACTACTTCATGGAGAAGAACACTGGGATGTACACAGCCTTTATCACTGAAAAAAACTCACATGACTCACCAAAACAGTATCTGTCAACAATATCAGTTTTTCTTAGGAAAATGACTCCTAAGAAATCTGATATTTTTTTAATGAAATTAAATTTTCTTTTTTCTTTTTTTATTGGTTGTTCACAACATTACACAGCTCTTGACATATCATATTTCATACATTAGATTCAAGAGGGTTATGAACTCCAAATTTTTACCCCAAATGCAGATTGCAGAATCAAGTTGGTTACACATCCACAATTTTACATGATGCCCTATAAATAACTGTTGTATTCTGCTACCTTTCCTATCCTCTACTATCCCCCCTCCCCTCCCCTCCCATCTTCTCTCTCTACCCCATCTACTGTGATTTATTACTCTCATTGTTTATTTTCCCATTCCCCTCACAAACTCTTATATGTAATTTTGTATAGCAATGAGGGTCTCCCTCCATTTCCATGCAATTTCCCTTTTCTCTCCCTTTCCCTCCCATCTCATGTCTCTGTTTAATGTTAATCTTTTCTTCCTGCTCTTCCTCCCTGCTCTGTTCTTAGTTGCTCTCATTATATCAAAGAAGACATTTGGTATTTGTTTTTTAGGGATTGGCTAGCTTCACTAAGCATAATCTGCTCTAGTGCCATCCATTTCCCTGCAAATTCCATGATTTTGTCATTTTTTAGTGCTGCGTAATAATCCATGGTGTATAAATGCCACATTTTTTTTATCCATTCATCTATTGAAGGGCATCTGGGTTGGTTCCACAGTCTAGCTATTGTGAATTGTGCTGCTATGAACATCCATGTGGCAGTATCCCTGTAGTATGCTCTTTTAAGGTCTTCAGGGAATAGTCCGAGAAGGGCAATAGCTGGGTCAAATGGTGGTTCCATTCCCAGCTTTCCCAGGAATCTCCATAGTGCTTTCCAAATTGGCCGCACCAATTTGCAGTCCCACCAGCAATATACAAGAGTACCCTTTTCCCCACATCCTCGCCAGCACTTGTTGTTGTTTGACTTCATAATGGCTGCCAATCTTACTGGAGTGAGATGGTATCTTAGGGTGGTTTTGATTTGCATTTCTCTGACTGCTAGAGATGGTGAGCATTTTTTCATGTACTTGTTGATTGATTGTATGTCCTCCTCTGTGAAGTGTCTGTTCAGGTCCTTGGCCCATTTGTTTATTGGGTTATTTGTTATCTTATTGTCTAATTTTTGAGTTCTTTGTATACTCTGGATATTAGGGCTCTATCTGAAGTGTGAGGAGTAAAAATTTGTTCCCAGGATGTAGGCTCCCTATTTACCTCTCTTATTGTTTCTCTTGCTGAGAAAAAACTTTTTAGTTTAAGTAGGTCCCATTTGTTGATTCTTGTTATTAACTCTTGAGCTATGGGTGTCCTATTAAGGAATTTGGAGCCCGACCCCACAATATGTAGATTGGAGCCAACTTTTTCTTCTATCAGACTCAGAGTCTCTGATTTGATATCAAGCTCCTTGATCCATTTTGAGTTAACTTTTGTGCATGGAGAGAGGAGGGGATTCAGTTTCATTTTGTTGCATATGGATTTCCAGTTTTCCCAACACCATTTGTTGAAGATGCTATCCTTCCTCCATTGCATGCTTTTAGCCCCTTTATCAAATATAAGATAGTTGTAACTTTGTGGATTAGTCTCTGTGTCCTCTATTCTGTACCATTGGTCCACCCGCCTGTTTTGGTACCAGTACCATGCTGTTTTTGTTACTATTGCTCTGTAATATAGTTTGAAATCTGGTATCGCTATACCGCCTGATTCACACTTCCTGTTTAGAATTGCTTTTGCTATTCTGGGTCTTTTGTTTTTCCATATGAATTTCATGATTGCTTTATCTATTTCTACAAGAAATGCCATTGGGATTTTGATTGGCATTGCATTAAACCTATAGAGAACTTTTGGTAATATCGCCATTTTGATGATGTTAGTTCTGCCTATCCATGAACAGGGTATATTTTTCCATCTTCTAGGATCTTCTTCTACTTCTCTCTTTAGGGTTCTGTAGTTTTCATTGTATAAATCTTTCACGTCTTTTGTTAGGTTGATTCCCAAGTATTTTATTTTTTTTGAGGATATTGTGAATGGAGTGTTTTTCCTCATTTCTGTTTCAGAAGATTTGTCGCTGATATACAGAAATGCCTTTGATTTATGCGTGTTGATTTTATATCCTGCCATTTTGCTGAATTCATTTATTAGTTCTAGTAGTTTTTTTTGTAGACTCTTTCAGGTCTTCTAGGTATAGAATCATGTCATCCAAAATAGTGATAATTTAAGTTCTTCTTTTCCTATTTTTATGCCTTTAATTTCTTTCGTCTGTCTAATTGCTCTGGCCAGTGTTTCGAGAACTATATTGAATAGAAGTGGTGATAGAGGGCATCCCTGTCTTGTTCCAGATTTTAGAGGGAATGCCTTCAATTTTTCTCCATTCAGAATGATGCTAGCCTGAGGCTTAGCATAGATGCAAAAATCCTCAATAAAATTCTGGCGAATCAGATACAAAGGCACATCAAAAAAATTGTGCACCATGATCAAGTGGGATTCATCCCTGGGATGCAAGGATGGTTCAATATACGGAAATCAATAAATGTTATTCACCACATCAATAGACTCAAAGATAAGAACCATATGATCATCTCGATAGACGCAGAAAAAGCATTCGACAAAGTGCAGCATCCCTTTATGTTCAAAACATTAGAAAAACTAGGGATAACAGGAACTTACCTCAACATTGAAATTAAATTTTCTAACCTGTTTTTCCTATAAGAAATATAAATAAGATTCTATTTCTTTTGGAAGCATCTTTTATAAAATTTACATAAAAATAGTGAATGATGTGGGTGCAGCTAAAACTCAACTATCATGTACTTACTAACAATCAGAAAGATGAATAGGTAGGTATTAGAGTAAAAAGATTTCTTAGAGTTGATGAAATGGAAGTTTTCAAATTCAAAATTTCAGTTTGTTTTTCTCTTTACATAATTGGTCTATGGGAAGAAAAAAATTAGTCATAGCTGAGAAGTTCTAATTTCTCTGCAGTAATTGATTAGTGAATGCTTTTTTGCCATTCTCTATAGAATTACCATCTTTATACTCTTTGGTCCACCCACTGATCATTAATTTATCTTTAATTTATAGAATTTAGGAGAAATTAAAGAGATATTAAAACACTAAAAGAGGTAATGAGCCCCAATTTTCCTCTCCTACTTCTAGAGTAGTATGTATGAAGATTTTGATGCGTTCTGACTAGCTTGAATGATTTTTCTAATACTTCTTTTATTTTTTAAAAAAGACAAATCGGGTACCACTGAGCCTCAACCCCAGCCCTAAATAACTCATTTAACATACTGATTCTCCAACAATGGGGTCACAGCTCCCCGCTGTGATGCAGGAGACTGCCCATAGGGGCATAGGATCACCAGACCTCTTCCAATGTTCAAACTCACTTACATCATAAGAAGACCAGGACTTCCACATTTTAAATAATATTTTTTTAAAAAATCGATGCACATTAAATTGAAATAGTTGAAATCAAACTAGCAGTTATTGCAGTTTTAAGCTTTTGCCTTCCTTTTTTGTGGTGGTACCAGGAATTGAAGCCCAGACCTCACACATGATAGGCAAAGTGCTCTACCACTAAGCTGCAAACTAGCCTCAAACTTGTGATAGTCCTGCCTCAGCCTCTTGAGTAGCTGGGATTCCAGGTGTGTGCCAAAGCACCTGCCTTTTTTAAAATTATTTTTTAAATTTATGTATATTCACATGTGCTATTAACTAAATGTATGTGCCTTCTTAAAATATTTATGTTAGTTGGGCATGATGGTGCATAACTATAACCCCAACTATTCCGGTGAATGAGGCAGGAGAATGGCAAGTTTAAGGATAGCTAGGGCAATTTAGCAAGACCCTGTCTCAAAATAAAAAAAAATTTAAAAAAGGACTGGGATAAAGCTCAGTGGTAGGATGCCTCTGGGCTCATAACCAGTGCCACCAAAACAAAACTATGCTGAAATTCTAACACCTAAGGTGTTAGCTATAGATCCAAAGATTTTCTCTTGCTTTTCTTTCTACAAGTATGACCGTATGCAAGTAAGCCTGATGCACTTTAAGTTTTTGTGTAAGGTATGAGACTTAGGTTGATTTTTTTTTTTTTTTTTTTTTTGCTAAGAGTGTCCAACGGCTTCAGTACTAATTGCTGGAAAAGACTGTTTCCTTGCCAAATTGCTATTGTACTTTCCTCAAAAATCAGGTGGGCATATTTTTATGGGCCTATTTCTAGATCCTCTGTTCTTTCCATTGACCTATGTCTGACTATAGTCTTGATTGCTATAGCTATGTAATAAGTTCTGAAGTCAAATAGATTGGTTCCTTCTACTGGGTTCTTATTTTTAAAAATCATTTTAGCTATCCTAGTTCCTTTACTTTGACTTCACTTTTCCCTATAGATTTTAGAATAATACTGTCAACATCTAAACATCTTGCTGGGATTTTGATGGTAATCAATTTGCCGAGCATTTACATCTTTACTATGTTGAATCTTGCAATCCATGAACATGACTTATGCTAGTCTCTATTTATTTGAATCTTCTTTGATTTATCATCAGCATTGTATAGTTTTCTGTGTATGTATCCTGTATATGCTTTGTTAGATTCACATCTAAATAAGTCATTTAATAAATATTTATTTTTTAGTTTTAGATGGACACAATAGCTTTATTTATTTTTGTTTTTATTTTTATGTGGTGCTGAGGATTGAACCCAGTGCCTCATGCATGCTAGGTGAACACTCTACCACTGAGCCTCAACCCCAGCCCTCAATAACTCATTTTTATTGTGATATTGCATTTTTAATTTCAGTGACCATGTGTTCATTGCTAGTATCTAGAAATATAATAAATTTTTGTATGCCTATCTTTAACTTTGTCCTTCTCACTTATTAGTTCTAGGAGAATTTGTTTTATTTTAAACAGACTAGACTTTTCCATGTAAAAAGTAATCTTTTCTACAAATAGGAGTTTCAGTTTTTCTTTCTAATCTGTGTGCATTTCCTTTTCTTGACTTCTTACATTGACTAGAACTCTCAGCACTATATTGAATAGGAGAGGGAAGAGTTGACATCCTCATCTTATTCATGATCTTGGAGGAAAGTGTTTTTTGATGATTAAGTGTGATGGTTTTTATAGATTTTATGCATATATACTATTTCCCTTCTACTTCATTTGAAAAATGTGTGTTTTTGACCTACATGATTTATGATGATAAATTCATTGCTGTTTAAATCATTTTTCCTCTATAGATAAGATGTATTTTTTTGAGTACTTTCAAGACTTTTTAAGGTTTTCAGAAATTTAAGTATGATGTATCTTGGCATGGCTATCTCTGAGTTGATCCTGTAAAGATGTGAATCTATAGGTTTACGTCTCTTGTCAAGTGTCAGAAGTTATTGCTTCAATATTGTTTTTGACCCTTCCAGGAATTCCAGTTACATAAATGTTAGATATTTTTACAATCTGACAGGTTTCTGATATTCTGTTTTATTTTTTTCCATTAAATTTTCCCTTTGTTGCTGGGCACAGGGGTGCATGCCTGTTATCCCAGCAACTCAGAAGGCAGTGGTAGGAGGATTGCAAGTTTGAGGCCAGCCTCAGCAACTAAGTGAGTCTTTAAGCACCTTAGCAAGAACCTGTCTCAATTAAAACATTAGAAAAAGGTCTGGGCATGCGGCTAAGTGGTTAAGTGTCTCTGGGATTAATGCCTGATACAAAAAAAAAAAAAAAAAAAAAAAAAAAACCATTATTTTTTCTCTTTGTTGGTCAGATTTTTCTGCCACCCAACTTCCTGCTTCTTTCCTTTCTCCCTTCACAGTCCAAAGAATTTTTTCAGTTTTCAATTCTAAAATTTTAATTTGTTTTTTCTGTATATCTTCTGTTATTTTGCTGAAACTTTCTCTTTGCTGCTTTCTTTGTTGTAAAACATTTAAAAGGGGATGTGGGTGTAGCTTAGTGGTAGAGCACTTGCCTGGCTTGCATGAGTCCATGGGTTTAATCCCTGGCACCACAAAAAAAAAAAAAAAAATAAATAAATAAATAAATAAATAAATAAAAGTTTAAGAGGGTTACTTTAAAATTTTTGTTGGATATTTCTAACATCTCAGTTATATCAGCATTAGTGTCTATTTATTGTTTCCCACACCCTTCATTCAAATTGAGATTTTTCTGATTCTTAGTTTGATCTCATGATTTTCTTTTGAAATCTGGACAATGTTACAATGGTCTGAGATCTTAAACCTTCTGTTTTAGCTGGCATTTTCTGACCCCACTCCAGCAGGGGAAGTGGAGCACCACCCTGTTGTTGCTGAGTGGGGGCGTGAGTACAAAGCTCCCCGACTCAGCCTCGGCTAACAACCAAGAGCAGGGGTGTGCTTATTGCTGTTGGGCAGGAGTGGGAAGTCTGGCTTACTATGCAGCCTTTGCTACCGTGGTGGGGATGATCTCGTTACAGAGGTAACAAGACCTCTCTGACACATGACTGACTCTACTAGGCTTCCTCTGACACCACTTCAGTGGGGTAGGGATGGAGCTCCTTTTCCTGCAGGGTGGGCATAGAAGCTGAGACTTCTCTGTTACCATGCTGGTACAGAACCCATTACTAGGTGGGGATGAAAGTCCTACTCTCTACTTGGTCTTCTCTGACATCATCCTGGAAGGATTATTTGGGTGCCTGGTTACAGCCTGATGGAGATTTGAGTCTAGTCTCCCACTCAGGGTTTGCTGGTGTCAGTAAAGTTGGGGGCCACCATTTTCCTGTAGTGTTTAGCTAGAACGGAGCAATTATTGCCCAAAGTTTTGTCAAGACAGTTGTGGTGGCGCATGCCTATAACCTCAGCTACTTGGGAGGCTAAGGCAGGAGGATCACAAGTTTGAGGACAGCCTAGACAACTTAGTTAGATCCTGTCTCAAAATAAAAAGGGCTCAGTGGTAAGTGACCCTGGATTCAATCCCCAGTACTGCAACAAACAAACAACAAGCAAGTTTTCTGCCCTCCTAGTCTGTCCCTTTCTTGACTCTTTGGCAAGAGAGTCATTTTGGGAGGATTTTTCCAGTCAGTGTTCATTGGCTTTCTAAGTTTCCAGCTTGAGTTCCAAGTCTGGAGCATTTACGATGAAAATAAAATCCAAGGAGTTCAACTCCATGTTGTTCCTTGAGTCTCAAGATCCTCGGTCAGTAGTCTGCCCTCTTCTTTGTATTTCAGAGTATAACTATGTTTGTCTTAGATATAATGTCCATTATTTTCAGCTGTATTTAGCAGAAGAAATATCTACTCCATCTTCCCAGAAGTGGAAGTGCTTACTTTACTTTTTTTGGTCATTGTTTCATTATTCAGATTCAGTTGGCCCTTTTACTAAAATTCTTGGGAAAATATTTCTACAGATCTTAAGAAATGCAATGCAAAATATAAACAAGTAGGATTGCTGTTTTATTTCAGAAGAATGACAAAGACCAAATGGAACTGAGAGGATATAAACTGTCTTCCTAGATGGAGGTGAGTCTGTTTTCACTGAAGTTGTGCATTATGCTTGGAGAGTCCCATAGAGATACAGAAAATTTTCCTCATTTTGAACTACAAAAATTCATCCCTTTTCAGAATGTGTCTGGTTCCTTGAACTTACATTACTTGCATTGCTATTTACTTATTTATTTTTTTATTGGTTGTTCAAAACATTACAAAGCTCATGACATATTATCTTTCATACATTTGATTCAAGTGGGTTATGAACTCCCATTTTTACCCTAAATACAAGTTGCAGAATCACATCAGTTACACATTCACAATTTTTACATAATGCCATATTAGTGACTGTTGTGTTCTGCTGCCTTTCCTATCCCCTACTATCCCCCCTCCCCTCCCCTCCCATCTTCCCTCTCTACCTCATTGCTGTTGTTCAATTCTCTCCCTTGTCCCCCCCTTTCCCCTCACAACCTCTTATATGTAATTTTGTGTAACATTGAGGGTCTCCTACCATTTCCATATGCTTTCCCTTCTCTCTCCCTTTCTCTCCCCCCACTCGTCTCTGTTTAATGTTAATCTTTTCCTCATGCTCTTCCTCCCTGTTCTGTTCTTAGTTGCTCTCTTTATATCAAAGAAGACATTTGGCATTTGTTTTTTAAGGATTGGCTAGCTTCGCTTAGCATAATCTGTTCTAATGCCATCCATTTCACTGCAAATTCTATGATTTTGTCATTTTTTAGTGCTGCGTAATACTCCATTGTGTATAGCTGCCACATTTTTTTTATCCATTCATCTATTGAAGGGCATCTAGGTTGGTTCCACAGTCTAGCTATTGTGAATTGTGCCGCTATGATCATTGATGTGGCGGTATCCCTATAGTACGCTCTTTTAAGATCCTCAGGGAATAGTCTGAGAAGGGCGATAGCTGGGTCAAATGGTGGATCCATTCCCAGCTTTTCCAGGAATCTCCATACTGCTTTCCAAATTGGCCTCACCAATTTGCAGTCCCACCAGCAGTGTACAAGTGTACCCTTTTCCCCACATCCTCGCCAACACTTATTGTTGTTTGACTTCATAATGGCTGCCAATCTTACTGGAGTGAGATGGTATCTTAGGGTGGTTTTGATTTGCATTTCTCTGACTGCTAGAGATGGTGAGCATTTTTTCATGTACTTGTTGATTGACTGTATGTCCTCCTCTGTGAAGTGTCTGTTCAGGTCCTTGGCCCATTTGTTGATTGGGTTATTTGTTATCTTATTGTTTAATTTTTTTGAGTTCTTTGTATATTCTGGATATTAGGGCTCTATCTGAAGTGTGAGGGGTAAAAATTTGTTCCCAGGATGTAGGCTCTCTATTTACCTCTCTTATTGTTTCTCTTGCTGAGAAAAAACTTTTTAGTTTAAGTAAGTCCCATTTGTTTATTCTTGTTATTAACTCTTGGGCTATGGGTGTCCTATTAAGGAATTTGGAGCCCGACCCCACAGTATGTAGATTGGAGCCAACTTTTCCTTCTATCAGAAGCAGTGTCTCTGATTTGATATCTAGGTCCTTGATCCATTTTGAGTTAACTTTTGTGCATGGCGAGAGAAAGGGATTCAGTTTCATTTTGTTGCATATGGATTTCCAATTTTCCCAGCACCATTTGTTGAAGATGCTATCCTTCCTCCATTGCATGCTTTTAGCCCCTTTATCAAATATAAGAAAGTTGTAATTTTGTGGATTGGTCTCTGTGTCCTCTACTCTGTACCATTGGTCCACCTGCCTGTTTTGTTACCAGTACCACGCTGTTTTTGTTACTATTGCTTTGTAGTATAGTTTGAACTCTGGTATCGCTATACCTCCAGATTCACACTTCCTGTTTAGAATTGCTTTTGCTATTCTGGGTCTTTTGTTTTTCCATATGAATTTCATGATTGCTTTATCTATTTCTACAAGAAATGCCATTGGGATTTTGATTGGCATCGCATTAAACCTGTAGAGAACTTTGGGTAATATCGCCATTTTGATGATGTTAGTTCTGCCTATCCATGAACAGGGTACATTTTTCCATCTTCTAAGATCTTCTTCTCTCTCTCTCTTTAGGGTTCTGTAGTTTTCATTGTATAAATCTTTCACCTCTTTTGTTAGGTTGATTCCCAAGTATCTTATTTTCTTTGAGGATATTGTGAATGGAGTGGTTTTCCTTATTTCCATTTCAGAAGTTTTGTTGCTGATATACAGGAACTTGCATTGCTATTTAAATGCTTAACATTTTCTTTTCTTTCTAAGACTATGTAAAGGTAGACACCTTTTTAAATGTAGTGCTATTGGGCACTCAGTATGTATTCACTAGGTATGTAAAAGAATGGATGATTTGGGCTGGGGATGTGGCTCAAACGGTAGTGCGCTCACCTGGCATGTGCGGAGCACTGGGTTCTATCCTCAGCACCACATAAAAATAAAGATGTTGTGTCCACTGAAAACTAAGAAATAAATATTAAAAAATTCTCTCTTTAAGACAAAAAAAGAATGGATGATTCATACTTGACAGTGTATATAGTAGTCCCCCAACCTCACAGTTTCACATTCTGCCATCAATCAGTTAATATGAACCATGGGTCACAACATCACAAGAAGTTATTTTGAGAAAATGCATATTTATATAAATTTTATTAGTCCATTGTCATAATTGATCTATTTTATTATTTCTCACCTTTTATGTGCCCAATTTATACATTAAACTTTACTATTGGTATGTTTGTACAGGAAAAAACATAGCATTTGTAACTACTATCAAGTTTCAGGTATCCTTGTAGAGTCCTGGCCCGTATTTTTTGGAGATAAGTGGGGGCTATTGTATTGCTACATCAAGGACTTTCACTTTGCCTAGTTTTATTTTGGAGGACTTGAATAAACTCGTACCTCTAGACAGGAGGACACGTTTTGCAGTCAACATGTTTTGTAGACTCTGGGGACCTGATTTGACTGTTCCTGCGATGATTGTAGAATTATCAGCAATGACATTCACCCGTCCTCCATGTACATACATCTTGTTACTGTAGAAATTTGAGTCAGGGACACAGAAAACTATTCGTTCAGGAGGATTTCTGAGGTATGTTGTGATAGCACTCAGGTAAGGACCATGGCTGTTCTTTTTTGTCCTTTTTTCTGTCCTCAATCCTATCAGAACCCAGATAGGCTCAAATCTAGGAAAGTATTGGACTTTATTACCCTTAAAATACTAACTGGAATTTTACTTCAAAACCAGTAAATTACAAATTGCTCTTATTGGATTAACAAAATACATTTATTAATTGTAGATTTTTTGCTTTTGAGATTCGTATAAAAACAAAGCTATCCACTAGACTATTCCTTCAGGAGATTTAGCTGTCAATAAAATGAATAACCTCATTCATATAATTATTTTTTGACAAGTGAATTGAAATGCTAGCATTACTTAGCCATTTGGGAAACCTTTATTGAGCAATCACAATTTAGGATGCTAAGGAGACACACAAATAAAATAAATAGCAAAGTTTCTGCTCCTAAGGAAATTACAACTCAATAAAGAAAATGGAAAATAGGACTGGAGAATCAACTATAAATGGTAGAAGTACAAAACTACATGGAGATGTGATATCAAGTCAGATAAACACATATTAAAGGACAGGAGCTGATATTTTCACTTTTGCTACTGCTGCTTATTATCTTTGTTAGCAGGCTCTGTAAATTAAATGAATCTATTTTTTTTTCCTGTCAGGTTCTGTACTATGCTGTTAGCATATCCGTGCTTAGAAAAGTTGGTATCAAAGGTATCAGAAACCTTTAATAGTGCTCACAGATGAACTACATAAAAAGTATTGACATTTTCCTCCCAAAAACATTATGGCAGGAGTGCATGGTAGAGCAAATTGTTCAACTCATGACAACTGGGAAGGGGAGAAAGAGAGAGAGAAAAGGGGCCAAGGTTACAATATCCCTTTATTAAGCTGCAAAATATGCATTGTTATCACTAGCTTACAAAGAGCAATAACTAATCATTTCATTACCTTACAGTTCATTGGAATATGTTATTTTGGGCTCAAGGTTTATACTTTAAATTCATATAAATGCTCATGGCCTTTCATATATTAGCTTTCTATTATTTCTACTTGCATAAGCTTGATTTTGTTCATTTAAGTGACTAAATGTTCTCAAAATCTGGTAGTAAATAAAATTTGTTTATTCATTTACCCATTATTGTTTTTTTATTACCCATTATTGTTTATATATGCTAAGCACTGTGCTGGGGATATTAATTTATGTGAGAAATGGCTTTTATTTTCAGTTTATTGTTTACTGTAGCTGTGATATTATCATTGGGTGTTCAAAGTACTGGGGTCAT
Organism: Spermophilus citellus; assembly: GCF_964194105.1. Lineage (NCBI taxonomy): Eukaryota > Metazoa > Chordata > Mammalia > Rodentia > Sciuridae > Spermophilus > Spermophilus citellus. The sequence goes on from NC_138182.1 coordinate 33,113,450, forward strand.
TCTCCCACTTATAAATTACCATTAAAATGTTTAATGCAATTCTGCAACTTCATACATATATAATCCCTGATTTTCATATCCTCTGAAACTGAAGTTATAACATAATCATTAACAAATGTAGGTTCTGGATCCAGACTATTTGTGTTAGAACTATGACTCCACTATGACCTTGGGCAAATACTTGCTTATGCCTTTTTCTTCTGTTAAGATGAGTCATTATATACCAAGTGTTTAGAACAGTGGCTGGCATACAGTCAGCACTCCTTAAATGTTAGGTATTATGTTAATCAGCTTTCTGCTGCTATAACAGATGCACGCAATAAATCACTTAAAAGGAAAAAAAAGGTTCATTTTGGCTGTTTCAGTCCATGGTTAGTTTGCCCTGTTGCTTTGGGGCCTGTGGCAGGACAGCACATTATGGCAGGAGTGCATGGTAGAGCAAATTGTTCACCTCATGGCAACTGGGAAGGGGAGAAACAGAGAGAAAAGGGGCCAAGGTTACAATATCCCCTTCAAGGCCATGACTTAACTTCCAAGGTACTTATCAGCCTTCCACTAAGCCCTATCTCCTAAAGGCTCCACAACCTCGAAGTAGCACTGAGAGCTGGGGACCAATCCCTCAATACTTGGGTCTTGGGGTACATTCCGAATCCAAACTATGGCATATAGTAGTAATTATTATTATTACTATTATCATCTTATTTCTCTAGGATGTCAGAAATAATCTAATTCTGATTTTTGTGAGGTTCATTATTTTATAATTGCTACTAGGCCTTATAATATCTCAATGACACAGGCTTCTGGCATTAAGTAAATATATTTATTAATATTTTAAAATCTTTATCTTTTCAATCAGAATTTCTACATCACATGAAATCGAGAGGGAAGAGTGTAGAAGGTGAGACAGTGAGTACAATACATGTAAATAAAATTGGGAGGAAGAGAACTAAGACTGTCTTAGGATGTGGCTACTTTCCCAAGTGGTAATTGAGTCTATTTTCTTACCTTTAACATAATTAATTCTCTAGAGTTTTCACGGGCTGAAATATGGGCTTCTCTGATATGCTTAAGTTTGTGTAAATTTAGACTCATATACTAACTTCATGTTTAAATGACCGAAAACTGTTACATGAATGTGATTTATATTTAAGTTCATGAGAATTATGTAGGCACATCAGAGTAAGAATCATTGCTTCTGTCTTCTTAAAATTACATTTCTCAAAATTATAATGACTAGTAGCCTACATTTAAAAAAATGCTAGAGGAAAAGAAAATCTGACTTTTGATTCAAACCTTTTTTTTTTTTAAATTTCTGTCCCAAAGTATAAAATTTTTTTTAATGTATGATAGTTCTTTAAAATTACCCAAAGCCATACAATTACAACAGGTCTATCCCAGCTTTATTTAAAATTTAATTTCAATTGAAATAATGTGACACTGATACATAAGAATCAAAGATCTCAAACAATCTAATTCACTTTCCTAGTTTGCTCAAGCCTCCAGGCACCAGTCAAATATCGAAGTCGTATAAAAAGTAGGTCCTTGCCCATTTGCAGCCAGCTCCAAAATGGAACTAATTTAGAACCTGCAATTTAAACAAATTAAAATAAATAAGCTTAAACTTAGGGGATAATGTCAGTTTAAAACCGCATCCTAGAAGTCAGTCTACATGATTGTTGTGAGCTTTTAATACTTTATTTAAATCATGACCCAAAATTTTTTGAACTTCAATAGGAAAGGAGGGACTGTGTCTGAAAAGGGTTCCGGCAACACCTAGTATAAAAACTGATCACTGAAAGCTCGTTAATGAAAAACAATAATTCTATACAGAACAACAGAATATAAAGCATAATGGATGAATATAATTATCTCTATACATGACCCAACTTTTTCTTCTTTTGGAACTAGGGATTGAAAACAGGGTTTTGTACCTGCTTGGCAAGTGCTCTATCACTGAGCTACATCCTCAGTCCTATCATCCAGTCTAAATGGTGAAAAATAACAGCCTGTGACTGGATTCAAATAATTTAGTCCAGACTTCGTGGTCTCAGGCTACTCAGGAATACCAGCCTAATTCCGGGTCTGATCCATTTTCCACAGTGGATTCTTACAAGCCTTACTTGTATTATACCTTCAGGTAAATGAGTATCTATTGAGAGGAAGGTTTAAGATTTCATTACTGTTAATTACCTTTTATTGCAACACCTCAAGAAAATCTTTTCACTACTCTGAATTTATATAACAGCTTTCTTCAGAAAACACTAACCAAAGGACTTTGTAGATATTGGTGTTATACTTTATTATTAAGCCTAGACCAGCACAGAGAAGTTAGCAGAGTTGACCTGCTTCCCAGTCTTCTGAGTCTAGGCTAATAATGGTGGAGATGGTAAAATTTCTGTAAACTTTGTTTGACTCAGCAAGACACCAAGAGGTTTGAATCCTTCTAAACTACATGATTTGTATAATCTCATGACTGGTCCTTAACCTTTTTTGTTGTTGTTGTTCTAAACTGAGGTTACAGAGCAATAATGGCAATAAAATAATGGCTTACTATAACAATGACTCTCAAAGAGAAGACCATGTGTGCTCAGGAAAAAGGTGGACTTTTTTAAAAAAAAGTCTCCAGCTGATGGACAGGATGTGGGAAAAACGGAACACTTTACATTGTTAGTGAGGTTATAAATTAGTGCAACTACTATGAAAATTAGTACACAGGCTCCTCAAGATTAGGCATGGAACCACCATATGGCCCAGCTGTACTGTAACTCATCAGTATTTAGCCTACAGAATTAAATCATACTTTAATGATATTTGCATACCCATGTTTATAGCAGCACAAATCCCAATAGACAAACTATGGAACCAGCCTAGGTGTCCATCAGCAGATGAATGGACAAAGAAAACATGGTATACATTTACACCACATTTTAGTAGGTACATTTTATATTTATATATAAAATACAAAGTTTCACTCAGCCATAAAAAAGAATGAAATTATGTAATTTTCAGGAAAATGGATTGAACTGGAGAGTATAATGTTAAATGAAATAAGTCAAATGCAGAAAGTCAAGGATTATGTTTTCTCTCATATGTGGAAGTCAGGGAAAAAATAATGTGTAGGGAGCTCATAAAAACAGAAGGAAGACCAGTAGAGAAAAGGGACCAGGAGGAGGGAGATGAGGAGGAAAAAGGGAGTTATTAACGAATGATCCTGACCAAATTATATTGCTATGTGTATGCATGTATAAATATGTAACAACGAATGCCACTATTATATATATTTATAATACATCAATAAAATATATGAAAAAAAAAGACTTCAGCTGGTAATAGTAATTGTTCCCCTACCATGAAATAATTTATGTTCATTCTAAGGCAAGCAAGGTAGAAAACTAGAATATATTTTAAATTCTATATACCAAATCAAGGTTTTTAAAATAGTAATTGTTAAATTTATGATAAATTTCAAATTATTATAGATTTTATAGCTCTTTACATTTTTGGAATATGTACAGGAATAGCAAATAGTTAAAAATGGCTCTGATGGACTGTGGACGCTTGGAGTAAAACACTTATTATTATTATTTCTTATTTGGTTTGTAGGTATTCTATATCCATGGAGTGAGAAAATAATGTAAAACTAAAAAATGGTGATGCTTATGATAAAAGTTTATTTCAAAAGAATATATATATATATATATATATATATATATATATAGACTATTAGCTTTTTTTTTTTTTAAGGAGAGAAAGAGAGAGAGAGAGAGAGAGAATGAATGAATGAATGAATGCATATGAATCTTTTTTGTAGATGGACACAACACAATGCCTTTATTTTTATGTGGTGCTGAGAATAGAACTCGGGTCCCCCCCTGTGCTAGGCGAGCGCTCTACCGCTGAGCCACAATCCCAACCCTCAGCCTTACTTCTAATGTCACATTACTATGACCTTGTCTACTGGAGGGTTTTTTTTTTTGTTTGTTTGTTTTTAAATATTTTTAGTTATAGGTGGACACAATATCTTTATTTTATTTTTATGTGGTGCTGAGGATGGAACCCAGTGCCTCATGCATGCGAAGTTAGTACTCTCCCTCTGAGCCACAATCCCAGCCCTACTGGAGGTTTTATTAAACTTTCTTCACCAGGGTAAGAACCTTGCTGAAGACCACAAGAAGATACTGAAAACATACAGAAGGAACAAGCCTGAAGGAGGGGATGAGCGAGCAACACTCTCATGGAACTGCCTCTCTGACAGCTGAGAAGTCCCTGATTTGAGAAGAGGGGAGAACCTTAAAACCAGCTGAACTTGTACAGCTGGTCAGTTGTACTATTTGATGTCTCCTTTCATCTGACAAAGCTCAGCAGCTGCAAATAAACAATAAACTCACCTTCAATTTCAGTCCAGTTGACAGCAATTTCTGCTATTGGAATTTTAAAGAACTGTGCTATGTAGAGAAGTTCTACATCAAATGCCCTGAAATAGAAAATATATCGACAAAGATGAGTAATTTAATCTCTACCTTGGCAGGTTCTGAAGAAGCTTACAAGGCAGATATAAAGCTTACATTGTAAAACAGATCAGATTCACAGAAGGTCAAAAATTGAACACTGAGTGTTTCAGAAGCTTCAAAGCAAACAAGAGATTTAATGTCATTACTTAACAGTGAAATAAAAAAATGCTGTACCTCTATCACAACTCAGAAACAATCAGAAGTGAAAATGGCCATGTGGGCTCCAAGTGTGTGGCTAACTCAATATGAAAACTACCTTTTAAAAGAGTTTTTCTTATACAAATAAAATATTTAATTAAGATGATAAAAAGTGGATTGTGTCTTTAAAAGGACTATGTAAAACTTTTGTTAACCTGTTACCAAAATTATGGTACTTATGAAAGAAGGAAATAGTTTCAATATTAAGTCTGGTGCTTAAACCTTAACTTTCTAAAGCTAGTGGACTCAGTTCTAATGATATTCAATAATCTGAATAACATTATTAAATATTTTTCTAATGGTAGTATATTAAAGATACAAAACAACACAAAAAATGAAGAATGAAAAGTAGATGGGGAAATAAGCATTGATGAGTTGAAATCATGTTGTATTTAAAAAAAAAAAAAAAAAACAAAATCCTAGACTGAAATGTTTTTTAAAACCTATCTTTTCCCTCTTTAAACAATTTAGAATGTGAATAAAGTGAATATATTCATGACAAAAAACAAAACCAAAAATTACAGTTCACATTACTATGTTACATGTGACCCAAATTTTAACTAAAATACCATGCACTTCTGGACAGAGCCTTGTACTACCAGAAGCAATGTAAGATTATTCTCCATCAAAGACATCTTAATTTGTTTTTGCAAATGTGGATTTGGCAGAACTACCATGTTTCTTTTTGTTACTTGGCTTCTGGTATACCTGTTACCTCACTAACAGATACATCTTAAAGAAGTAAGAGTATACTGAGACCCTGTTAAACACTGCAGATCCTGAAATGTCACTAAGTTAAAGCAAGAAGAATGGAAGAAACACACATGATAGTAAAAAAGTTTGGAAGTTGTAAAACAGCTGGACAGGTTATGTGGTAACTAGGGAAATGGATAATAGCAGTGGAGACGTCTAGAAGCAGGCTAATGCGTACCAGAACCCTCCCTCTCCCTAGGCTCAGGGATCAGAGGCCTTAAATATGTCTGGGGGAGGGGATATAGGCACAGTTGCAACAGGACTCTCTCTCTCCCCATTCATTCTTTCCCCTACTTGGTTCTATGAATACTGACAGCCTGATTCATGGCTCCTAGGCAGGAGACTGAAGGATCCCACTTTAGGGAAAAGGGCCCAGTCCAAAGGATAGTAACAGGTGGGACTTTCATGTGGCTCTACTAGTTTAACTTGTAGTGAAATCTATCAGTGAATTAGGGGCTCTGCATATGTGCACAGATACCTATGAAAGTTTTACTATCATAATAAAGGCATTAGAGGAAAGATTTTAATGATAAATGAGGAAATGAAAAAAAAAGTGAAGGCAAGAGAACAATGCAGCAAACAAAACATTGAAGTTTTAAATAAGACATTCAGTAAGCTAGAGAAGATACTGTAGTCATAAAACAAGAATAGATGTTTTAGGGCTGGGGATGCAACACAAGACTCTGGGTTCAATCCCTAGTACTGTAAAAAAAAAATTAAAGCAGAAACAGTTATTCAAAAGGAGAGCTGGATAATAAAATTGTTAGAATCTCCTCAAAAGAACTAAAATATAAAAGGGAAAAGATGAAATTACAGGATCAGCAAAGATGTTCTACTATAAGAGATGATAGAGAAAACAAAGAGAAGAGACTGTCAAAGCAATGATTGATGAAGAATGTTTTTTTCATGTTCATGAACATGCCTCTTTCCATAAGCAGTGCTGGGAAAACTGGATATCCATATGCAGAACGTTTAAATGTAGAGGTGTTTAAATAACAAGCACTGACAAACTACTAACTTTGGGGAAGAGTATGCTGCTAAGTAAGTTGATAAAATATTTTGGTGGTTCTCCTTTACAGATGCAAAATAAACATAGCTAGACCATAAAGAAAAATGTGAGTCTAAAATTTTCAGTGGGGTCAATACAATGTTAATGAAATCCAAAACAAATAATTAAGAAGGCATGCACATAAACATAACTTTCAAAAGGAAAAAAATCCAATACTGGTTTTTCAACTTACAAAAAACAAAAACAAAACCCCAGAAACTTGCTGTCCAGTAGAGTGTCCAGTAGTTATACGAAACTACAGAGTACCTGAAATGTGGCTGGTCTGATCTGAGATTGCTATAAGTTTGAAGATACAGTACATAAGGGAATAAAAGATACCTCAACATTTTTTTTTCACAATGATTGCATGCTGAAATGACAATATTTTGGATATATCATGTTAAAATATATTATTAAAACTTACTTCATATGTTTCTTTTTACTTTTAATGTGGCTACAGGACTATACTTTTAATATATTTTAATATATTGCTTGCATCTGTATCTCATGTATTTCTATTAGATAATGCCGCCTAGAATAATCCTGACAGGAAACTTCATGATTTTTAGGTAATCAACTCTAATCTTTTATATTTCAAGAAAACTAAAAGACCCTCAACAGTGAAAAACAGGGTCCTTCATTTCTAAATCCTTTCTTTCAACTACAAGGAACCAAGTTCTTTGACCCTAATTCTGCACTTGGCAGCTGTCTAGTGCAGATGGAGGACATTACTCCAGAATTGCTTCTTAAGTTAGACTTTCAGATTATGGAGTCCCATCAACTATCAGTTTAATTTATACTTTCAATATAATAAAAAACATTGAATTTGAAGATCAAATTTATATTACTTAAAATTTTTTAATCTAGGAAAAAGATTTTAAAACATGTCTAAATAATTTTAATTCTAAAACTAATTTCTTTAAAATAATTATTTGGGGATTACAAGACTGGCAGTAGGATTGCAAGTTTAAGGTCTGCCTCAGGAACTTAGTGAGATCCTAGGCAACTCAGTGAAATACTATCTCAAAAATTAAAAAAAGGACTGGGGATGTAACTCAGTGGTAAAGTGCTCCCAAGTTTGATCCCCAGTACAAAAATAAACAAACAAATAAATAAATAAATAAAAATACTTTTGGGGGGATTATATGACATATGTCTTTGGAAACATAGAAAACGGGTAGAGACTATAAAAATGGACATATACTGGAATAATTATAAAGATACCCACCAGAACTCATGACAAAATCACTAATTTTTCAAACAATATTTACTGGGCACCTATTATGTACTAGACACTCTTTCAATGGTGGAATAAACTAGTAAGCAAGATAAAATGGGATTTTTGGTGTTGTGGAGCTCATGCTTTAACAGAGAAAAAGAAGCATTAAGAAAGAACTATAGATGTAATGGGTGACAGGAACAGAGTTCATGGTGTAGCAATAATATATTATTGGGAAATCTGAGCTAGTGTGGAGAGTGAGGGCAGGCTGCCTGCGGAGGATGTGGAGGACAAGTTGAGAAAGAAGGCATGTGTGCATGGAGACACAGGTGGGGTCAGACTGCAGCACCTCCACAGCCATGGGAAGCCATTGGAAGATTTTAAACAAAAGAGATGCATGATCACCTTTTAAGTTCTGAAAAGGCCCGTTTGGCTGCGACCTAGTCGTCTGGGAAACGATGGTGTCCTGGATGGTGGTGGTGAAGATGGAGAGAAAGAGAGGGACATAAAAGGTAAAACCCAAAAGGTAAAACCAACATGCTTTGGTCATGTTGGTGGGATATATGCAGGGGCTGGGGGAAAGTCAGGACTGACACTAAGGTTTCTAGCTTCTGTATAATAGTGCCACTTACTGAATATGGGTTGAGAGCTGAGCGAGGTCTGGGGTAGATCTATCTGGAGGGAATAGTGTACTTCAAAAGAGGGAGCAGAAGTATCAAATGCCATTAATGGGTTAGGTACGAAAACATTTAACATGAACACTGGATTTAATGTCACTGAGGTAAGAGGGATAAGAAAAAAATCCATATTAAAGTGTGTTATTATTAGAGTGAGAAGGAAATGAGAAAATAGAGACAGTGAACTACAGACCAGTTTTTCAAGAAAAAGCTGGCTATGGAAGAAGAGTAGGGTGGTAGTGGTACGGAGCTAGAAGGGCATGAGTAAGGGGCTTTGGGAAAGATGTGATTGAGAGGAAAAGGCTGAATACACAAAAGAGAAAAGGAAATGAACAGGATTAGGTTTTGGAGAAGGTGGAAAAGGATGCAGAAGGTGAAGGACTGGCCTAGGAGAAAGACATTAGCTCCTGTAAAAGGAGGGGAAGAAGTGGAAATGGAGACTTTATTTTGCTCCGTATTTCTGTGTGTGTGTGTGTGTGTGTGTGTGTGTTTAATTCAAAGGAATAAAGAAAAGAAAGCTTAAAAAACAAGATGTTTTTAGGCTTCTCAGTTGATACTGTATAAAATTAAGGTGAACATATAACTAAAGCATATGTTGGGTTTGAGTAAAGGTATAAAGGCACAGATTAAGTTTATAAATGTAAACGCACATTTTGTTTAAATCTGGATGTTCATTATGAAAATACAGGACTTGCTTTTCTTATCTGGAATAATTGTTGGGTAATAAGATCTACCAGATACATTCTAGTTAAAAACCTACCATCGTTCAATGTGTAGAGATGAGAACGTCCGTGAAGCCGCTTCCCGAGTTAGTAATTTGAACCCACACTGTGTGTCCCTGATTCCTTTGACACAAAGGAACCATACCAGAAAGTGGAACCCATACATGAGAAGAGTGCGGAAGTAAGAACGCTGAAAACAAAGACAAAATAGAAATGACTTTTCCATTCATCTATAAAGTAGCAAACATCTGGCTGCACACAACTGCATTTTAATATTTCATTGACGGGGCAGGTCTTACATATGGACATCATTGTTCCATCAGCTTCACCAACAAAGTATATTAAAGGAACAGTCACAGATTCCCTGGAGACAGAGTCAGATGAGATAAATCACAGAACCTGTGGGAGGCCAGTGTTTCTACCTACCAGGAGAAACAGGTTTGGAGCTGTTACAAGTAAGGAGAACATCTCATCTACCTACATATTTTATGCCTCTTTGTCCCATACACATTTTGGTTTCAAAGCAGGCCCTAGAATGTAATGGAAAAACAAAACACTAAGATTTGAACCTTTGGTTTGATACCTAGCAAATGAGAATACTGACAGAAGTAGTACAGCAGAGTTATCACAGAGGTTACAAACTACAAAGGAGTTTGAAACAAAAATCCTGTCTCTCTAATTAGGTATGCCAGATGCCTAATCAGACTGTATTCTTTAATGCAGTCTGAATTCTTTAATACTCTGGATATAACCTTAAGTAGTTTTTAATCCATCTAAGGATTCATTATTGTTATCAGGGATTACTATTGGTAGTAACAGGAAATAATATTCCTTTACTCATTCAACACTGAAAATCTTAAAAATTAAGATTATGAATTATAACTGTATTTAAGACTCATTTAGATAAAAAAAAAGACAATTTCTTAAAGTGTTCTATAGTTAAGGTAATGGACCTAAGGAGTGATATATTACTATGTGCATAAACAAATTATTAAGGGTCTATGGGAAACACTATCTTATAAAATCGAGTTGCTTTCTCTTTTTTGCTTTTCATAATTATAATCTTCGGTATTACTCTTCATTCTCATGGCTTTTTCTATTATCATCAAAAAGAGTAGTAATATGACATAGTAGAAAAGGTAACACACTGGGCATACCTGTTTGAATTCTGGCTCTACTACTGATTAGCAGGGTGACCTTGAGCAGTTATTTCAACTCTCAGTTTCCTAAAATGGGCTGATGATGTATACCTCACAAAGTTATTATTAAGATTATGTTAAAGCTGTCAGCCAAGTGTTTGGCACACAAAGTCAATAATGGTTTTATAGAGGAAGAAAGCTTGAGGGCTTACCTTACTCTCCTGACTACAATTACCTTCAGGAAAGGAAGGGAGAATAAAATACTTATCTATAAGGTATGTAAAGCAAACTTAAGAAAATTATCTAGCACTTTTTATCACCTAGAATCATTATGTTTCGATGTAAATATGTCTTACCTCTCTAAGTAGATAGGGCAGAAACCTCATCTTAAAATGTTTTGGGAACCTCACAACAGCTTGCTCAGTGCATTCCATATAAAATACTTCCAATAAACACTGGTTGACTGATTAAACCTCCAAAAGAGCATTTATGCTTAGGAAAGGAACAAATAGAAATCAAAATAAAAATAAAAATTAAAGGTAGAAAAATAATAGCTACAAACTCTTCTTCCCAAATCATTTTAAATGTGATTTGGGTAAATTTATTCATTAACAAATAAAAATCCTTATATCTGCCTTTGTTTGGATGTTAATAACTTTTTGTTTTGTTTATTTAAAAGCAGACATATTGTGATGCACATCTTGTTTCTCGGAGGTGGACGACCTTCTCTGATCAAGGATAAATAATTCTATGAGAATAATCTGGACTTGGACAGAAGCCTACTGGGCAGCAGTTATAAATAGCACCTTCAGTGGACAACTGCTGCTCTCTAGTGAATGGGCCAGGTTATCCTTTCTTTCTATAGAGCAGTAACCAATTTTTTTGGGACCAAAACCACTAAATTGATCATTATGCTTTAAAGATGGAGAAATGAATGGATGGAGGGAAGATAAATTATGAATACCTAGATCCTGGGACAGATTCAAGAAGATTTATACCACAGCACAGTCTCATCTAAATACTATTTCTTGGAAAAATTCAAACTGTTTTCAACTACTGGAAGTTTTAAGTAAAAAGAATTTACATAATTAAAAACAGTACCAAAATAACAATTCCTTTCTACTTCCACCAACAATAATTTGTCTCTTGCTTCCTATGTCTCCAGCATGTTTTCCTTCACTAAGCAAGGTATCCCTTTTCCCCTCCCATTAATATAATTTTTTAAAAAAGAAAAAAAAATTATCACAAAACCATTAAATTAAGTCTATTTTCATTAATTGTTTGAAAAAACAAATTTTTATTTTTATAATTATACTGTATTTATATTCTTTTTTTCATACAAACTAATACTTTAGTAACATGCCATGTTATCATTTCCATTATCATCAGCATTTATTGCCTATATATTTCATGTAAGAGATACAACTGTGCTTTCTATTGTGGGAACTTAATGCTTTATAGTTTCTGTATTTTGTGGCTACAAATAATGTGTTGAACATCTTGGAAAACTTTCTCCTTTCTCTATCCTCTGTGCATCAGTAAACAAAGTTTAGCTATAAATCCTCTTTTAGTTTTAAATTTCTAGGAGTGTTATATTCTCTAAGTTTAAATGATTAAACTTTTTCAAACACCAGTGAGAATTTATAAGGTATACAGAATACTAGAGTAGATGCTGAGGGTGTTAAAATATTTATTTCCAAAAAAGCAGAGTCTAGGTTTCTATACTTATGCATAATCCTTAAGATGTTTGATTAAGATTTTAAAAAATATTAAAATTCCTTCATATCTTATTTGAATATCATTGAAAAGAGTCAACTTTTAATACCAATGGTTCTCCAAGTCCGAGGTGCATAAAGGTGATCTGTAAAACTGTTAAAAATGCAGACACCTAGTCCCAACCCAATAATCTGATTCAGTGTGACTGTCCTGGCCTATATGCATTAAGAAAATTTTCTCCAGATAATTTTTGTCATGCATTGATTAATACAGCTTTATTATCGAATCTACCAGACCATTATACTAGATTAACCACTGAAAATATAATGAACAATCATTGGGTTTGAAACATGAAACCTACAAACATGAAAAAAATGATTAAGAATTAAAAATTTTTATAGAATAATTCTGGTCTGGAATATAGCTCAGTGGTAACGTGCAAGGCCCTGGGTTCAATCCCTAGCACCACCCCCCCACCCTACTCCACACCAACAACAAAAATCAACTCTAAAAAACAAACAAAAATTTTGCATAGATTAATTCCTTAATAAGATATTTCCCTCTTCAAGTTGCTCTATCTTTTCTAGCATAATCTATAAAATAAAGAATTTAACATCTTCAATGATAAATCTTTTTAAAAAGGAGAGTCAGGAATTTGATAAATTTTAAGGCAAAGTGCTTTTCTAACAGAAACCAAGTTAAAATAAGAAAATATTTAAACTTTCAAAGAATCTCAAAATAGTTTGAGTATCCCTTATTCAAAAAGTTTAGGACCAGTTGTTTCATGTTTTTTTCCAGATTTTAGAATATTTGCACTTATATTGTGAGATATTTTCGGGGATGGGCTTGAGCCCCAACATGAAATTAATTTATGTTTCATACATACATTATATAATAGTCTAAAGGCAAATTTTACGTATAATTTTTAATAATTTTGTATATGAAACAAAGTTTTATCTGTGAAATTTTCCATCTATGGTACCATGCTAGTGTTCAAGGTTTTAGATTTTGGGTTTTCAGGTTAAGGATGCTCTACTTGTATTTCACTTAAGTATCAAATATGCTGATATAGGAAAACTAAAGGCAAGTTGACTGGTCCAAAAACACTTATGACTGAATGAGGATACTTTGTCTTAAAAAAAGAAAATCAAAAGAATTGTTTATCTCCTAAGTCAAAATGAAATCTATATCCTTCCTATATACTTAAAAAAAAATCAACTCAGAAATGTGCTAATGAAAATTTAAATGAGGTTGAAGGGAACCTCATTTTTAAGAGATTAAATATATGAGCCTATTTCTTGTTAAATTTACATGTTAAAAGGAGTTGGGGGATCTGCTATTCCATGCCAGTTACTGCAAACTCTCACCTGTGCAATTGATTCTTTTTCCAAATGAGCTCGAGATCCACATGCAATAGCCATTTGATCCTAAGGGAAAAAAGCAATGAAATAGTTTTTCACATTTTAAGTATTATTTCTAAATCTAAATCTTCAATGTAATATCTTATTTTTAGCAACATTAAAAAAAAAAATAACCTTAAACATTTTTAAAAGTTTACTGAGGAGGTCAAAATATGCATAGCTTTGAATAGTCTAATAATACTTGGTAAGAGGACACTGAATTTAATTTGAATAGGGCTAAATAAAGGAGAAAGCACTAGTTTAAAATGTGTATCTTTAAATGATATTTTTTCCTGAATAAAAATATCAATATCATTGGAGAGAAAAAAATGAATGGTATTAGAAAGAAAAGAATCACCTACAAATGTTATATACACTGCAAATCCAAGATTAATAATTTAAAAACTACTACGAACATAATTAAAGAATGAGTGGGCATAAAATGAATATATGTATAGTACTTTAGCCTTCATTTGTACAAATAATACTCGGAAGATAGAGTGGAAGTATACCATCAACAAAAGAGAAAATTCAGAAATAAACTTTATAAGAAATGTGGCAACAAATAAATATATAAATAATACCATAGGAAACAAAAGAAACCAAAATTCAAGAAATACTAGGATCCTGGATAAGAAGATATGACAGCAATAAAAAGTTACTGCTTGTTAATCTGTGAACTTAAGGCTATGCCAATAAATATACTAAAATAAATTTCATTGAACTAGAAAAACAGATTTTAGGGTTACTATTGAAAAATAAAGAACCAAGGAGAGATAAAGATGTTGGATTAGAGGAATGGTAGTGTACTTTCTAGTTGTTTTATCCTCAGGATTCAAGCAGCAGAAGTACTGCTTCTTTGTGAGGTAGGTGACAGTGAATTCACTGAAATTCAATACTGGTAAGAGAATTATAGAGATTCAGAAATTCGGGTGCTTTGAACAGAGGACAAAAGCACAACAGAACCAAGCCAGAGATGGCAGCAGTGCCAAGTCACCACAGATGGGAGGGGTAACACAGAGAGAGAAATGTAGGAGACAAATTTGGCATGGGAAAACCTGTAGAACAGAAGAGCAGTCTGAACTTAGCTAAGCCAGAAGCTGAATAGCTATCTCGTATTCGAAAAGTGCTCCATGTTTCTCAAAAGGCAAGTGGAGAGCTGAGGCACATGGCCATCTTAAAGAGCCCCTTTTGTAGCTTGCTGCTGCAGGATCCTGGGAGATCATAGTAAAACTGCATACTCTCCAGTTAGTGCCTACATGTGGCCTAGGGTGTACCTAGAGAGTGGGATTGAAACAGACACAGAGAAGATTATTCCCAGGGGGATTCACATTAATGTAGCTGGCTTTTCCTTTGAATCTGGTGGCTTATATGACCAGCTAAAGAGGGTCCAGACACAGGGGGCTGAGAATTTTTTTGAGGGAAAGGTCATATTTATGGGTGGTGGAATGTGTGAGACCTATCAAGAGTTGGTTACCCCACCCTACCAGTGGAGTTCTCAGGAGGTCCATGAGTTAAAGATACTCAGCAGAGATTGGCATCTGCCTGGCCCTAGGGGGTGTACTGGTCTAATCTTTTTAGAGTAGACATCACCCAATAAGGTCCAAAGGCCTGATCATAGTTAAACCTCAGAAATTCTGATTTAGAATTCTGCATCAGCCCTACCATGGATGTGGACAAGAACCACCTAGAGGGGAAGTTGATTTGGGTTCACAGTTTTAGAGGCAGGAGGATTGCAAGTTCAAAGGTGGGCAATTCTACTGCTCTGGGACCAAGGGGAGGCAGCAATCATGGTGGAAGGGCCAATGGGAGGAAAGTCACTCAGTTCATGAGGGGTCAGGCAGGAGGGAAGAAGTTGAAAGGCAGATGCATTCTTCTAAGACATGCTCCCTGTGACCCATCTTCTCTAAGTCACACCCCACCTACCTATAGTTATATCCAGTCAGTCCCAAATTAGGATGGGCTGATTAGGTTACATCTCTCATGTCCAATCATTTCATCAATTCACCTCAGAACATTCTTGCATTGTCTCACACATGAACTTTAGGGGGACATCTCATATCCAAACCATAATACCATCAGATACATAGTTTTCAAGTTTGCCCAATGATCACACAATTATTTTCAGTTTCTTTGACTCAAGAGCAAAAGAAAAGCTATGCAAATTGGTTAATACATCTTCTATCAATGAACTTCCCTATCTCTTTAAAATTGTTTTTCTAACCATTTGTTGAAGGAATCAATAATTTGTCCTTTCCTAGGTTTTGGAGTTTGTTACTTCCATATGGTGAAATTTAACACAGCAGTTTAAATGCACAGTTAAATGTAGAGGCTTGATAAGATTCAGGTTTAATTATTTTTAGGAATTTGCTAAAACTAGGCATGTTGGTGCACACCTGTAATCCCAGCAATTCTAGAGGCTGAAGCAGAAGGATTTCATGTTCAAGACCAGCCTCAGCAATTTAGCAAAGCCATAAACAACATAGTGAAACCCTGTCTCAAAAATAAAAAGGGCTGGGGATGTGGCTTAGCAGGGTAAAGCACTGCTGGGTTCAATCCTCAGTATCAAACAACAAAAAACAAACAAAACCCCCCAAACTTGTCATAATATCGATGCATAGTAGTCTTTACTTTTTATGCCAATTGAAAGGTCAAGATATTATTTCATTGGACAGATTTATCATAATTTCATTCTCTGCCTATTCATTGGACATTTCTAATTTCTAATTATAAAGGTAACTGAAAGAACATTTTCCAATATAAAACTACCTGTATTTTGGATTTCTGAATTTTGGGGGAAAAAAATAAACAGAAATAGAATACGAAGTTCAAATTCTTAAGTTCAAATCTAAGTACTAAGTTAAAAGTTAAATGATTTTTTTTTTTTAATGCACATGGGTCAAATTTTTCTTTAAAAGAGTCTTTGCATTCCCACTAATTGGACATGATATTGACTATTTCATCACATCCTTGCCGGACATAGTAATCCCCCCTGTTATCCCAGTGGCTCCAGAAGACTCGAGGCAGGAGGATCGAGAGTTGAAAACCAGCCTCAGCAACTTAGCAACTCAGTGAGACCCTATCTCTAAAGAAAATACAAAATAGGGCTGGGGATGTGGCTCAGTGGTCGAGTGCCCTTGAATTCAATCCCTGGGACCCAACCCTCAACAAAAAAAAAAAAAAAAAAAAAAGCTGGGGATATGGCACAGGAATTAGGTGCCCCTGGGTTCAACTCCCTTCTGTCCCCAAAAAACAACAAAACTTTTGGAAAGTCTTACAATTTCTCTTGAGAATTATAAGTTATATTCTTTGCCTATTATTTTTAGTAGTAATGATAATTTATCCCCTTCTTTCTTTGGTATTATAGTTTGGATGTAAGTGTCCACAAAAGCTCATGTGTGAGACAATGCAAGAGGAGAAATGAATGGGTTATCTAAACCTTAATCTAATCAGTAAATTAATCTCTAGTAGGGTAACTTATATTGTAACTGAAAGCAGGTAGGGTGTGGCTGGAGGATGTAAGTCATGGCGGGTATGTGGCTTTGGGCTATATATTTAGTATCTGGCAAGTGGAGTTTCTGCTTTCTGATCATCATGTGAGCCACTTCCCTCCACCATACTCTTCTGTGATGATCTTCTGCCTCACCTGGAGCTGGGAGGAATGGAGCCAGCTGCCTTTGAACTAAGACCCCTGAAACCAGGATCCCCCAAATAAACTTTCCTCCTCTACATTGTACTGGTTGGGTCTTTTAGTCACAGCAGTGACAAAGCTGACTAAAACATCTGGCTAAGGTACTTTGTACAGAAAAGGAGAGAATAGTTTTCTTAAAGAAAAACCATGTTAAAATAGTTCAAACAGAATATGGAAAATAAGCTTTAATTTTGAACCCAAAAAGAACAGTAACATTTTTTACAAGAGATAAAAATGAATTTTGACTTAAAATGTAAATCACACTAAAAACAGTTTCAAAGCAAAACCTTTCATTTAAAATCTCATTTATTCTTCCAGCATAATTCCCTAAAAGCTTTTAAGAGAATTTTGTATATATGAAGAATTCTGAAGCAAGTACTGAATCCCTGAGACGGATCTCACTATCATTGGAATTAATCTAAATGGCTTTTCAAAAAGTTGGCTATTTTTCAGGAATGAAAGATATTTGTATTTTAAAAATTTCCCACATTAGAAAATGTATACAGCATCAAGTCTCTTTCTTTTAAGCTTCATTTAGAACATACCTGAATTTCTTATGATTTTTCAAAATAAACATTTATACTACTATGAAAGTCAGCTTTTAAAAGTGATAAAAAGTAGTACTATTATATTCTAGAAGGAAAAGATTTAATCAGAATCTCTAAGGCAGGAGAATTGTAAGTTCAAAGCCAGCCTCAGTAGAGGCCCTAAGCAACCTGTCTCAAAATAAAAAATAAAAAGTGCTGGGGATGTGGCTTAATGGTTAAGCATACTTCTGGTTCAATTCTTGGTACCAAAAACAAAACAAAACAACAACAATAACAAACTCTTTTCTAGCACTTTTGCCATTAAATATATTTTTATAAGTCACTACAGAGAAGGAATAGACTAGAAATAGATAAATTCAATTTGTGTTAACAATCATAAACAGTAACACTAGAATTAGCTCTGATGGAAAAAAATCAAGCACAAAGACTAATATTAATCATCAGAGGTACTAGTAGTCAGGCACAGTGGCACATGCCTGTAATCCTAGCCATTCAGAAGGCTGAGGCAGGAGGATCACAAGTTTGAAGCTGGCCTCAGCAACTCTGTGAGACCTTTCTTAAAATAAAAAAGGGCTGTGGATATAGCTCAGTGGTAAAGTGCTCCTGGGTTTAATCTGCAGTATCAAAAAATTTTTAAAAGAGAGGCACTATTATAAAGTGCTGAACACAAACTAAACATTTTGCTTCAATCATGACCTCAGGATTAGGAAGTTGGGCTCATTATTCATACATCATAAAACAGGTAGGTGAGGTACATAGATTAACTCGTTCAAGATCACATCAAATTTGAACATAGGTCTGTTTTGAATTCCACATCCAAAGTAAAGAAACACACTGAAATGGAAACAGAAACTGGCATAGGCATTCCAAAAGATAAAGCGGCTGCAAATGAGGTAGAGATATTGAAACAAAGCTGAATCAATTTTAGGAATTAATAACAGGAAAATCAGGTATTAAAATTAATCATTCTTATCCAATATGGGCAGAAACAGAAAAGCTAGTATTGAAAGTGAAGTACTGAGTTAAAGAGTAAAGGTTTGATTACAAAAGCTCTGTCCCCTGAGCATTTTTCTCAAAAGCAATATAAGTTCATTGTTAAAAACAAATAATAAATTAATCTAAAGAAAAATAATTAGATATCTGTAATTCCACCATTCAGATAACTAATGCTAGTAGATTATTATGCATATAAGTATTATATAATACATAAATATATTAACATGATTTCATATAAATATTATACAGCATATACATATATCAGTTTATATACATTACATATATTATAAATACTGCAATATGTTAACATTGATTATCTCTGAATAGCCAGTTAAGATTATTACATGTCTTTCTATGTATCTCCAGGTATTTAAAATTTGCATTTTTACTTAATTATATATAATGTACAGGTATCCTATAACAGTAAATCTAGCCCGTGTAAATTAATAGATATTTTATTTTTAAATTTTCACTCTTATTAAGATTTACTACTATATTTAAAAAAATAAGCAAAAATTTACTTTTATACACATTTTAAATTATTTCCTTACAATAAATTTCTCAAAAATGGGTCACTGGGTATGTATTCCTGGATTGATGGATATGAATTATTTAAAACTGCTGATTCATGTTTCCAACATGTTCTAGAAACATAAATTTACACAGACTCAACATATAATTTTGATATTTACTCTTTTCTTTCTCTTATTTGATAAAAAGTGAGTATTAAAAGGCTCTAGTGGGGCTGGGGTTGTGGCTCAGTAGTAGAGCACTTGCCTAGCACGAGCAAGGCCCTGGGTTGGATCCTCAGTACCATATTAAAAAATAAATAAAATAAAGATATTGTGTCCAGTTACAACTAAAAAATATTTTTTTTAAAAAAGGCTCTAGTATAACATGCATTCATTTATATAAGATACTATGGTTGAAATTAGTTTTAAAAATTTCATTTGGCAAAAACAGCTTTTCAAATTGTATTTACAACCAAAAAAAAAAAATATATATATAGCTATGCCCTTTCCATGCCAATAGCACTCCAACAAATGTGGTGATGTTCCTAAAACCTGCTGTACTTTCTGTAAGAAGTGTGGCAAGCACTAACCCCACAAAGTGACCCAGTAGAAAAAGGGCAAGGAGTCTCTCTGTATGCCCAGGGAAAGTGGTGTTATCACTGGAAGTAGTGGTTATGGTGGAGAGACTAAGCTGAGTTTTCTGGAAGAAGGCTAGAAGTACAAAGAGTGTGCTGAGGCTTGAGTGTGTCAAGACCAACTGCACATCTAAGAGACTGATGGCTACCAAGAGATGCAAGCATCTTGAACTATGAAGAGAGAAGAAAAGAAAGGATCAAGTGATTCACTTCAGAGTTTCATCTTTTATTGTGAAGACAATTGTGGGAGGCCAACCTTACGGGTGACTGAGTTACACTCCCCAGCTGGGTGCTGAGGCCCTCAGTCACAGAAATGGGTGTGTCTTCCTACAGCCCCATGGGTGAAGCTATGTTCACCTGTTCCTTTGTAATATAACCCCTTGCCCTGTTTAGGATAGAATCTTCCATGGAAGTGCCTTGTGTGTGTCCCCTCCTCTTACTGTGCCCTTGGGTGTGGCCTACCCAGGTGGTAGTCAACCTGCTGACAGTGGACATCATGAAGATAGACTCAGCCCCCTGAAACCTGACCCCTTGCCTCATTTGAATAGCTTCTCCTCAATAAAAGGGGTCAACACGTGCTCTCGCTCTCTCTCTTTCTGCAGACCCTCAAGGTCAGAGGAGCCGTCACAACAACCCCCCCAAAAAAGGTATTTGTGTCTCTTGTGTGGTTATTTCGTGCAGCCCAGTTAGCCCAGTTTAACTAGAGTGACCCCTGAGCCTTTTAGTCTCGAGAACAGAAACCCGGCAGACAATAAAATCTTGAGGTTGTGTTAAAACAATAGAATTTTTCTTAAAAAAAAAAAAAAAAAAGGATGAAGAAGAATTATGTCAGAATGTTGGTAACTGTTATAACTGGCTGATGGATGCAGAGAGGAACCATTCTATTATTCACTCTACTTTTGGTATGTTCAAAATTCAGAGTAAAATGTCAAAATAAAATAAAATAAAAGCATGCCAATGTGTATCTATGCAGGAGGGCGATACATGATTTTTAGAGATAAGACATACTCTAAATAACTTAAGGTTTTCACTTCCTTACTACCAACGATTCCATGGTGAATCTTTATGCTTTCATATTAGTATATTTAAAACTCTACTATGTTGCTAAAATATAAATATTCAGAAAAAAACTGGTCCATTAAAAAAGTTTATTAACACTAGTTATTTCTGGGTGATGGAATGTGGCTAGTTATTTTCCTCTTGAGGCTGTTTCTAATCTTTCTTTATATAAACAATAAAACCAAACAAGAAACCAGTACAGTGGCACATGCCTATAATCCCAATGGCTCTGGAGGTTGAGGCAGGAAGATCTTGAGTTCAAAGCCAGTCTCAGCAAAAGCAAGTCACTAAGCAACTCAGCAAGACCCTGTCTCTAAAGAAAATACAAAACAGGGCTAGGAATGTGGCTCAGTGGCCAAGTGCCCCTGAGTTCAATCCCTGGTACACCCCCACCCCCCAAAAAAACCCAAGAACCCTATTATTCATCTGGATGTTACATCTAGTTTCTTCTTAACATTTGCCACATTGGCAGCATTGCAGAACTACAATCAGTTCTGCATCTACCTCTTCATAATGTTTTCCTAAATTCCAGATGAGTTGTTATACAAATTTGGTATTTTATTCATATATTCCTGTAAGAGAATTTGGCTTTTGGGTACCATTCATGACTACATTTTTAAATGTAAAACATGACTTTCTCCTTGGAATTGATATATGGTAGTATTCAATTGTTCCACAAGTATATATTGAGCACCTAATATTTGTACTACTTTAGTGATAAGGTTCCTTTTCTAGTGAAACTTATCTTCCACTGGGGCAGAAGGCAGTGACTAATTTAAATATTATGTACCTAAATTCCACTCGAGCCAATTTCCAATGTAACAGACTATATATCTTTAAGAACTGCAAATTTAATCTTTTCAGATAAAAGTCATTCTCTAACTCCTATATCTCTCCAACTCCTATATCCTATATCCCTCCTATATCCCTTCCTGCCTTTTATCTCTTGATAATCATTGGGTTATTAAGATTCTGAAAATTTCTGTGATTAGCACAAAAATCACATTTATTAAGATCAACATTTAAATCTTCTAGAATGGAGGTGGCCAGTGAGTTAAAGCCAACTTGCTAACTGTTTTTTTACCTTTTTAAAGGGAGGAGGTGGGAAGGAGGAAGAGGAAGAAACAAAACATAAGTGACTCACAAAGTCTAAAATATTGATTATCACCCTAACAGAGAATTTTGCTGTTCCTTATCTGCTTTTGAATTAGATTTGTTGGCATTAGAACATAGCTCTCAGAGCCAGCTCTAGTCCTGAGTCACCTTCTTTAACAATTCAGGAAACACACTGATATACTGAGAAAGACTCCTGAAACTTCTGTTATATACAGAGTATACATGTTGTTATTATATATACTATACATGTAATTTTTATATATAATTATATAATCTGGGTATATAATAAAAATTATTTTTTAAATTGCCCTTTTATTTTTGCATTCTTCCTCATTTAATTTTCACAAAAATCTCAGTAATATGTTTGTGTAACTGTCTGGTCTTTACCCACAAATTCCAAAGATAAAACAAATAGACTAGCCTCTAACTTGTCCACATGGTCCATTTAAAAAAAAAAAAAAAAAAAAAGGAAAGCAGTAACTGTCTTGTTCTTTTAAGGAACAACTAAATGAAGCATATACATATAAAATATTGGTGCACCCAAACTACAACTGGCTAAACCATTTGAAGGCAAAGTGACATCATGGTCATTAGTAAGTAATCACTCTAGACTGAGCTGGGTATGTGTGTGTGTGGTTAGTATCTGCTTCCTATAGTGTTTCCTAATACAATTTTACTTTGATATGTCTCTCATGTTTTTATCACTAGACATTTGTAGGGTTAAAAACAAAACTTGTTTATCTATGCCTCAATGAGAATTTAAGGTATAAATCATGGCCTGAGGAATTACTCCAATTATGAAATACAGACTTTTTGTCATCTATTTTTGCCTGTTCAGGGATTTGGGATTTTATTTTGAATACTTAATCCATGAAATAAGTAGTCATCACAGATTTTGCTTAAAAAATCATTACAAAACCAAACATATTTTCATTAAACAAGGCAGAATAACCACTGATTAGGAAATTTAAAAGATAGGAGGAAAGCTTTGCACATTAAAAAACTGATGTAGGGGAGATACTGGGACAATTAATCCCACCAATATACATAATTACAAGGCACCAATAAAAAATGGAAAAAAACGATATGAAAAGAGAACACAAATAAAATATATGGAACTAACATGAAAATATTCTATTTTACTTTTGTGTGAAATAATGAGCTCTACTTAAATTACATTTATTTTTAAAACCTTAAAAGAACAATTATCTTCAGAGGTAACTTTTATAAACTGACCTTGTAAGAAAAGTGAGACCAGACATGTAACTCAGTTAATCTAAAAGGAAATATAAGTATGAAACGGGAGCAAATTAAAAAAAAAATAAGTTTGGCATAGAAGCTATTGAAAATGTTACTGGAAAAAAAATACTTAAGCACTTAAAATATTGTCAAAAGGCATTAAAGTTAACTACTGCCATCTAGTAAATCACTTATGTAACTTTAAGACAGGACCATGAAACCCATTTTTTTGGGGGGAGGGAATGGGAGGTAGTAAGAATTGAACTCAGAGGCTCTTAACCACTCTCATCCCCAGTCCTTTTTTAATATTTTATTTAGAGACAGACTCTTGTTGAGTTGCTTAGGGTCTCAATGAGTTGCTGAGGTTGGCTTTGAATTTTCAATCCTCCTGCCTCAGCCTCCCAAACTGCTGAGATTATAGGCATGCGCCACCATGCTTGGCTCCATGTTCTTGTTCATTACTTCCAGTTTTATTCCAGTTACTCCTTTTTTAGGAATTAGGGGAATCCATGTAAGGAATGCTTATCACATTTGTGGCTTAAGTGAATTAAGAAGGAAATAGCAATTGCGCTAGAGACTGAAATTTAACAAGCTGATATATAATGGGGATAAAGAGTCATATTTCCACTCTGGATTAAAAAGCAAAAGAAACACCAGCTGTATCACAGAACAATGAGGAGACAGAGTTCAATGGCAATGTAATGTAGTAAGAAAATTCACACAAACTGAAGCCATGGCATTGGAAAATTACCAGAATGATAAGAAAGAGAAATATACTATATTTAAAAACTTGAAGAACTGATGATAGCCCCAAACAGAGAAGACAAATGGAAAATAGTTTTGACTCTCTGAAGGGCTGTCACACCACAAAGTTGGCTGTTTTGTGCAGCAATAAAAGCAGCAACTAGAAGGGGTGGTTAAAAGGAAATAGACTGCACGTAATGTTAAGAGGAATTTTATAACTGAGTGGAGACAGAATGGGCTGCTTGAACATCATTAGAGCTATATAAAGCAGAAACTCAAAAGACTACTCATACTTCCCAGTCACCAGGAGGTGAGAAGTTCGTGTGTCAAAGTCCATGTCATCTTCCCCAACTGCCACCCTCAAAGGAACGCAGAAGCAGTTACCAAGTCTCTGCAGAGCCTCTAAAGAAAACCATGAAATCAAACCCAATAACTTTTCCAATTACATTTTTCTGTTTCCTATCATGATTTGCCATAGGGTGGAAGAAAACCTTTTCAGTAAGTGTGAACTATAACATTTAAGAGTGATTTCATATCACACAGTACATGGCAACACTGTGCAAGAGAACTCTGTGGTGATGGAAAAGCTATCTAATAAGGTAGCTGCTAGCCACAATATTTGAAATGTGGTCAATGAGACAGAGGAACTATGTTTTTTTAAATTTAAATAGCCACCTATAGCTAGTGGCTAGTGTTTTCAACAGGATAGGTAGAGGGATATTTTCACAGTATATCCTTTTAAGAATTATATTAGTTAAATGACTTAGTATTTATAAAAATAAATGATACCTGCTAGGAAAAAAGGCAATGGGTATGGATGATGGTATGAGGAGAAAAATCCTTCACAAACTGAAATTAACTTTTTAAATACTTATTTATTTTTATGTAGTGCTGAGAATCGAACCCAGGGCCTTGCACGTGCTAGGGGAGTACTCTACTGCTGAGCCACAACCCCGGCCCCACAAACTAATATTAAACAAACATTTCTAGGCAGATTTGCATTTCTAAAAATTATTATTAAATTTTCCGTTTTTGGTTTTGTATGTTCACTTTTTTCCACTGTTTGGTTTTTACTATAATTAATAGGAATTATTTTAGTATATAACAAAAATATTTGCTTCTAAAACTAGGTCTATCTCATTAGGGACAGTCCTATCTATTCGTCTTCTTTTGGCCTTCAATCTTACTTTGTAAATTCTCTCTAATCTCTGTGATGCTGAATTCTAATTTTCATTAAGAATTTTGTCTTCAGCCAAAATAATCACATGTAATTTTATCCTTTTCCTTGAATGACACTGCCTTTCAGATAGTTATCAGTTATCTTATTTTTAAAAAAAAAAAAATATTTTTTAGTTGTAGTTGGACACAATACCTTTATTTTATTTTTATGTGGTGCTGAGGAGCAAACCCAGAGCCTTGCACGTGCTAGATGAGTATTCTACTACTGAGTCGTTTTTGTGTTTTTTATTTTTAATATTTTTTATTGTAGTTGGACACAATACCTTTATTTTACTTATTTATTTTTATGTGGTGCTGAGGATTGAACTGAGGGCCTCACACATGTTAGGCAAGTGCTCTACTGCTAAGCCACAACCCCAGGCCGGTTATCTTCTTTTGTATTAAACTATCTTTAGTTTTTTTTTTTTTTTTTTTTTTGGTAGTAAAGTGTTGATGTAACTGCCATTTATTTATTTTCATTTGCGTAGATTAACATGGGCAGCTCTCCTACCATACATATGAATTCTCCTTGATATGCTTCTACTTTTGTGACACTTGTTCTTCCCTTTGAATTAGTGTTTCAAGACCTGAGTGATACATGGAGGGGAAGTGAAGAGGGAGGAGGCTTGTGTGGCATTGTTGGCTTACTCAGGCTCCTTGCTATAACTTTTGTCAGGTGTCCTGAACAGGGGTACACTCCACTGAGGAAAGGATCTAATCTCTTGGATCTGTGCTCACAACTTAGCTTGAAACCCTGACATTGGCAAGCCCTAGCAAATTCTCTTGCTTCTGCTGAGATCCTGGCATACTGTATGGCAGAAAATAAGTGTACTGCATGATGTTGTCTAAGGGTCCTCCTTCATTCTCTCAGTTAGGTTCATTGTAGACTGAGAAGTGTTTTGTAAAAGTTCAGGATTTGATAAGTTTACGTTCTTTCTCGAAAAGGCTTTTGAATGGTGGGAACGGCACCAGGATTTTCTTTCCTCAACCTCCATTTTTTAAATCTATGCCTTGAAGTTATATTTAACCTTTGTGAATTTATTTTTGCTTGCTTCATCAAATACAAGATTCTGATTCAGGTTCATTTCACATTTTCATCTAGAAGTCTCAGGCTATGCTTTTAAATAAGACCTCACTAAATATGCATAATATTAAAACTCTAGCTGGACATAGTGGCACATGCCTATAATCTCAGCAGCTTGGGAAGCTGAGGCAGGAGGGATGTGAATTCAAAGCCAGCTTCAGCAAAAAGTAAGGCTTAAGCAATTCAATGAGACCCTATGTTTAAATAAAATATAAAAGGGCTGGGATGTGGCTCAGTGGTTGAGTACCCCTGAGTTCAATCCCTGGTACTCAAAACAAAACAAAACAAAAAGAACCCAAGAACACTCTGGCAGAAGCAATTAGAAATCAAGCGATAGATATGGTCAGAATATTTAAAAAGTGTCCAGAATATCAGTGAATGTTTATAACAAAACACTTAGCTCCGCTATGGGACTATAACACTCATAGAGCAATTTTTCACCAAACAACAAAAAAGTAAACAACCAACTCTGATTTTTCAACTTATAAGAAAATTCCTTTAAAATTTTTAGACCCTATATTCTTTTTTTTTTTTTGGTACCAGGGACTGAACCCAATGGCGATTAACCACTCAGCCACATCCCCAGCCTTTTTATTTTGAGACAGGGTCTCACTAAGTTGGTGAGGCTGGCTTTGAACTTTCTCTTGCCTCAACCTTCCAAGCCAATGGGATTGCCGGTGTATAACACCATGCCTAGTTAGACCTTACATTCTTGATTGAATATCATTAACACTATATTTTTATACTCACAGGCCAAGGCTGTAGATCATTTAGTCCCTTTTCTAATTTCTCAACATCTGGAAACTTTGTGGCTCCATCAGCATCTGCCATTAGGATCTTTTTTCCTCGAGAACTGAATACACCCTATATTTAAAAATTCCAAGTAAAATAAAGTTACTTAAAAATGATTAAATTCAATGATATTTCAATTTATTTGCTTTACTGAAATACCTAAGATTGAAATACTAGGTGTAAAATGGCAGTAGGTCAAAGTTCACTGTTATTCTTGCTAACATGTTCCTTAAGGTATTTATTGCCTATTTCATTTTTAAAAACTTGTTTGGTCATTCTACTAACACACTGGAAAATATCAAGTTAGTAAAATACATTTGGATAAATAAAAAGTATTCTGCATCACTAATAATAATAAAATATCTATCATATATATACACACACACATACATTTATCAAATGTATTATTATATGTGTGTTATGGTGCTTAAAAAGAATCAAGGACAACTTAAATCGGCATATAAAGATCATGTTAATGGAAAGATTGAACAAAAATAACATTTGCAGATTTGCTATGAAGTAAATCATAAGGTTATAGATCTTTAATATTCTTTATTAAATGTAAAGCTTTTAAATTAATCACTAAATAAAGACATAGAATGTCACTAAAATTTAGAAAGTGTGCAAATACTATATATTTGGATCATATCCAAATACTATTTTATTATTTGAAGAGTGTGACATTTAGCAAAATTATGCTAATCAATTTTGAATTTTTGAATAAATCTTTTGCATAAATTATGGATATACAATTTTGTACATTTCACACAGAAATAAACTGTACATTGACTTAATTTCAATGGTGTATCCTAGTGAGTTCATTGCTTCTCAAATGTAAATATATTTGTGTTTGTGTTTTTTAGAAGGGTGGGTCTCACTATGATGCTCAGGCTGGACTTGAACTCAGGGCTCAAGTGATTATCCCACCTCAACCTCTTGAGTACCGATAACTTACAGACATAGGCAATCAAGCCTGCTTTATTCATGGTTTGTACAGTGAAATGCAGCTTTGATAATATAGTGTGACTGTAGATAAGACACATCTAAATATAGACAGAAATTTAATCATTTATTCTATGACAGAATAAACCCAGTGATTATTATCGGTGATGGCCCTTTATCAAACCCATTAAGGTTATGTGTAAAAAAACAGAAAATAAGAAGTTATCAAATTTAGCTTCTAAACATGTATGATGTTACAGAAAAGAAAAAGCATTATAAGGTACAAAATCTGGAACTTAGTTTGAAATGAGAAAAACAACAACAATAAAGGACTAATCATTTAAATAACACATTATAATGGTGAACTGGAGGTTATTATTTAGCATTAATGGAGAATTGCACTCAAACTTGTGGAAGCTTCATCTTTTGTTTTTTCGTAAGGTTTCTTTAGAGCCTGCTATTATCCCATTCTACATATAGATATACATGGCCTGTGTGTCATTTCCAAACTCCTAGAAAAGGTTCTATTTTCCCTGATTATCAGACCCAATTCTGTCTCATTTCTAACATCTCCCACTTATGCTTCCTCCTCTTCTGTTGTGTCACTATCATAACCTAAATAAATATTCATTATACCTGGACTTTAGGCTCCCGCCTAAAGTTAATGACCTGAACCCATCCACTCTCAGGCCTTATCTCCATAGTCAAGCCTCATGTACAACTAGTAGGTCCCTTGTTGCGATCTGTCGACATTGCTGTGTTTTTGATCATGTTCCTCCTCTGCAAAGATCCCTCTTCCCTACTTCCATAAAGATAATTCCTAACCTTCCTTGAAGACTCCATTCAGAATTACCTTCTATGGGAAGTCTCTTCTGTTCCCTACTAGAGGGTGGTATCAGCACTGAGTATATACTTCTATCAAAGCATTTATAACACTATCTGAAAACTGTTTCCCTGCAAAATTATGATATCCTTATGGACAGAATGGGCATCTTGCATCTTAGTATCTCTAATGAGGTACAATGTTGGCTAAACAAATGGACAGATTTAAAACCCATCATGATAACTGCATCAATTCTATATTATTTCTTTTTCTCTCTCTTTTTTTTTTCGTAGTGCTGGGAATTGAACCTAGGGCCTACCTATGCTAGGAAAGTACTCCACCATTGAGCAACACCCCCAATCCCAATCCTATTTCCTTTTTCTCTCTTTGGCCTAACCTGTGACTTAGAGTGAACTTGCTGATTCTAGTACATATTCTAAGAGTTCCTGCTTCGGTCTTTTCTGGCTTTGTTGACTGGCCTTCCCTTCTCAAACACAGAGGGTAAAAAGCAAGAATTTCACAGTTAACTAACCTACTCCAAATATTGATTCTAATATCTATGTGACCTTGAATTACCAATCTATGCCTCACTTTCCTCATCTATATAATCTAAATGATGGGACCTAATTTATGAGAAATTCTGAGGAGGATCACAAGTGATAATTATGTTGAGCTGGGCATGGTGGCACATGCCTGTAATTCCAGTGGCTTGGGAGGTTGAGGCAGGAGGATCGTGAGTTCAAAGCCAGCCTCAGCAATGGCAAGGCGCTAAGCAACTCAGTGAGACCCTGTCTCTAAATAAAATACAAAATAGGGCTGGGAATGTGGCTCAGTGGTTTAGTGCATGTGAGTTCAATCCCTGATATCCAAAAAAAAAAAAAAAAAAAAAAGATAATTATGTTGAGGTGGTTAATTTACTCTCCAGTTCAAAATAAGCAATCAGTAAGTAAATGGAACCTAGTTTCACCATCACCAGAGACCTAGCCTCAGTGACACCTCTTTTGTGATATTGGCTATTTTCCTCAAGTGGCTGAGACTGTTAGTTACCTACCCAAGAATCACTCTTTCCTTTTTGCTTTTGAATGTAATTCTAATTTGGTTGGGAATGAAAATATTAGAAAAAAATTCTCAGTATTCCTTGGAAATCAGGGTTGCCCATGATATTGTTCTGGCTCATGAGATGTAAATAAAAGTTATTGAGTGGAGCTTCTGGGAAAGCTCTTCAAAAGGGGGCAAACTTGCTGGCATACATCTTTCCCCCTTCCAATTTGGAATGTGGATGCAATGGCTAAAAGGGAGGAGCCCAGTTTCCTGATGACACCATAGAGCTACTGAACAAACAAGCCTTCTTTTCAAGGGGAAAAAATAAACCTCAAAGTCATTTAAGCCACTATGTTATCCAAATTTTCTTTCAGTTCTCTAGATTTTTTATTTTACTTTCATTGTGACTTAATCTCTACCTGAAATGCCTCAGATGAAAGTAGACTCTTTTGACGGGGACCTTCTTAGCACTTCATCTGTACTTCATTTCTAAGTCTTTTTCACTTATCAAAATGCTTATCTTTCCTAATAGATTGTAGATTCCATTAGGAGAGACCCATGTAGGATTTACCTTGGTTCATGCTACCAATCTCAATATACTACCTTCATACAGGTAAAACTTAATACACAAAAACATTGTGTAAAATGCAAAAAAAATCATATAATCTTATTATTTGGTAAATATGTCAAACACACACAGAGGTATAACATTTTAAACTTTAAGACAAACAAAGATATTTTTGTGAATCAGGCAGTATGTTACAGATATGACATGAAGTTCAGATTTGATTAAGATATATAAAGTTATTATTAAAAACATAATGTAGCTAACTCAAAATATTGGTATTCATGCAGCCAATATTACAATCTGCAAAAGAAGTTGTTCAAAATACCTTTCCATTTTAGATAAAAATTTGAAGTATATATTACCATCCTAATAGCTCCGCCTTTTCCACGATTCTTCACCAGTGTTATCACTCGTACTTTGTCACTTCCATATTTCTGACAATATTTGAAAGCTACCTGTCAAATTATATAAAAGTCAGAATAAAATTAACTGGAAAATGATAAATGTCTGGGGTGATATATATGCCAGTTATCCTGATCTGATTATTACACATTATATATGTTAATGAAATGCCACATTGTATTCCACATACATGTATAATTACTATGTGTCAATTTAAAATATATATATTAATAAAAAAATAAAGAAATAAGTTTGAAAATCAATTTGGATTCCAAAAATTATATAAACTGGGTTTTTCATTTGGACTCAAACACTGTAACTCTGTTTTACCCTTTCTTGTGACTAGATTCTACCCACTGTACACATTGGCAGTCCAGAGTGTAGAGCTCCTGGAGCCAAGATACAACAATGAACCACTTATTAGTCACTGAAATCACAATATAATTCCTTACAAAGACCCAGCAGAATAGATAGCTACTGTCTCTTCCTGACTCCTTGACCTAAGCTGAGCTGTCAAAAAAGGAAAGCCATGTGTTAACTGCAACACCCTACCCTTGCCAAAAAAACTCAAACTTGTGACAGGGCCCTTGATGCTGTTCCATGACTTGTTTACTTATTTTAGTCAGTAATTTATCTTATTTACCAGAGAAGTTTTCTGTACCCTGGACTATTTTCCCCAATTCTTTTTCTAAAAAAAAAAAAATATATATATATATATATATATATATATATATATATACTTTTTTTTTAGTTGTTGATGAACCTTTATTTTATTTTTATGTGGTGCTGAGAATTGAACCCAGTGCCTCACACATACTAGGCAAGCACTCTACCACTGAGCCACAACCCCAGCCCCTCTCCCAATTTTCATTCAAATTCCTCTCAGTAGAAAAGGACACTATACGGGCTGGGGATGTGGCTCAAGCGGTAGTGCGCTCGCCTAGCATGCGTGTGGCCCGGTTTCGATCCTCAGCACCACATACAAACTAAGATGTTGTGTCTGCCGAGAACTAAAAAATAAATATTAAAAATTCTCTCTCTCTCTCTCCTCTCTCACTCTCTCTTTAAAAAAAAAAAAGAAAGAAAAGGACACTATAACTTGTCCTTTTCTTTGAAATCTTTCATTTCTTCTTTTCCACTGACTCCTGCACAAGCTTGCTTAAGCCTCCAGCATCCTAAATTTTTTTTTAACTGTTAAAATTTCACTATTCACTTAAGCAATTACCATTACTCTGATTTATAATCAAAGTTATGGGCTGGGGATGTAGCACATGTAGAGTGCCTGCCTAGCTTGTCCTTGGTTTAATTAGCACCAACCCTCTACCCCTGCCAAAAAAAGTCAAACAGTAATCTACATTTGCTACCTGCATTTCTTCATCTGTTATAGCATAGCTCATGCCCTTTGCTTCCCCACATCCCCGTTCTACCAATGTTGTCCCACTGAAGGCGCCCTGACCCCTTTCCTTTTGACAATCATTTTTTTGTAGACAGCTAAGAAGCTATTCTCATCTGGCATTTTCACTTCTCCCCTAACTGTAACTTTTCAGTTTTCATCACAAACTTCTTTTCTGTGGCTTGCTTCTTTAATGCTGAAAATCCCCTAAGTACCCTACATTGTACAACTGCATAGCTTATGTGCAGTCTTCGGTCACTTCTCAACAAATAAGCACAATGGGTTTAATTACTTAACATGGGTTTAATTACTGCTTATATTATGTTTAAGATCTCACATGTTTATAGTCCAGACTTCTTCCCTTTGTCACCTAGATGTATATTAGATACAAAAATTCCAGAATTTCAATCATCTGCTCCTACTTTTGCTCATTCTAAATTTCTCATAAAGCAAATGGCATCATCATTTAGCTCAAGTTAAAAACCTGAGACTCATTTTCCAATTCTATCATCTATTACAATTTGATTCTAAAATGCCTCTTGAGCCAGGTGTGGTGATGACACCTATAATCCCAACTACTCTAAAGGTTTAGGCAGAAGGATCATAAGTTTGAGGTCAGCCTGAGCAATTTAGCAAGATTCTATCTCAAAATAAAATAAAAAGGACTGGGGATGTAGTTGAGTGGTAGAGTGCCCCTGGGTTCAATTCCTAGTACTGAGAATAGAATAAAATAGTATAAAAATAGAATAGAATAAAAAATGCCTCTTGACTCCATAGTATCCTATCCCTTGAAGTCTCCATGTCTCTTGCCTCCCTAATTCACTCCCCTTTCTAATATGAAAATAAATCAGTTCTTAGAAGCCCTGTTCAAAAAGTCTCCATGATGACCTACTTTTTAAAAGGAGTTCCTAATCATGGCATATGAAACCCTCTGCAATGTGGGCCTCACATAACTTTTTAGCCTCAGCTCTCCATGTTGCTGCATTAGCACTTTGTGTATCAGCAGCTTTGAGGTCTCCAGAACATATTTAAACCTTTCCCTAGAACATGCTTTCCTTCATGTCAACCTGTCAGGCCAGATTAGATTTAGCTCAAATACCAGTTCTTTTTCTTGGCTTCCATGCTCGTCCTCAATTTTTCCAGGAAAAAAAAAGTATAATCATTTTTTTTTTTCCTTTTTGGTACAAGGGATTGAACCCAGGGGTGCTTAACCCCTGAGCCTCAGCCCCAGACTTTTTAAATATTTTATTTAGAGACAGGGTCTTGCTGAGTTGCTAAGTATCTCGTTAATGCTAAGGATGGCTTTGAACTCGTGATCCTTCTGCCTCAGCCTCCTGAGTTGCTGGGATTATAGGTGTGAGCCAGCCAAAAAAGAAGTATAATCTTTATTTATTTATTTACTCTTAAGTTTTAGGTAGACACAATATCTTTATTTTACATTTATGTGGTGCTGAGGCTCGAACTCAGTGCCTTGTGCATGCTAGGCGAGTGCTCTACCACTGAGCCACAACCCCAGCCCCAAGAAGTATAATCTTTTTTTTTTTTATTTTTTAAAAAAAAATTTTAAAAATGTTTTAGTTGTTGATGGACATTTATTTTAATTATGCATGGTGCTGAGAATCAAACCCAATGCCTCACACATGCTAGGCAAGCGCGCTACCACTGAGCCATAGTCCCAGCCTCCCCAAGAGTATAATCTTAACACTAATTTTGTAGTTGCTTTTGCTCCAAAAGTATTTTCCCATTCAACTGTTACTTATCACATAATAGGTCTTCTTCCACAGCAGTGACTTACTTAAAGGCAAAGATTAATACATTTATTCCTCATTTTCCACAGGGATTTGTTCAGGACCTCCCAGGATACTGAAATCCAAGGATGCTCAAATCCCATATATAATATGGCATACTGTTTGAACAAAACCTACACATATCTTCCTGTACACTTTAAATCAACTTATAGTACTAAATACAAAGCAAACACTATGCAAAATAGTTGTTATACTATATTTTGGGGGGAATAATCACAAGGAAAGAAACTCTACACATATTCAGTATAGGTGCATTTTGTGTGTGTGTGTGTGTGTGTGTGTGTGTGTGTGTGTGGTGGGATTGAACCCAGAGCCCTAAGCATACTAAGAAAGCACTCTACAACTGAGCCACATCCCTAGCCCCTGATGCAAGTTTTAAAAAGTATTTTCAAATTAATGGTTGGTTGAATCTGCAGGCATGGAACCCACAGATATGAAGGGCCAGCTGTATTTGTAGTGCCTGAGAGAGCATATTCTCAACGAACAAATGTGGCCATGGACCCTTATATGTACTCTTACTGGAGCACCATGACAGTTACCATTACTTAGTTGCCCACCTAACAATGCATGTTCCCTTTTTCCTTGCAGACATGGCCACAATCTTGCACAGTGACAATGTGTGCGGCCCTAGGGAATGAATCCTAACTGATCTAAATCTTTGCCAAGTACTTCCCAAGCTTCTAAGTAAGTCAGTAGCCCTTTCTCCAAGTTCTGGCTCATGAACTCTGGTATAAGTGTCCTAGGATTATAGACATGAGAGGGAAATCTCCCAGAGGTAAGACCTCCCAGAGATAAATCATGATGGAGCCTGCCAAAGGGCATACTTGAACCCAGTGGCAGATATGAGGAGAGGTTCCTATTTGTAATGACAGCTTTAGAAATCTGTAAGTCAGGGTGGAATACAAAGAAATTACACTTAGGGAAAAAAGGAAGTACAAATTGGTGGGCAAAGAGGCCACAGTGAACTGTGGTTGGGTATATTCCCTCCCTATCTGGTGATCTTCAAAGCCTCCCTAACCACGTGAAACAGTGGAACAATAAGCGTATTTTCCATAAATAAAATCTGAGCCAGGCACAGTGGTACACGCCTATATTCCCAGTGGCTGGGGAGGTTGAGGCAGGAGGATCATGAGTTCAAAGCAGCCTCAGCAAAAGCAAGGCGGTAAACAACTCAGTGAGACCCTGTCTCAAAAATACAAAATAGGGATGAGGATGTGGCTCAGTGGTTGAGAGCCCCTGAGTTCAATCCCCAGTACCAATAAATAAATAAATAAATAAAATAAAATCTGTTTTTTTTTTTCCTACTTCCCACGCTATAATATCAGACAGTATTAGGCACAGCTTTAACTAAAGAAAGATTTCATATGTACTAAATTAACCCAGATTTTCTACCTACTGGCAAGTTTAAGAGCACATGTATTTACCTTTGAAGTCTGGTCTTTACTGCCATCATCAACTACTATCACCTCATAAGTGAATGAAGGATCTTGTTTCTGCAAGAAGAAAAAATAAACTGGCACAATAGTCAAGAATTTTAATAAAACTATAACTAAGAAACAACTGTTTTAGTGTTAATATGTACAGATAGAAGCCAGGTACTTTTGGTGCTAAGGCCCACTGGAGAGAGGCTACAAGTGTATGGGGAAAAAACCCAGGAAGACTGAAGTTGGAGAGAGCATATTCCAACGGTTGGACCACTCCTTAGTCTTATAACCATGGGCACCTTAACTTTTTGGCCCATTTTCTAATTCACATGGCTGACATAAAGATCATATGTAATAGAAGAGGTAGATACTTCACACATACTAAGGGCTCACTCTGCTTTCTTTTTTCTCTAAATTTAATTTTTAAGTAGGTAATAGTTCCCTTTCTTTTAACAAGTCTGCTTTCTTCCTTTTACACAAAAAACTCCCAAAGCAAAGTAAATCAAAATGAAGAATTTTCTAAAACCCCAAAAAACAATAAAAAACAAAACAAACAAAAAACCAAGTTATAAAGCTCACTTAATTCTTAGCCTTTCCAAGGATTCTAAAGACAATGCTATAAACAAAGGGTATGTGTTACTTTCTTATCTTCATGAAGAAAAAAGGTGAAAATATCTGAGAGGGGAGCTTTAGAGAATAATAAAGAGACAAAAGAATTTCAATCTAAAAGAAGTCTTTTAAAAACATACCTCTTTTTTAAAAAGTTACGGAAGTAAAAACTGCATTGTTCTGTCATACAAAATGTGCAGATGTGCACTGTCACTTAACTTTAGATACATCACCAGGAGGATAAAAAGTGGATAGGAGGATACACAAAGAGAAATTTCAGCTTTCTGATTTGTCCTGGGTCACCTCCTGGCTGGCCTATGGAGGTGGCCTCCTATGTACTGCTGATGGCTAGCAGAGGGAGCCAGAAGGTGGTTCAGGGATCAATGTGGCCAGTACTGTCTCCCATGGTGCATCTAGCTTGGTCTGGTTTTAACTGGAAACATCAAACTGAAAAAGAAAGTAAGATACCTGTCTCTTCTCTAGGTAGCCCAGGGCTTCATCCATCATCACAGGCACTTAAAGGAAAAAAAAATTGAAAATTAGTTACCAAGCCCCAGCATACTACATTTATGTATGGAACAAGTCCCAATTTATTTGATAACTCCTTTCACAGTCCCTCCAGAGTCATTCTCATCTGTAATATCTGTCTTCATCTTACTACCTTCCTAGAACACTTCAGTTCCACTACCTCATGGTGCCGTTTCCTTCTTCTGAACTATAGTTACCAAAAATGCACTCACCACAGCCCATGTCTGCAAACATAGCAAACTCAAAACACTTCAAAAATTTCCTTTCCCCCCCAAATTCCCCTTACCAAAAAAGTTAAATGAAGCTTACACCGTTTTTCTTCATTGTAGGAAGGCACAACAACAGAAAGTTGTTTGGTAGGTGAGTCCCATATACTGGGCAAAGTTTCCTTCTGACCTTTGGCATTTAGGAAGAATTTCTCTTCTTCATGTTGATGAAGTAGTGGCACATTTGTGGCAGTTATAAATGCAACCATGGAAATCTAAAAGTAGACATGTTTTAAAAAATTATGTGATGCTGATTTTTTATATGCATTTGCCATAGAATATATAATTTACATGAGTTTTTTATTTTGGTGGAATATTCATTGTATTTGGTTCATTAACAATGGTCTGGAGGTAATTCCGTAATAAGATGGCAGTACCCTAATTAATCCTTTACTTACGAGTTGAAGATTTTCCTTTTTTCCAATGCTAAGGCACAAATGCTTTCAGAGGTTTTTTAAAAAAATTTATTTTCATTTATTTGTCTTTATGTGGTGCTGAGGATCAAACCTGGTGCCTCCCATGTGCTTTTGCACCCTAGCCCATGGAGGTTTTTATTTTTCCCACTTTTCATTTCGTAGGCCTCTATCATACCAGATCGGATAGGGAATAGTCACTACAAGAAGTTCAGTGCACTCGTAGATGCCTTAAAAACTAATCCTCAGTGCACATGCATGTGTGTACATATACTAGCTGACATCCCTATTCAGAGCCTATACATAACAGAGGACAAGTTCATATTGCAGTCAGAATGTGTGAGATGAAGGCAGACCTCCTAGCCAAGACCAAACAGACCCAGAACAAGAAGGGAAGATGCCCTATCCCCCCTCAGTTGGGACCAGTAATGCTTAAAATGTATTTTGATATTCATCCCAAATTTGAATTCAGAATACAGCATTTTCTGGAGTAAAGCATAAAATTTGTAGACTCTCAGTCACATGCACTTTGGAGCTAGTTTTGGTTCTTTCTCTCTCTCTTTTTTTTTTTGTACTAGGGATTGAACCACCAAGTCACATCCCCAGCTCTTTTTATTATTTGAGACAAAGTCTTGCTGAATTGCTGAGGGTAGTGCTGGGATTCCAGGCGTAGGCCACCATGCCCAGAAAGGAAGCAAGCTTTGGAAATAAACCACTTTTATAACATTGCTTCTACTGGTGTATTTTCTGCTTTCAAAACAACTGATCTATACATTTTTGGAATTCTACTCATTTGCACTTTGATGATCACTTATGACACAGAAGTAGGTACATACTGAAACTGAATATACTTCTGATTAGAATAAGAAAAGGCACAGTTGCCAAACTAATGGTTAAGAGTTCCTGCTTTGGGGGCTAGGATCATGGCTCAGTGGTAGAGAGCTTGCCTAGCATGTGTGAGGCACTGGGTTTGATTCTCAGAACTACATACCAATAAATAAATAAAATTTTAAAATTCATCAACAATTAATAAAATATTTTAAAATAAATACATAAATAAATGGTACTGTGTCTATCACTAAAAAATATTTTTAAACAATGTTCCTGCTTTGTACCCTAATGCCATGATTGCAATTTCTAAATTTACTTTCTCACTAAAAGTAACTAGTGCTCCTAAAAAGAACAGTTGATTCAGATCTGGGACAGGAAATGTACAACTGTAGAATAACACATCATGCCAAAAATCAAAGACTATCAATAATTATAAGGACTTTGCCAAAAGGACAGAGGAGTCAGTCAACTTGAAGGGCCTCCCACTGGCCTGTCAGGGGAGGATTTCAGTATCAAAAAGGATAATAGGGGCTGGGGATGTGGCTCAAGCGGTAGCGAGCTCGCCTGGCATGCGTGCGGCCCGGGTTCGATCCTCAGCACCACATATCAACAAAGATGTTGTGTCCGCCGAGAACTAAAATAAATAAATAAATAAATAATATTTAAAAAAAAGGATAATAATTACAATAGATTAAAACACATGATAAGTTTTAAAAATCATGAACCCTAATAAAACTAAAAATAAAAAATGGTCACCTTTAAGATGCCAGGAAACCATCTCATAATTTTTAAAACTTTATCTTTTATATATAAAAATTATTTCAGGAAAACTAGCTGAAGATGAGATTCTTTTCATTATAAAATTCTAGGTAATCAATAAAGAATGATACAATTAGAGTATTCTACTTTGCAACTCACAGTGAAATAAAGCATTTAGATAATGATCACAAATGACCACTAAATCCATTATTAGACTGATGACAAATTTCATAACTGGAGGGCTTAACTAGCAACACCTGAACCCACTGACCATTTTTTTTTTAGAAACACCAGAGACAACTAACTATCATATGCCTCTGAAACAGGGGAAGTAGTAAGCATCACTCACACACTTTTCTTTGTTGAAAAACTCTAACATGCATTTGATCAGTTCTCTAGATTCCAACTAACAGTTCACAGGAAATTCGGTAGCCACAGGAAGATATTAAAAGGCACCAAGAGGATACAATCAGTGAAATCCATACTGTGAAAAGTTCTACAGAAAAAGCAATAAAAGTAAGAAAAATTTTTAAAAGGAGTAGAAACTGTTAGTAAATAAAAAGCCTTGCAACATCAGTCAAGTGCTATGTATGGCCCCTGTTGAATATCGACCAGAACTGAGACATTTATAATGAAGCATATATGGGACAACAGAGGGCATTTGAATTAATAGGGTATTTGAAATAATGAAATAATTGTTAAAAAAAATTGGTGATCACCTAATTGCAATAACTTTTTTTTTTTTTTTTTAAAGGAGGCTCCTAGCTGGGCATAGTGGAAGGCACATGTCTATAATCCCAGCAATTTGGGAGGTTAAAGCAGGAGGATTGCAAACTTGAGGACAGTCTCGGTAACTTAGTGAGACCCTCAGCAACTGAGAAAGTCCCTGTCTCTAAATAAAAAATACTTAGAATGTTCCTTGGTGGTAAAGCACCCTTGGGTTCAATCCCCAGTAACAAAAAATAAAAAGAAGGCTCTTATCCTGGGCTTGTTTAAAATAATTAAGAAAGGAGGTAAACTGGGATAATATCAAATTAAAAAGCTTCTGCACAGAAAGGAAACAAGAGTGTGAAGAAAGAACCTATAGACTAGGAGAAAAACTTTGCTGGCTACTCTTCCAACACAGATTTAATATCCAGAATATATGAAGAACTAAAATAACCTAGCA
The DNA here is from genome assembly GCF_964194105.1 of Spermophilus citellus. NCBI lineage: Eukaryota > Metazoa > Chordata > Mammalia > Rodentia > Sciuridae > Spermophilus > Spermophilus citellus. The sequence goes on from NC_138182.1 coordinate 33,153,442, forward strand.
CCAATAAAACAAAAACCCAATTAATAAATGGGTAAATGAACTAAACAGACATCTCTCAAAAGAAGAAACACAGAGCTGGGGTTGTGGCTCAGTGGCAGAGTGCTTGCCTAGAATTTGTGAGGCACTGGGTTTGAATCTCAGCACTATATATAAATAAAAAATAAAGGTTCATCAATAACTAAAAAAAAATTAAAAAAGGAGAAATACAAATGGCCAACAAATATATAAAAAGTTAAACATCTTTAGTAATTAGGGAAATGCAAATCAAAACTACATTGAGATTTTATCTCACTCCAGTTAGAATGGCAGTCATCAACAATACAAAAGAATAGCCATGTATGATACACATCTGTAATCCTGGCAACGCAGGAGGCTGAGGCCGGTTACAACCCTCTGGGGAAGATGGCAAAGTGGCCTTCCTGGCAGTGCTGTCTAGGCAGCTGATCTGAATGCCAAGGATGCTGAAATACTCTCCATTTACTAACTAGATGAAGGCTCATTCCAAATTATGTGGAAGAGAGTTCACTTGGCAAGTATTCTGTTCTCTATAGATCAGCAAGTGTTTACAATGTTTTTATACTTCCAGATTAATGGCAGAGGAAATCTTGGTTTGAATTCTATTGTTCTGCTGTTTACAGAGGCAGCAAATCTGAAGTGTCTAATTCTGGGACCTAAGGACCCATAGCCAGAAGAGGAGAAGACAAGGCCTGTTTCTCTTGCTCACTCTGCCTTCCCAGAGGTTCTTCTTGATCCATCGAATCATTCCAATCCTTAACATATGGCACCCTTCTGGGGGTTCAAGACCTCCCCAGGTGGGGCCGAACTGCAGAGACTGCAGGCTGGGGGAAAGGCCTTGGAGAGGTCTGAGCTGACAGGCCGGGTGGGCGAGGGCCAAGGCAGCTGTCTAGGCTGACCGGGCTGAGTGGGCACGTCCCGAGGCTCCGGGCACACAGGCAAATATAATTCCAAATAAATAGAGTCTTAAGTAAGTAAAGATAAATAAAAAGTATTAAAAAGAAGGGTGGGGTGAAAATCCTGGAGAGGAGCCCTGGAGGAATTGGGGGGAAAGCAGGGTGAAAAGGGACACGTCCAGGAACCCGCAGCGCTGAGTAGGAGACGCCTGGGAGCCGCAGCCTCTGGGAGGGCGTGAGTTCAGGTCGCGCCGGTCCCCAACCCGGTGCTCACCAGTATGAGGGCTGCGGCCGCCAGTGCCACGCAGAGCACCGCCAGCTGCAGCAGGAGCGGAGCCATTCTCCATGCCGAGCCGCCACCTCCCGCCCTATCCAGCACCTACACACACGCGGAAGCGCTCCAGGAGTTCCGCCTTCCGCCTCCGAGGAAGACGCGCCGGCCGGGCGCCCGCCGCCCACAGCGCCCCCGCGCGGCCAATCTCAGCCGCGACCCCGGAGCCAGAGCTGTTCACAGCGTCCCCGCGCGGTCAAGCGAAGAACAAGCAGCTAGCTCGCTTTCCAGATTAGCAAGTAAAATGCAAAAAGCCTACTTAATTTGCGTTTCAGATAAACAACAATACAACTAATTTTTTAAAACATCCTAAGTGAGATATATTTCATATATTATACAGCTCACATATTTAAATATTTTGGTTTGTTACATTAATTTTCACAACTTTTATTGGTGCAGTGCACTGTGATTACACATAATAGTAGGATTCATTAAGACTCATTAGTACGTGCATATACTTTGCTCTATAGTACAAATTTGAGTACTCACCATTTTAAATGTATAATACAGTAGCATTAATTATATTCACAATGCTGTGCATTCACCACCACTCAAACTTTCCCTGCTCCCCCATTCCCAGCACTGATAGCAACTAATAACATGCACTATTTGCGGGTATATTCATACTAAAAAAAAATACTGTTCATAATGTAAGGTAGAACTAGATACAGTAAACACCATTTTGAAATATATCCTCCATCTTAGCACAAGAGCCACCTCACAGTCACTCTGACTCAGCCTGATTTTAAACCCCAGACAATACATCATCATGCAAAGAAACCCCCAATAAAACTTCATCATCATACAAATAAAGGAAATTGTTGCCTGGGACTGAAATACTGAAAACACCTGGATGGACATGGAATAGTGACCACCTCAAAGAATAGAGGGGACAACCCAAAGAACCTTTCATTGACAATCCCCTAACCGCAAAACTCCCCCCACTCCCTCATGCCCCTGTATCTACTCCAGGCTGTAAGTGGAAGACAAGTCTCAGTCTCCGCTGGGCCCCTTCGCTGGTTTGTCCCGAATAAACCGGTGTCACTGTTGAGCTGTCTCTCCTCTTTATTTCCTCACTCGTTTCTTTCCTTACACATAAGGCATTCCCATCTGGCCAGGTGTCCAGTATTTTTCCTAGTAATCCTGCCTAGGAAGGAGCTGAAAGCCTTGTCACGGCAGTCAACCGCTGAGAATGTGAAAAGTTCACATTTCTCAGGTGCTGGAGCGGAGAGCCGGATACCTGGGGAGAGGCCATCCCAGGGCCCAGCCTAAGACCGGCGGGAAAAGGACGTAGAAACTTTGGAATGATGTTTCGTATCAACAGACTTCTTTGCTATAAACTCGGTTTTCTTTTAAATTGTTGGCTTTATTCTGAACTACAAACCTTTTTCTAAAGAGGGACACTAGTCTAATAGCAGATTCGCTAAAAATACGCCACAGGCAAGAAAACCTAGAAAGGCTCTCGCTAGGGTCGGGCGGTGCGGAGCGCCACCAGGACCAGCTTCGCCCAGTCCAGTCTTCCGAGTCTCCCGCCGCGGGAGTGCCAGGGAGCTCGCGTCGAGAAAGTGCGACCGCGGAGCTGGCGCGAGCGGGAGGTCCGCGCAGGCGTAGGCGCGCGAGCGGGAAGATGGCGGCCGGGTTCAAGTGAGTGTTGGCGGCCGGCGGGCCCTAGCGGTGCTTCCAGGCGGATGGCGGCTTCCCTTAACCCTTAGTTCGGTGCTCTGTCCTGGAGGCCGACTCCGTCAGGGTCTCGCTCCTTTCCTAGGCGACGGGAGGGGGACCCGGCGGTAGTCGGGTGCCAGGAGAGGCGCTTCTCCCCCCACGCGGGACGGAGTAGAGGGTTTCTGTAGAGCCCGGTCCCCATCGCGCGCTAGGAACCTGGTGCTTCGTGAGCGCACAGTCCAGGGAGGTGCGGCTGTAACCCTTTAAGCCTCGTGCCGCCCGGCTTCCCACTTCCCGTAAATTATTTCTAAAAGAATTGTGCCTCCTTCGGAAGATTTCACTCTTGGTGCCACTCTGGTGAAGCCTGTGGACTGTCAAAAGTTTTTAAATGAGCGAAATAAAGATTCCAAATCTTATTTGGAACAAGTGATGCTGAAATAGTTATTTTTGTACTCGGGTTATAAACCTTGAACAAAAAAAAAAAAAAAAAAAAATGTAATGGCGAGTGTAGTGTTGGCAATTTCAAAGTAACCGTGAACATATCTCCCACAAGTACAAAAACGAAAACATTTATGATCTCGGTAGATATTGAAGTTGCAGGTACTGCTATTCAAGGTTTATTACTTTGTAGCTATAGTGGAATAATATGCTAAATTTCAGTTGTAGTAAATGTAAAGATCCTTTCTCATGATCACTAGGTTAAGAATCCCCCCCTTCAGAGCAAGAATGACATGATTATTTTAACGACCTTTTAAAGATGTCTCAAAGGGTTTTGGATTGCAATCCTATGATTGAGAGTTAAGGACAATAGTGGAATGTGATTGCTACTGCAAGGGTATCTACTTTCAGTAATTACTTATAGGTGTTAACAATCATCAGAATTCGTGAAAAAAAAGTTACAGATTGTGGTGTTGTGCTGCACATCACTTAAAATCTGCTAGATTTTGGATTTATGTAAGGTGTCATTAACTTACAATAGTATATTTGTAACACATTTCAGAACTGTGGAACCTATGGAGTATTACAGGAGATTTTTGGTGAGTAAAGTGGTGATGCACATGTTATTCCTTTTGGTAAAGTGTTTGATAACAATATTATGCTTCTTTTAAAGACAGATTCATTTAATTAATTTGAATTAATGAGGTCTAATATGGTTCTCTTGTTATATGTAAAATACACATCTATTTTCCTGAAAAAAAACGTTTAGAAAGAAAACTGTCGTCCTGATGGAAGAGAACTTGGTGAATTCAGAACCACAACTGTCAACATAGGTGAGGGTCTATTTTTATTTCAGCTTGTATGGCATTCCCAAGTTCTTTTTTTTTTTTTTTTCCAAGTTAGATTGTACCATGTATATGGGATTTGAGGATATTCTGTAAAGAGATTTCTATCTGTACAATAGCCCTGTGACTGAATAAAAATTACTAACATAAATTGAAGGACAGGGAAATCTTAAAACATTAGGTAACTGAAATATGTTGCAAAATAGTCATGTATTAGAAACACAGTTTATTGTATAGATAATGCTACAGTTGTTTTCCCTTTAAGGACATTTCATTTTGCTTAAATACTGTACTTATGTTTTCAGGTTCAATTAGTACAGCAGATGGTTCTGCTTTAGTGAAGCTGGGGAACACTACAGTAGTTTGTGGAGTTAAAGCGGTAGGTTTAATATGTCTTGTTGACATTTGACATACTAAATCAGCTTCATATAATTATTAGATAGTATTATACATTTGTAATTCTGCTGTTGATTACAGTCATCTGTTAATTTTTTTGTATTAAGTATCCTAGGAGCTTTTACAAAACCATGTGTTTTAGATAATATGACCCAAGCTTAATAGCTTATGATTCATGAATATTTGAAAAATGGCCACAGTAAAACATAATCCTCATCACAACTAAGTTTTTAAAGAATTTGGTTGTATCATTTGAGAAACTAATAGGGTGATGCCTTCTTAGCCAGTAATAATGTTTGTAAATGTGCAGACACTTGAGATTGTTCAAAAGAAAAGTTTGAGGGAATTAACTGAGTACCTGAGGTTTCAGGTACCTTATTAGGTTGGGTACAGAATTATCTAGTTTCCATTTCCTATTTTAACATGTGGTTCAGGAACTTGTCCAGACACACAAGGCTCATAAATAGAACTTGAGGTGTAAATCCGATTCTAAAGTCTTTGCTTTTTAACTTATTACAACCTGTTACTTAACCTGATTTTCTTCTTTGGTAAAGTTGGGGTGAAATTTTCAAGATTTGAGCTTTTATTTCTTACCAGGTTTTATGCTAGGGATTTAATGGCCTTATTTTATTTGATCATCATGAACAACCCTAAAAGTAGGCACTATTAAATCCCTCAGTAAGTGTGGTCTGACATTCAAACTGGGTTAGTGATTTAAGAGCTTTGGTTCTTGACCTGTATGCTAGTGGTGCCTAAATCTGGCTGTTAGTATCCGTCTGAGGAATAATTTAGATTCTTGCCTACTGAATGAGTAATATTCTGTACTTTATTCCTTTTTACCTCACAGAGGGATTGTAAGGTTTGGTGCTAACATTCTTAGACCCTCTGACACAATTCCTCAGACATAGTAGATGCTTATGATCTGGCAATTAGCTGAGCTTGTTTTTAGTAGAGCTTTTCATAACTGTATAGTAAACTGTCTTCACAATTTTTTAGTTACTTCTTTCAATAGAAAACATTTATTTGCTTGTATAGGAATTTGCAGCACCACCAACAGATGCCCCTGATAAAGGATATGTTGGTAAGTTCAGTGATTTTATAATTTTAATATAAATAGTTTAACACATTTGATACTAACAATTCTTGATAAGTCCTAGTAGTTGCTTTAGACAGCAATTCCTAACATTCAGAAATACAAGGAGTAAAGCATATTCTCAAAAAGTTTTCTGTGTCAAAGTCAGCTTTGAAATTTAACTTTTTGTCAAACTTGGTTATTTGTTGTGTCATCAACAAAGGAAACGGAATTTTTTTAGTCAGAGGGCTGTCATTACAAAATTTGTTTTCCCTAATACTTGTTTTTGTTGTTGTCTTGGATGATCTGTTCTTTATGGTAGGAGCCAACATTGGGGGGAAAAAAAAGTGCTTGCCAAACATGAGCAAGGCATTGGATTCGATCCCCAGCATAACAAAAGAAAAAAGTTGGGTGTAAACAGTTTATTTTGAAATAAACCAGGAAAATTTTGGTGAAGGATTTATTAGGATGATTGTATCCTAACATAGATGTTTAAAAATTTTTAAAAAGCTGGAAAAAACATCAGGGAAACAATTTCTTTTTAACCCTGAGAGTCTTACAAAGACCAAAAAGAAGGTAATTATAATGTTACAATGTTTTCCCCTTGGATAGTCTATTCATGGCCACAGTTGCCTTTGCTATGGATTGATACCTTTGATGCTTTAGTAAACCAGAAGATGAAGTTTAATTCATAGCTGCAGAGTGTTTCTTTAAACAGTTCCTAATGTGGATCTACCACCCCTGTGTTCATCGAGATTTCGGTCTGGACCTCCTGGAGAAGAGGCCCAAGTAGCTAGCCAGTTCATTGCAGATGTCATTGAAAAGTAAGACTATTGATAAAATTTTACTGTCATTCATTTTCAACGTTTTTGACCTTTCATTTACTGTGCTATTTGTTATTAAATCAAGTTCACAGATAATTCAGAAAGAGGACTTGTGCATTTCTTCAGGAAAGGTAAGATGTATAGAGAAGCAATGAACTTATATTAATTCAGAAGGGTTTGTGGGGATACAGCAAACAGGGCAATTAGAAGAAATCCTGATAGCCTATGTAGGCCTTTTAAATTCTAGATGGAATTCATTTAAAATCAGACTTCTTCTGTAATTATCAAAATAAATTGTTATTCATAAAAAAACAAGTTTGATTGCCTGTCAGCTCTTTAAAGCTCATTTCCTTCCCTTAATTTTTGAAGAAAAATGTAGTCATCTTTTATTTTTTTTAACTGATTAATTTTTGATTGTGCTAATGTGTTTAAAGGTGAATGTACATGGTGGATACCAAAAGTCTGAACACTTAAAACTAGGCTGAGGAGGACCTAGAGAGACTTTCCTCTTGGATTACATACAGTTAACATTTTAAAACCTAAACATTTCCTATATTGAAATATCTGTGGGAAAGTACATTTTTGAGTTTCAGATAGGGCTTTCTAAAGTACTTCCCTCATCTGTTAACCTAGCAATAAGAATGGAGATTTCTTCATCTATATCTCCTTTGAGGGGAATGGAGATGTTTGTCACTTATCAGGTTGATAATCAAACAATTTTTCATTTTCTTTTTGTTTCCTCTTTATAAAGGTCAAACTTTTAAGTGTTTGAGCCTTGAAGTTTATCTTGTTTATTTAACAAAGGGTTCTGTGATTTTTAAATCCAATCAAATACTGTTTTCTGTCCACAGTAAGATTTCTTTTTTGTGCAAACCATTTTTAGCTTGCTTGGGTTCTATACTGTGATCTCATTTGCCTTGACTATGATGGAAACATTTTGGATGCCTGCACATTTGCTTTATTAGCAGCTTTAAAAAATGGTAAGCAACCATAATAAAAATTAGTATTTCTATTAATGGGGTCAAAATTCTATTTTGTGAAAACGTTTTATATATGCTCAATAAACTTTCAAAGATTTCTGATGTTTAGTTATTCGTGTGTTCTAAAATTAATGAAAATTGAGGGAATGATAGTTGTAACCACAGTTTAGGTCAACAAGTATTTTTTAAGTTCTTTGTCAGAAGGGATATGATGGATTCTGTTGTTGTTTTTTTTTTTTTTTTTTTTTACTCTGAGGCCATAAATATAACCTTTAACTGTAAAGTTTCTTAGTAAGGAATCTAGGTAGTGAATCGTCAGGATTTCAATATCTAGGCATATCCCCTATCATTGCATTACTGAATTGATAACAGATAATTAGAGGAAGAAGATAATATAGTAATATTACAATATAGCAAATTTAGTATAGGACTTAAATTTGAGTTCTGGCTTTACCACTCTGAGCTGAAGCTTCTGCATGTTTATTAAAAGGGAGATAATACTTTTTATGAAATGTTAATTAAATGAATACAGAGAAAATTCTTAAAATAGTATCTAGCATGTAGAAAGTGACTAGACAATTCTTAATTTTTTTTTTTTTTTTAATTAACAAGAGCTAGGCGGGAACATCAGATGTTTTTGAACAATATTCATCTCCACTAATAAGATTATTAATGTTCTGGTCAAATTAAATAGAAAAAATTAACTCAAAAGTACAGACTGACTTGACAAGTTTCTCTTTTCTTTAGTACAGTTGCCTGAAGTTACTATAAATGAAGAAACTGCTTTAGCAGAAGTTAATTTAAAGAAGAAAAGTTATTTGAATATTAGAACTCACCCTGTGGCAACTACCTTTGCTGTGTTTGATGAGTAAGTTATTATTTTGGTATCAGGGATTAAACAAGGGGAGCTTTACCACTGAGCTACACCCCTAGCCTTTTTTACTTTTTATTTGAGACAGGATGTTGCTAAGTTGCTCAGGCTGGCTTGGAACTTGCAATCTTCCTGCCTCAGACTGAGTTGCTGGGATTACAGACATGTGCCACTGTGCCTGGCGAGTAAGTTAATGTATTTTAAAATTTTTCTATATTCAGTGTTAAGGAAATGGCTTGTTATTTTCTATGATGTCTTTAGTATTTGCCAAGGATTTGAATACATTAAAAAACTGAACAGCTAGGAATTTTTTTCAAGTATTAGATTTTAAGTTACTACTTAATTTTTTGTTTTTTTACCAGTTCTATTCTAGCTCTTTTTATACCTGAGCTAAAAAGGCAAATAGTATGTTTAATGTTCTTTTAAAGAAACAGTTGGCTGGGTTGGTACATGCCTGTAACCCCAGTGATTCAGGATGCTGAGGCCAAGTGGACTGCAAGTTTTTGAGGCCTGGTTCAGTGACATAGTGAGACCCTGTCTAAAAACAAAAAGAACTAGGGATTTAGCTTAGTGGTATATTGCCATGGGTTCAACTTAAAGAAATAAAGTACTAAAATTTGTTATGGGATAACCCACTTTTTTTTCCCCCTTCTTTTTAAAATAGCACTTTGCTGATAGTTGACCCTACTGGAGAAGAGGAACATCTGGCAACAGGAACCTTAACAATAGTAATGGATGAGGAAGGCAGACTCTGTTGTCTTCATAAACCAGGCATGTTCCTATCCCTTCAAGTCCTAAACATATGTAAATGGAAGCTCAGTAAACTTTATTAAGGTGGGCGAAGTGGAATGAGGGATATTTTATTATTTACCTAAAGTAAGGTTACTAGTTTCTTTGCTACTTCAAGTTCCTTACACTTATGTATTGTATGTGGCAGTTCTTACATTTCTTACAACTTATGTTGTAGATCAGAATCTCTTGGAGGTCACATTAAAACATAACTTGCACGTCTTGAGACCATAATTAACATTATCCTATTACTTTTATAATTTGCTATGAACTTCATGTTTTATAAAAATAACTGAGTAATTATAATTGTTGGCACAATAATTTTTCAGGTGGCAGTGGACTCACTGGAGCTAAACTTCAGGACTGTATGAGCCGTGCAGTTACAAGACACAAAGAAGTAAAAAAACTCATGGATGAAGTAATTAATAGTATGAAACCCAAATAAAAAGTCACATATTCCGAACAGATTTGTAAAAACTATATTGTTACACTGTGCACAAACTTTTTATACTAAATAAATATCAAACTACATTCTTCTGAAAGATGTTTCTAGTATTTCTTAGGCCACTTCCATATATATTATGTACAGTGAAACCATTTTTAAAAAGCAATGACTTAGGCAAACCAACCCTGGTTCCTTAAGCCATTTCCCCATTTTTATTTAAAAATCATAGGGTTGTGCTTCTGTATAAAGTTTGTACATCTAACAATGTAAAATACTGACACATTTTAAAAAATGAAGTAGAAACAATTATTTTGATTCAATGCTGTTGTGTTTTTAAAAATGAAAAAATAACTCATAATTTTGGAGTGGTTGGTGTGCTTCTCTTCATTTTATTTTTTGACTGGCTGCCTGTATGCCGATGACGATGTAGCTGAGCTGTTTGTGCTGCTGCTGCTGCCATAGCCATTTGATGCTGCAAGAATCGCAACTGCTGCAAAAGGAAAGAAAAAAAATCAAGTTATGTTAAAGCAGACAGGTATGGAAAGGTGCTTTTTCTGAGAGTGATGAAAACAACACAACTGAAAGGGAGAAAGCACCAAGATAACAAAAAGGGACTATAACACATTGAGACAATGCACAGTCAGACAGCACCAGTGGCACAGAAGCCTGCTGAGGGCTTTAAAAATAACTCTTGGCAAACTTAAGGATTACTTTGCCCTGCCAGTCTATAATGCAGTAACTCAGCAACTTCAATTACCATTTTGTTTTATAATGATAGTTTATAGCAATATGAGACCACCCTGAATATGAAGATTGTCAACTCTAATATGCTGATTTTCCTTCCTAAATTAATAACATTTTTCTAAATAAACAGGTATGACATTGACTAATAGGAACACTTTTCTGCAGTACAATATCAGAAAGTTAACAATTGGCACTTAAAACTATTTCAAAATATACTACAAACGAAAAAAATATATGGTAAGGTGCCACCAGCATGTCAATAAAATTTTAAATTAGGAAAAGAGTATGGCTTAAATGTACAAAAATACATCCAGTGCTCCAAGTTGACTGGCTAAAATGTTAAGACTTTCAATAAAAGTTTACTAAATTATTTACCAATTACAGTCTTATGAGACAGTGAAATTAAAGCAAGATATTTTGAGGTACTTTTGGATCTGAGTATCAAAAAATGTATCAGAGTGAAGTTGCTGGATTACTTGTATCTGTTGCTGCTGCTGTTGAAAGGCAGAGGAGAGCTGGAATCTCTGCTGAGGAAGGCTTTGCTCAGGTCTGTTCTCGGCAGAGCCAAGCTGAGACAACACTACAGAGAGGAGAAGGGGAAAGCAGGCCAGTCAAAAAGTTTGAAGGCTACCAGAGTTAGAAAAGGACAACACAGGAAATGAAATAATAGAAAAGTTAGCAGTATGATTAATCTTAAGTATCAAATCACAGACATTTCAGAATAAATTTAGTCTCCTGTTAGTTGAGGATATCACCAATTATAGAACTTTCTGGACAAAGAAAGGTAAGGGAGTATATGTGTGCCAAAGCACGTTACCCACTCTCTTGCATCTCAATGTAATTTGATACTGGTGCTATTTTATAGAAGTATTTTGTACCATATAAAATAGAGTATTTTTAAAATATACTCAATGAAATAGGAAAAAGGAGATGAAAGAAATCCAAACTAAGGATACAGCTGGTAGACAAATGCTTTAAATAAAGGATGTAATGAATGTGAGACTTTTTGCTTAATGATGGCTAAAAACTATATTTGACTGGGACCACAGTAATCAGTTCAACACTTCTCTGTACAGATGAGAAGATTTAAGGAAGGCCTACATAGTTTAACTCAAAGTAATTATTGCCAAGTCTGGAGTTGGAAACACTTTATGATTTTTCACATGACTTATTTCTACTAAATTACAGCTATTTTAGAAAATTTATAACTTTGTGTGGTAAAGATATAAAATTATAAACTTCCACTTGGAAACTTTATGTATGAATTAATTATCTTCAAAACAAAGACCTTGATTATTCCATCCTAAAGGACTTTGAAATTCAGAAACTGGGAGTTATAGTCAGGCATGGTGGTGCAGGCCAGTAATTCCAGCAACTCGGAAAGCTGAGGCACAAGGATTTTCATTTGTCAGCCTGGACAATTTTGTGAGACCCTGTCTCAAAAAAATAAAAACGACTAGGTAGGGTTATAGTTCAGAGGTGGTGTGCTACTGGGTCCAATTCCCAGTATTACCAAAATAATAAAGGCCGGGGAGAGTGCTGTATAAAAATCTACAGACATTATAGTAAGCCCACAGGTGAGAAAATATTGACAACATATTCATTAAATTTTCAAACTTTATCAGAGTTTTCTTATGCACATGACTTAGTGTTTTAAATAATGTGAAATTAGAATTATTGTCAATTGTTAAGACAATATTCATTATTTTCATTTTACTATTTATTGCTGGAAGCACTGAGTAGTCTCTCAGTTTAATTCTTTTATTATTTTTTTTAAACAAATGATAAAAGTGGCTTACAGAAGTTATGCTATGGTTAAGATTTAAGTCATGCAATCACAAACTATCAGAATGAGACAAAAGACTATGCATTCTAGGAGAAAGTAGTCCAAAATATCAAGAGTTAGAATTAATTGCTTGGAAACACTGAAAACGTGATTTGGATACATGATAAAATTTTGTCAACAAACTAACATAAGGAAAACACAACTGCTCTAACTACATGTGAGTCACAGCTCTTTTAAGTACTGAATTAACACAAACACACACACACAAATAAAAAAAATAAAAAAAACCCCAAACTTCAGCCAGCCACCAGTTAATTTGTTTAATAGTTCACAAATTAAATATAGCTTTACTTTTTCTAATCATACCTTGCAAGGAAGGAAAAGAAAATAATTTTAAGTGGTGAGATCTCTAATAGATTAGATACTTTTAGTAAATTCAGCATGTAAAGATACCTACCAGCTGCCTGTGACTGCATAAAACTTCCTACTCCAGTAAGGTTAATAACAGCAGCTTGCTGAGCAGATAAGGCCTGTTCTTGACTAGTTGAACCTTGTTCAGAGCCCTGAATTTAAAAAATAATGACTTATACAAAGGAAAAACAATATTGAGCTGATGAAAAGAAATTAGTTTCTTTCCTGTATGAGAAAAAAATAGATTAATTCTATTTTAAAAAATAACATTAGAAAGACTAAGAGTATATAGAATTAGGTTGGGCATGGTAGCAGACACTGGTAATCCCAATTCTTGGGAGGCTGAGGCAAGAGGATCAGAAATGCAAAACTAGTCCAGGTAACTTGGCAACTTAGTGAGACCTAGTCTCCAAATAAAAAAGGACTGGAATTTGGCTCAGTGGTAGAGTAGTACCCCTGAATTCAATCCCCAGTACTACACATCCATACAAAGTAAACAGAATTAGCAAGATTTGAAAGAGAGGAAATGAAACTTTTTCAAAACTGAATCAATGCTAATTGTTTGATGCCATTTTAATAATTAAGATTTTTAAAAAGAAGACAGGGTCTCACTGTTGCCGTAAGACTTTTACAAAGCTTCACTAAAGCAATTGGTTAAAGCTTAAAATACCCCTTGCAACCTAATACCAAAACTTCTTAGCTAGCAGAAAGGAAATAAAAGGCATACAGAACGTAATGGAAAAAAAAAAAAGTCCCTATATGCAAATGGTATGAACATTTATGTAGGATATACCAAGGAAAATGCAAAAAGCTATTAAGTTTAAGTAAGAATGCAAAATACAGGTCAATATAAAAAAAAATCAATACTGCATACTAGTAGTAAACATGGAAACTGAAAATAATAGCACAATTTACAATCACAAAAAAAGAGAATAAAAAAACTTACATATAAATGTATATCTAATGAAATATATACAAAATATATACATTAAAAACTTCAAATGTTGATTTTGTCCTACATAGTGTGTCTGTGTTCATTGATTGTAAGACTTGCAAAACAAAAAAGGCAATTCTTCCTGAAAGAGATTGATAGTTTATCAATTCCTTCAAAAATTACTCAATTCCTGGGGCTGGGGTTGTGGCTCAGTGGTAGAGCGCTCGTCTAGCATGTGCAAAGCCCCGGGTTTGATCCTCAGCACCACATAAAAATAAAGGTATTGTGTCCAGCTAAAAATTAATTATTTTTTTTTTAAATTACTCAATTCCTTTAAAGACCCCAAAAAGGTTTTTGTAAATATAGGCAAGTTGATTCTAGAATCTGTACGGAAAAATAAAGAACCTAGATTAGCAACAATTTTATAAAAACGAATAAAGTGGGAGGAACCACTCTGCCTGATTTAAGACTTATGACAGAGTGCACAGAGATCAAGACAGATTTTGGCTGAGGGGTAGACCACAGATCAATGGAACAGAACGAAAAATCCAGGAACTGATTCACAGTCAAATAACAAAGGTGCAAAAGTAATTCAACTGAGGAAGGATAGCTTTTCAACAAATGATAACAGTGCAACTGAATATTCACAGCCAAAATTCCTAGACCTGTCACAGACCTTACATAAAAATTAACTAAGAAACAGGTCACAGATTTAAAATAGAAAACTGCAAAATTGTTAGAAGAAAGCAGGAGAAAATCTTAAGAGACACATCACTAAATTTAAGAGTTCTCAATCACGACACCCATAGGACATTATATAAAGAAATTAACTTGGATGTGATTAAGTTAAAAACTCACTCTGCAAAGTACAACCTTTGCTACCACCCCAAATAAGTGTGTGAAATAACATTTTAGTTTAAAATAAAAGCCAGACATTTCAAAAATTACTTGAGTGGTTTTTGTTAGATAAAGAAATTACAGAGACAAGCATGGAACTGATGTTAAGAAGACACTCCTGAACTTGGAATCCAATTTAGGAAATGAAAAATATAAAATGCAAACTACATCAATTTCAGAATAGAACTATTATAAAACAAAAGAAAAACCAAAAATGAAAGAACTATAGCTGGGACAAATCTCCCACTAAAAACAGCCCACAAAACTAAAGAGCATTATAAAATACCAAATGGAAATACAAAAAAAAAAAAAAAAAAAGGCACAATAATGACTAAACACACTGAATAACAAACAAAAATACAAATAAAAACACTTGGGAAAGAATTAAAAGAAAAAGACTTACTTAATATACTATCATAATCTCAAGAGAAAGCAAAAAATATTAATAAGTCCAGAGTTAAAAGAGGCCATTTATTAACTGATAGATACATCACGTACATAACAGTCCTAAATGTATACACACCTAACAAAACAGCTTTAAAAAAAACACAACTTTCTGCAAAAGCTGATAGAAGAGCCAAAAGGAGAAAGAGAAATTTCCATTGTTTGGGTTGAAGACTTCTTTCAGTGATTCATAGAATACATAGGAAAAAAAATCAGTAAGGATACAGGACCAGAACACTATCACCAAATGCTCTAATAAAGAACATCACTAATATGTGACACAAATTTTTTTCAACTATATGTGGAATGTTAATCAAGACAGGCTGTATTCTGGATCATATAACAAACCTCAACAAACTTAAAAGATGTTTTTAGATGGTAGTGGATTTAAACTAGAAATCAGTTACAGAAAAATAATCTAGAAAATTCACACACATTTAGAAATCAAAGATATCTTTAAAGCTCATTTAGGAGGAATATATAATGACAGATCCTTCTAGGCAATGACGATGAAGCCATAATGTATCAAAAATTATAGAAAGCAGCTTAGGAATTACTGAAAAGTAAATACATAAAATTAAATTTTTATTTTAGGAAAGAATGGAACCTAAAGCCAATAATATAAGATTCCATTATAAGAAATCAGAAATCTATGATCCAATAAAATGTTCAGGAAATAAAGAAAACCTGAACCTACACAATAGGCTCTACAGGAAAGACCTAGAAGACTCATTCTGACACATATCATAATGAAAATATTTGACCTTGAAGGAAAAAACAGACAAACCTTTTGGGGCCTCTAGCTAACATGAACAGTTAGATACACTTACAAAAGCAAGATAATTAGGCTGACATCAGACTTCCAATATATACAAAAGCAAGTCAATGGTACGCACTCTCAACAATTTTTAAGAGACCTACAACTATACAGAGGTCTTAGTGAAAAACAGGGGAAAAGCATCATGACAATGGATTTGGAAATGATTATGATTTCTTCAACAAGACTCTAAAACACAGGCAAAGAAAGTAAAAATAAATAAAATGACCCACATCAAAAAACTTGTGTGCAAAGGATATAATTAGAGGACTGAAAAAGCAACCCACAAATGAAATATGTTAACTTTGAGGAGATGAGAAAAATACAAAAAATATTTGAAAGTTATATTATCTGATATGTGTATATAAAGAATGTATACTGAACTTCTACAACTTAAGAACAACAATAAAACCCCAATAACCTAATTTAAAAAATTGCAAAAGGACCTGAATAGACATTTCCCCAAAGAACATATAAAAATGATCACCACATCATTAATCACTAAGGAAATACAAATGAAGACCAATAAGATTACCACTTGCCACTTATGAGGATGGCTGCTATTAAAAACAGCAAAAACAAAACAAAACAAAACAAACAAACAAAAAAACGAGGGGGGGGGCAGGAGTGTAGCTTAATGCACACTTAACGTGCTCAAGGTCCTGGGTCTGATCTCCAGTACTATAAATAAGCAAAACAAAACATTAGAAAATATAAGTACCAGTGAGGATTTGAACAAAATGCAACCCTATACACTGTAAGTAAAACTGTAAAATGGTGCAGCTACTATGGAAAAACAATATGGTGCTTCTCAAAAAAGTAAAAACAAAATGACCAATTAGATCCAGCAAGACAACTTCTGGGTACATATCCTAAAGAATGATATCTTTAAAGACATGTTATGATTTCACATATATGCAGTAACTATAGTAGTTAAATTCACTGAAAAAAGTAGAACAGTAGTTGCCAGAGGTTAAGAGGAGGAGAAAACAGGGAGTAGTTATTTATTGGATATATAGTTTCAGTTTTGCTACAAGAAAAAATTCTACAAATCTACTGCACAACAATGTTAAATCCACAATGCTACTATACTGCCACTTAAAAATGGTTAAAACAGCAAATTTTTATGTTATGTGTATTTTATCGGTTAAAAATAAACAAAATGAAAGAAAGCAAATTAAGGATTTTATCAGCTACAGAATTCTTAATGTACAAAGAATAAAAATAGTTTTAAATGTGTCTTTTCTGAGGAATCTACTAGAGAATGAACTTTATTCAACCAAGATAACTTAGGAAGACTTGTGCCAATGGACTGATGAACATTTTTGTGAGCTAACAGAAACTCTGGAGGTGAGACCAGGAAGAAATCAGTACTTTAGTTTCCCAGATGATTCCAAAGTGTAGCCAAGGTTCAGAAACACATGTACTTCTTCCTCTACTTTAATTACCGCTGTTCTATCAATTTCTATTTATCAGTGTTCAATATGTGTATCTGCCTGTATTCACACTGCCCTACACTTCATGACAATAGAAATAACTCTATTCCAACAGCAACAAAATCCCACAGAGGGTAATGACTGAGCAGAAAATACATGGGGTACAGGGGCAAAAAACCTCGTTCTGCCATTCAGTATATGGCTTTATGTGATCCGTTTTCTGAACCTGATTCCTGTGTAAGACAGAGACATGTTTTATTTACCATAGCTTTTCTATCAGAAATATGCACCCTGATATAGCTCCATGGTAGAGCACTTGCCTAGCATGCATAAGGCCCTGGGTTTCTTCCTCAGTACCACTAAGAAAAAAAAAAAAAAAAAAGGTACACACAAACTGACTGATAGCTAGTACTGACAAATTAAACATAGGGAAGGCTGAAACACCCATACCTGTTCTCCTGGCTGCTGAGGGCTAGAAGTTGTGGGCTGCTGAGGTTGTTGTGGTGCAAACTGTGAGAGCTGTTGTTGTTGCTGCTGCTGCTGCTGCAGGGTGTTAAAAATGAGTGAACCACCAGGAAGCTATTCAGAATTTAAACAAGAATTTATTAGCCAGTTTGACATTGTTTGTCTGTGAAATATTTGTATTTCTTTATTTCAAAGATAATTTTGGAGCATTTACTATGTCAGGCACTCTTCTAGGCACTGAAGAAACAGAAGTGAACAAAAAGAAAAACAGAACAAATTGACTATTCATAAGAAAAGTCTATTTAAAAGTAATTTTTAAGTGCTATTACTTTGGGGTCCCAAATACATTCACACTTCTTCTTTTTTTTTTTTTTAATATTTAATTTTTTAGTTACCGCCGGACACAACGTCTTTGTTTGTATGTGGTGCTGAGGATAGAACCCGGGCCGCATGCATGTCAGGCGAGCGCGCTACCGCTTGAGCCACATCCCCAGCCCCTACATTCACACTTCTAAACACAAATCTTTGTGCTTCAAGCTAATAGTTAGCTAAATTTAACTCTTCAGTCGTATCAATACCAAAAAGCATTAAATGCATTAGAAAAAAGTTGTGAATAAGAAATGTATATTGACAACCCAACCCAAATCTGTTCTAGCTTTGCCAAAAAAACAAAAATACATGGATTTTAATTTAACATAGTGAGGACTTCTGGAGTTGAAAATAAAATGTATTAGATGTCCATAATTTGCATAGAGACTATTACTTGCTCTCACACTCCAAACCTAAATTAATTTAAATAAAAATTAAGAAGCATTCAGAAAACTCCAGATTAAAAATTAAAGCGATGCTTTCCAAGTGTACCAGAAATAAAGTTTTTCCATTTTATGCTGTGTAAGGGTTTAAGCTATAAACATTTGAGGTCCTCAGAATAAACTCAAAGGAAATTCTAGCTACAGAACACTTAGGTTTATACAGTTGGGACCAAAATAAAAAAAGAAAAATCCTTTAGTCAAAAAACCTACATCTAGCACAGATCACTGGTAGGTAAAATGACACTTAGCATAGGCATTCAGCATAGCTGAATGTTCCTTTCCCAATTAGTAAACAGTAAATGGAGGAAAAAATATGACCTGATAAAGTGGCTCTGTTCTTGTTATAAAGGATTTCCTCACTCCTCTTAAAAGCGGAAAAAAGTAGCTGGGTGCAGCGGGTATGCCTGTAATCCCAGCGACTCAGGAGGAATAGGCAGGATTCTTGAGGCCCAAAGCAATTTAGCAAGACTCTGACTCAAAATAAAAATTAAAAAAGAAAAGGGCTGGAGATGTGGCTCAGTGGTTAAGTGCCCTTGGGTTCAATACCCAGTACCAAAAAAAAAAAAAAAAAGAAAGAAAGAAAGATGGGAGAAAGTCCCCAAGAGAATTTCAAAAGCAATATGGTGTAGGAATAAACCAATGTGGGAGCTGTAGCTTACTGGTAGAGTGCCTGACTAGCTGTGCAAGGCCATGGGTCCATGGGTTCAATCCGAAGCAACACACACATGCACACACACCATGCACACACACAAGAAATAAACCAATATGATATGTAGTCTTCTCCATATTGTAAGTATACTATTCTACAATTACAGACTGCCAATATTGATACTACGTAATTTTTAAGAACTAAGTTTTACATTTTAACTTCTAAACAAATTTCCAAATTTGTTATTCATAAATACCAGGTTGGTTGTTATTTCCCAATAATCCACAGCTATGCCACTTCATATATCAGATATTTATATTCAGGTCTTCCTTTAAAGTCTCCATAGATAATCTTATCCATTTTCCACACCACTAGCTTATATCTGACTCCCCTTTAAATTAAAAGACCTAGCATAAGACCTGGAATATTTCAAGTCCACAATGTGTACTAAACTCTTTATATTCTACCTTTCTTTATGAGTATGCTGACACAACAACATGTACAAGAAAGGCAAAGCTTCATCATTAGATACATATTACAACACAACAAATGTTTGTTTACAGAATGACCAATAAGGTAATTGCCACTGCATTGAGAAATCATACTTTCCTTGGGAAAAGAATACATATCCATTTTTAAAATCTCCATTCAAGCACAAACTATTGTAAGCAAACGGTATAATATATGTATACATAAATTATCTGTTGAGAAATTAGTAAGTTATCTACTACCATTGTCATAAATAAGTGCATTCCTGGGTAAATGTAAACTCTCTCCATTCAAACAGATAGTTCTAGATAAGGCAGGGCTGCTGGAGTCAAAGGAAGTGGGGTCTAAAAAGTGCTGATTCTTTCTCCTTATTCACCTGACTACAGAAAGGTAGCAATAGCCATAGCTTTAGAAGATTCTGAAGAGACCTCAAAATTTCAAATGCTAATAGGTAGATCATATAAAAAAAAAAGTATATAAACTTTAATCAAAAATGATGCTTCAGTTTTACCTGGAGTAGATTTAAAGGCCTGAGACTTGAAGTATTGTTTAAACCAAATGGAACACCTGTTAAATAAAACTCATGGTTATAATGGAATTAAAATTTTATTACTTATGAAAATAATCTATACATCAGTAAAGACAAACATATTTAATATCCTTTCTCCATGATACTCTTATTTTCCATACTTCTAAAAATATCTTAAAATCAAAAAAGCACATTTTCTTCAAAATTTCAAAACTAAGATTTTATTCAAAGATAAGGAATATAGGATGTACATTATATTCTATATCTCAGAAACAGACTTATTTTTCACTATTCTGACTGATGGCTGAACAACAGTAATCCTGAATTATGGGGACACCATCAATACAAAACTATCACTGTTGTGCAAATATATTTCAGTTACTGGCATCTATTTACACTTCTCAGTACCACGTAATGTGTATATATTATAATAATCTTATCTCTGAAAACTGAAGTACAAAAGCAAATAATCAGAATGCTAAAGAATGCTGACTATTTGTTAAGGATCAAAACTTAACTGTCAGGAAACAATGCTCTGTTAATTCTGAACTTATTCCTCAAAATCAGGGACAAAACATAGAGCACATCTTAGCTGGGTGCAGTGGTACATATTCGTAATCTTAAGAGACTCAGCAGGTGGAAGCAGGAGGATTATAAGTTCTAGGCTAGACTCAGTATATTATTGAGACTCTCAGCAACTTAGTGAGACCCTGTCTCAAAATAAAAAAATTTAAAAACCCAGGGATGTAGCATAGTGGTAAAGTGCCCCTGGTTCAATCCCCAATGCTAAAAACAAAATACTCTCCCTTATTTACTACATCAATCTGAACGCTAATTAAAAAATGTATCTATTCTCCGATAATTTTATTAAAAAAAAGATGAGAGCCAAGAAATTCATGATACTATCAAGCATTGTGTAAGTAACTGAAAAAGTATAATCAAATTATAAAAGGATAAAATTGGCTATCCTTTTCAGGAAAAATCCTTGTGAAAAGAAATGGATTAAATAAACTATCACTGTTGTGCAAATACATTTCAGGTACTGGCGTCTATTTAAATTTCTCAGTGCTATGCGGTACATAAAGGTGGATGACATTGGTATGGTCTTTCTAGCTTACCAAAGACAGTTTCACAATTCATTTATTTCTAATAAAACCAACTGAAGTTAAAATAATTTTACTCCCATTTTAAAGCAGATGAAACTTAGGCTAAGGAATAAAAAATAAAATGAATTCTCGAAGGTCCCACATTTAGCCATTGGAGCCATTCATAATTAGTACATCTAATAGAATTACATATCAATATACATATTCTAAATTCAAGATTTGATTCTAACTCCAGGGCTTTTGCTACTAGAGCACATTTGTGCTTTTTGAAATAAGAATATAAGCTAGAATTAGGAAATCATGTTAACATGTTTAAACTATATTCTTGGAGTTCTCTTTCTTCATAATTCAAAAGTTTTGATAAATTTTTCTACACTGTTTTCTTATTAAATTTCCTCAACTACTCCAATAAAAATACCACAATGAATACTACTACTACTACTACTATAAATGATGACTATTTTTGAATGCATGTCTCAGACATAGCTTTAGCACTTCATCTTTTTTAACTCATTTAATCTTTATAACCACCAGGCAAATAATTATTGCTATCCCCATTTTACTTAGAAGGAAAATGAGGCACAAGGATAATTTCCCAAGATTACTCAACAGTAAGTTGCCCAACTTGATTTCAAACTGAGGCAATTCAGCTCCAGAATGCAGGCTGTTAGCTACCATACTATGTTGACGCTCTTGAACAACATATATTTTTAAAAAACATTTATTTTCCCTGGAATATGACTACATTGATAGCAATAAAGCTAGCAAAATTAATTTTATTATAATGTTTAGGAAGCAAAAGATATAATGTGCAAAGACTTACAGGTTTACCAAGTTTCTCCACAGAGGCTTATTGTTAAGTAGTTTTCAATTCAGCTATTATTAATTTTAAAGGCTTTTGAAATGAAATACCTGGGGTATGTCACAAAATAATGACATTAAATGTCTTTAGTAATAACCTTAAAATAACATTGTTAAATTTAGCATGTACTTAAATTTTTTTTTTTTTAGAGGTTATTATTCCAATATTCTGACCTGCTTGAGAAGCTGCCTGCATTGCACTGGGCAATGCATTTGGTAGCAGACCTCCTGAGGGTAGAAGGCCACTCAGGTTTATTCCTGCAGGAGTTATGGCACCAGTATTACAGCCCAGCATGGGGTTTGAACCACTCATCAAAGCCTGGGCCCCACTGCAGGAGAACAAGACAAAGCATTAAACTTGCACTGTAAACAAGAAATCAAAAATCAGCCACATATTTCCTCAGATTAAAAAACAACAAACTACAAAACAAACTCAACTAGTTATTTCTCTACCTCAGTTTCTAGGTTTGGTGTCATCTTAACGACATAAAGTGACAGCTAAATTAAGTTTTGAGTATATATCAAGATTTTAAAATATAATTTAGAGAAGTAAAGTGCTAAGCAAGGGATTAAAAGATGTTAAGAGGATAAAATGAAAGTCCAGGCTGCTGTCAATATGAAATATCTTAATGTAGGTAACAGGAATTTCTAAAATGAAAACATACATGTGAGGCAGCTTCTGTCCATACCTATGCTATTCTCTTTCAGTTTGAGTAATACGCTATTCTTAATTTCACAAATATGAATTTAAATTGGTCAGACTATCTCTACAAAAGAAAAAAAAGAAATCAGGACATCACTGCAAACTTACCAAACAGAGCCCACTACATTGATGAAGTTAAGTCCAGCAGTGTTTGCCATGACCTGGGTGGCCGTGGTTCCTGTAGTTATAGATGTTACCATGGTGGAAAGAGGAATGGTCGTTACAGGCATTGCCTGGCTCAGAGACTTTTGCTGCTGAGCAAACTGAGTTAACAAAGTGGGCTGAGGGGTGAAGCCTGAATCTTGGGGAGTAGGGGTGGCTGAAGGGGTACTAGGAGTTGAACTCTGAGCATCAGGAGGGTGTGGGGTCGATGAAGGGGTTGGTGTAGGAGTAGATGGCTTAGGAGTTCCAGATCCTGCTCATTGAGAAAAATAAAAATTGCTAGTTTGTTATAAATGGCCAGTCCTTTTTAAAATAAGGTTAATGGAATCTTACTTAGCACTGACAATTTGTTCCAGTTTTTTTTTTTTTAAGCAGTTAACTGCAAGTGTTAATTTCTACACATGATACATGAGTGTTGCTACACTCAATTACAATTAAGGATGCAGTATATCACCTAAAAATCCCATCCAAGATGCTAATAGAGTAACAGTAAAAATATACATTTGTATTCTACCACAATACCCATTTAAAAGTTAGTTTCCCACATGCTGCCTTTGGCCTAAAAAGTTCAA
Source organism: Spermophilus citellus (assembly GCF_964194105.1). Taxonomy (NCBI): domain Eukaryota; kingdom Metazoa; phylum Chordata; class Mammalia; order Rodentia; family Sciuridae; genus Spermophilus; species Spermophilus citellus. Next base: position 33,176,823 of record NC_138182.1, read on the forward strand.
AAGGAATTCAAATTAATTTTTGTTATTCATGATCTCACTAATTCAAGACTTCTTTTAAAAATACTGCTTATTTAGTGTAACAGTCTGAGATAAACATTTAATAAATTACATATGGTTAACAATCTTATTTGGCACCTAAATATATGTATTTAAGTCCTAACACATCAAGTTTATCCTGACAAACAAATTTACAAAAAACAGTAGCAAAGCAAATATTTGATAGATAATACTGCATCTTTAACAGTAACTGTGTACTTCTGTTTAAATGTAGAATGTTTAGAAAATCTGTTGTGAATGAAGTATGCACAGTTTATCAATTAAAAAAAAAATGAAAACAAAAAACAAAAACCAAAAAGTAAAACCAAAAGCTCTTGAGGTGTTTTCTTTTTTAGCTTTCATGTCCTGCAGAAAGAAAGGAAAGAAATGTGAATGTCCAGAAGCTGTCACTCCACCCTTACTTAAAGTAACAACTGTGTGCAGTAGATTACCATAATCCATACCCACAACATAAGTAGTGTGAATAGACTTTCAGAAAATTTATATATTTTTCTTTGTGCAAAACAAGAAGGCAGAAAAATGACACCTTTTGAGCTATCAAGATGAAGATGTTTATATCTAATGCAAAGACCATCCTATCACTGTGCAGTGTACTAAAACTTTCAGCACGTGATTATCTATTAAAAAATCTAAAAAACTGGAATGCTTTTTTCCCAAATTGATACATGAAACACTCTTATTTATTAATTTGAAGAGATTCTCCAAAACTAATTCCTACATTCTTGTATAACTCTTCTTCATGTTAAAAAAAAAAAAGAAACCAGTAGTAAAAATTACACTTTAATGTCTATAGAATAATGCTTCAGGATAATCACATTTTAGTAACTGACAACAATTTATAAAAGATTATAGAAGTGTTTTTGAAATATTGGTTTTCAATTTATTATATCATCACCTTGAAACCAGTTGGCTTCTTACATATACAAAGGTAGGACCTGTAGCAACAACTCTTAATGACATTTTTTTTTTTCCGTATCAGTCACATAGTATACATAAAATGTAAAAATGATCCTAGGGTACACTGAAATAAAAAATATTTTGGTTTCTTATTGCCCACGTGTAACTACCAGATTATTTTTTTTAAGGAGAGGTGTAGGTTGCAAGTCTAAAAGGAAAGTATACTCAGAGTGCATACATAGATACAGAAAAACAAATACAATTACAATAAAACACAGTACATACAATCAACATGAGCTCTGCCTGATGCTTCTTGCAACTTATACATTTTGAATACACAGTACATGCAGATTTCACTTTCACAGGTTGAAAAAAGTTGTCTTAAAACACTAATGCAAAAGCTTATAATAATTTAATGAAGAATTAAGTTTATGACTCACTTTGTGATGAGCTGGCAGGTGACAGGGCAGCTGGAGAAAGCATGCTAACTTGACTGAGATCCATGGATGACTTCCGAGAAAGACTTGGTGGCTTAGAAGATGGAGGAGGAGTTGGAGATTTAAGAAAGCTGCTGGCCTGCTGTGGTGTAAAATAATTACCTAAGAAGAACATAAAAGTTATTTCTTACAATTATAATCCAAAATTCCATAAATTTTACTTTTTTAGTTGATAGATTTTTATTTTATTTATTTATACATGGTGCTGAGAATTGAACCCAGTGTCTCACACATGCCACACAAGTGCACTACCACTGAGCCCCATCCCCAGCCCCCAAAATTTTAGAAACCAAAGTATGAAGTAGTTTTTTTTTTTTTTTTACAAAAGAGGTTACAATTGTATGTTTCCCACTACTCTACATTATACGAAACTAAGAATTTAAATACCTGATGAACTATTTCCTGAGCTTGAGGGAAGTTTGATGGGTGGAGGTCGATGTTTTACTCCTTTCCCCAATACTGAAGACTGAACTGAACCGGTCTCAGGCTGCTACAAGAGCAACAACAAATATACTTGTTAAAATTAGAATTACTATCACCATACTCCAAGATGAAAAGAATTTATCAACTTTACAAAGTGATCTTACTGGTTACAGACTTAACATCAGGTTTTTACACAGGAATATAATTTTACATGTGATCCATGAAATATTTTACAGCACACATATAGGATGAGGTAAAGACTTCAGAGTAATAGAATAATGAGAAAAAGTCTGAGAAAGAGTAGAATAGAAAGATAAAGGCAAAACTTCTAACCTCTTTATTTTTCTAAGAAAATAACAACTGTTGAGGCCAGATGATTAGCACAAAGGTGTTCATTATACTTTCCTCTATGTCTACTTTGAAATACTTTGATCATAAAAAGTCAAGTAATTTAAAAAAGTAAATTCAAAACTAAAACTCCCCCTAAACCCTCAAAATAGGATCCTTAGATTTCTCAGATCTAATAATCAATTAGGTATAAAAAGTATCAATAACCAAACATACTTCTGTTTCTTTTCCTGGAGAAAGCTGACTCAGACTGGCTGAGCCACTAGAGATGTGCGACATCTTGACTGGACACTTAGCTTCATTCTGGATCAATTCCTGATATTGATTAACAACTCTGAAATATCAGGAGAAAATAGGTATAGGTAAGGATTTAGCTAACCCTGTTTTTTTGGGTGGGTGGGAGTGGGGTGGAGATTCCCAGCGATTGAATTCAGAAGCACTTGGCCACTGACTCACATCCCCAGCCCTAATTTTTTTTTTTTATTTAGAGACAGGGTCTCACTGAATTGCTTAGTGCCTTGCCATTGTTGAGGCTAGCCTCAAACTCATGATTCTCCTGTCTCAGCCTCCTGAGCTGCTGGGATTACAGATGTGTGCCACTGTACCTGGCCGTTAACCCTGTTTTTAACACAAATTTATTATGTAATAAATGAGTGATGTTATTATTGGAAAAAAAAATATTCCACCTAACTGAACACAAAAATTAAAATTAGGCAATTTATCTTTGAGTTAAAAGTGCATTCTTCTAATCTTTTAAATGAAAAGTTAATGTGTAAAATATTTTGCTAATTAATAGTCTAAAGCTGTATTTTCAACAGAGAAATTATAAGGAACAATTTAACCAATAAGCAGTAAAGAAAGTACTCATTTTGCCTTTCTGTTAGATTTGGATTAAATAAAGTATTATCAAGAAACCATTTTCCTTAGTTATAGCAGATTATCTATGTTTTTCTTTTAATTTAAAATAAAACTAGCTGAGCATGGTGGTACATGCCTGTAATCTCAACTGTTTATGAGGCTGAGGGGAGGAGGATGGCAAGATTAAGGCTATTTTCGGCAACATAGCCAGATCCTGTCTCAAAAAAAAAAAAAAAAAAAAATAAGAAAGGACTGAGATAAAGTGCCCCTGGGTTCAAACCTTAATACCAAAAACAAAACAAAACAAAAAGCCCCTATATTTTAAACATAATTCTTTTAATTATTTTCTTAATTCTATGAGAAAAACACCCTAGATACTTAAAGTATCAGGAAAAAGCACTTGTGTCTTGCAATCTCATCCCATAAAAATTACAATTCTTTTTTTTTAAAAAAGAGATTCATTTTTTTTAAAATGGGCCTTTATTTTGTTCATTTATTTATATGCAGTGCTGATAATCAAACCCAGTGCCTCACATATGTCAGGCAAGTGCTCTACCACTGAGCCATAACCCCAGCTCCAAAAAAAAAATAACAATTCTTAATAGTCTAATATACCACATCTTATCAGTGATCCTAGGATCACAGGATTTTGAAGTGAGAAAAAAACCTTAAGACTTTTCATTGTTCAATAATCTAATTTTACATCTGGGGCCCACAAATATTAAATGATGTTATAGTCAAACAATTAAAGGCATAACTAAAATAAAAGTTTATGACTCATAATATAGATCAAATAATCTATCCTATAAAGGTAAAAAAGTTTTTCATATCTATCCTGCCCAAAATGAAAAGATGAAAAAATACATTTTGTTTTACCTCTCAGCATCAGTCTTTGACCCAATAATGAACCTAAAATGTTAAAGAGACAAAAAGGATTAAATAAATGTCTTAAGAGGCCCCAAGATTAGTTTTGTGCCTTTTCTTATTTTAGTCATGATAATATTATAAACTGATTTTAAATCATTAAAATGTCTGAAAACATTTAAAGTTATGAAGCAAACTGTTACATGCATTATGACATAGTCACGTGATAAATTTGGCTGATTTAACTTAAGGAAATGTATTTTTGTCAGAAGAATTATTTATGAAATATAATCTGGGCTAGAAATCACTAAGTACTAGACGTGCCATAATAAAATCATTGAACTACTGTGCAAAGGCCTTTGGTGTTCTTTGCTCAATCTTCAATTCTGGAAATCATTCTTATTATCTTTACAGTAGGACCTTAGGATATTTTTCAGACAAAGAAGATGGTTTATTGCCAATTCAAATAATTATCTTTACCAAATCTTTTTTTAAAAGTTTGACATTTATTATGACCTCTTAACAGATTAAAATGGTTTTTAAATTACCAATTTGAATGATCATCTGTGGATGAGCTGAAATATAAAATGAAAAAAAAAAGCTTGATTAATGCAACTGAAACTGTGATTTCATAGTTTTTAAATAAGGTTATTTATGAATACAGAATAATTGGAAGATAATAATCATGCAGCATTTTCCCAGAAACCCCCTTATGTAATGGCCAAAGATTCAAATTGTCTTCCTGTCAAACAAAGTATTAGTTGGATTTTGGACGAATTTTTCACAAGAAAACATATATTATACCTTTGTACTCCAGAAAAACTTACAAATTTTAAATAAGCAATGTAAGTCTTTATAGGAAGATTTTTAAAGCATGTAATCAAAATAACTAATCTTTGTATTCTTTTAGCTGAGGAATCCCTGACTACTACTTTCTATTCTTATTGACTTTATTTTAGGTATTGGTGACATTGCTCCACAGACCAGGTCCCCGCCTTTTTTTGCTCAGATGCTGTTTTTGCTTCTTTTCAAAGCAGTATCAATAAAATTAAAAAACAAAATGACTCTGCTTGCTTTGGCAGTACACATACTAAAAAACAAAATGATTTAAATTGTAAAGTGCCCTAGGGTTTAATCCCAAGTATGAAATAAAGCCATAATGTGTATATAAGATCAGCAATAAAATAAAAAAAAGAAAACTAAACACTGACACTCTGTGCTAAATATGCATAGCACATATATTTTGGAAGATTAACTATATAAACTGCCAACATAAATATACCAAGAAGGATATCTCAGGAAGATCCTTTAGAGCTAACATAAAAATAATTGTACCATGGGGGTTTTAAAAAAAGTAACTATCATTATTTTAAAAAACTCTGACAACATGGCAACTACAATATAAACTTACTCACATCAGTGCTACATATAAGAGTTATATAATTAACTAACAACTGAATCCTCAAAGGCAAATTTGTATTCATTAATAATTCAACAGCAGTTGCTAAATAAATTCTGGTTGACTGATTTTGTCCATTACATATTTAACAGAACTCACTGGGATGGAGACATCTGGCTGTCACTTTCTTCATCTGCTTTACATGGCTGTATTTTACCATAGTAAAGTGGATCACCAAGTGACTGCAAGATGGTCAGCTTTGTTTTCTGATACTGATTACCAGCTTCACATTCAAATACATAATCATCTTTTACATCCTGAAAAACATAGGGCATCCCAAACAAAACCTTCTCAAGCAAGCAATCAGAATTAGCAAAAGTTGGAAATAAATGATACTCTAAAGTCTGGCAATAGAAAGACACATGGAACTTAAACTATAGAAATGTTTAAGTCTGCCTAATAAAGCTCAGAATGGTTCTTTTCTGATAAAGTATAAACATATATGTTAGGTATGAACATGTAATGATACTAATAAATGATCAATAACATTACTTATTAATATACATAATCAAAATCCTAAATAATCAAAATGCTAACAATAAACATTCATTGAATACTGTTCTTAACACTGTATAGGTACTGCTTCATGTAATCTTCACCACTATTACCTCCATGCTAAAGATGAAGGAAATGAGGAGAGATCCTCCACCCTGTATTTTAAACCTTAGTGCTGCCCTGCCACTCTATGTTCTACAGGGAGGTATGGGATTTTTATATGGTACTTTAGGAATGAGAGTTCCAATGGAATAAGCCTGAGAAAAATATGGCCGAATTCCATATATTGGAGATACATATGTCTATATGTAACTTGGATGAAAAAATAGAGGATAAAATTTCGAAAACAGATCTGTTTTTGTCATAGCCTATCCTGTCACACATAAAATATTCCTACGTACAAAACATCTCTTTTATTATTTCACTCCTAGGATTCATCTAATTTAATACATTATGCCTACTTTTCCCTTTAAAAAGCTGTTATTGCAGTTAGAAAATATTAAAACTTTTCCATTAAAAAACATCCTCAGATGAATGTATTAATTCATAAAAGAAATCAAATAAGGACTAACAACATGCAACCAAAAGTAAAAATGCAGTTCTGCATTAAAATTTTTCTTAAAACAGAAACCATATAGACAAAACAGTTATTCTCTAATTTACTGAACCTGTTGGGAGAAGTGGTGCATGGCTATAATCCCAGAGATCTGGGAGGCTAAGGCAGGAGGATCTCGGAGGCCAGTCTTAGCAATTTAGCAAGGCTCTCGGTAACTTAATGAGACCCTGTCTCAAAATTAAAAATAAAAAGGGCTGGACATATGGCTGAATGAGCACCTCTGAGTTCAATCCCTAGAAAGTTCTTTTTCTTCTTCTTCTTTTTTTTTTTTAAGGTCCCAGGTTAAAAGCAATGTTTAATAAATTTATGTTTAGTAAATTCAGATCTCAGATTACAAACAACATCATTAAGACAGACTAGCAAAGACTACTTACATGGGCTGGCCAAATTGTTGGTTGTGAGTCATCTGATTTGATAGATTTTTCCACTTTAGCATATTTCTCCACCTAAACAATCAAGACAACAGTTACAATGGGATCAGTTTTCAGACTGAATAGAACAATGTAACTCAATAATATAACCGACATAAGAATTCTTGAATCATTATAATATACCAAATAATTATGTTTACTAGTTTAAAATTCTCCTGTTATTTTATAAAAACATGGTTAATACAAATCAAATTAGAATATCTTCAGCTATTATATAAATTTAATAAACACAGCTGTGTTTCTGCCTCTATTTTTTATTCCATAAGATGAATCACATTTGTTGTTTAGAGACTTTCCTTTAGGAAAACTAGAATATCAAGAGTTAAAATTCAGGATCTTGTCTTTTTTGGCAGGGTTTTAAATGAATAGGAGTTATCATGTATTCGTGGTAATACACAAACTATAAGGAGATTAGGAAAGATAAAATATTAAAATTGAAAAGATGTTTTAATTTTTTTCTACTTTCTAGTCATAATTGGGCAATATATTCTGCATTCATAAGACTGTGAACTAAATATTCTCACCATCTCGGTAACCATGATCTTAAGAAAAATTTGAGGTTGAGGTGTAGCTGAATGGTAGAGCTTGTGCTCAGCATACACAAGGACCACCCAAAAAAACCCTCAAAACAAAAAAGGAAAAAGTAATTTAGATTCACCTGAGTACCTATTTAAAATACAGATTTTTATGTTCCTCTCTTAGAGATCTCAATTAAGTAGGTCTGAAGTAGGGTTTGAAACCTGTATGTCTGATATCCTATATGATTCTGTTGACTGAGCCAGACTGAGAAACTTTGTTATTAGGGCACTGCTGTTTAAAGTTGTGGTCTACAGGCCTTACAACATAAACTAGAGGCTTGTGAAAATGGCAGCATCTCAGTTCCAGCCCAGACCTGAAACAGAACGTGGATGTTTTTTAACTGTAATGCTGAGGATTGAACCTACAGTCTCATGCACAATGCTCTACCACTGAACTATATATCTTGAGAATCAACAATTCAATAAATTCTCCAGGTAATATATACATTAAAACTTGAGAAATACTGCTTTAGACGCCTACCCTTCCCTCCAAAGTTAAATTTCACCATTTTTACAACTTACACTAATGATCTATTCTCAGAGTTGTATACACACTCTATAGATGCTATTGTGTTTTTGCTTTGGACAACTTTTTACAAAATCTTAATAAGAACAGTGCATGTACTAACCAAGGAAGATATGAGAGAATAGCAAATATATGAAAAGAATACAATTGTAAAGAAGTGGGTGAATAATAAAAAGAACACACACAAAAAAAACCAGAAAAGTAAAATATAGACCCTTTTCACAATATTCCTCTCATATCTTAAATCATTTATAGTTGATGTGCATTATGGACCAGTAAAGAATATTGCCTAAGATTGTTCCTAATTTTGGCCACTGCTCCAAAATTAATAAACTCAACCAGATTCAGAAAAAAAAAGCATCATTAGAAAATTATGAAGAAATACCAAAAAAAAAAAAAAAAAAAAAACAAAACAACAACAACAAAACAGAGACATTTCATGTATATTATGTTATACCATATTTTTCCACATTTTTTGGAATTTTTTTTGTAATTGTGGCTCCAAACATAGAAAGGGTTATGTTCTGATATAACAATGTGAAGAAAATACACCTTTTAAAAATGAGCAATTTATTAAATAAATCAATTATTGAGATAGACAGTACTAACTATCAAGGATCAAATTTAGAAACTTATGCAGACAAAAAAAAAAAAAAAAAAAAAAAAAGCAATTATGGAACTGACTTACATCCACTTCAGAAGGAATGGCCAAATTACAGGGACTCCTTTTCCACATATCTACACACTAAAAAGTGAAAAACAGTATAAATATACCAAAAATTCAAAAAGGCAAGTTTTCTGGTATGGTAATGTTGATTTAAAATACTTACATTTCCTGCTTTAGAAATTTTGAGGTCATAATGCTGACCTGCTTTTCTTTCCTTTCGTTTCTGTAAAAAATCCAGTAACCTCAGCTGAGGAGGAGGTGGACAATGAGACAGGTCTTGCTGCCGATTCAGAGAGGACCTGGAATATCTCTTGAAACACCTGCAATATTAAAAAATTTGAACTAAACAAAGGTAATAAACTCACAATATACATATGGGTTTAAACTAGCAAGCACTGATTATGTAATTAAATCATATCCAAGCAATGTCCTTGGCACTGGTAAAATAAAAATGAGCAAGACAGATAAAATTCCCATTATCGTGAGGCTAGCTAATAGTCTAGAGAGGGAGAGAGATGTTCAATTCCCAAGTAAACAGATAATTTTAGATTTTAGGGAATGATAAGCAGTAGGAGAAAAATTAGAATTCTGTGGTGTATAAGTTACAAGGAGGGCAATACCTAGGGAAGGGAAGAACCCTCTGAAGAAATGAAATAAGTTAAGTACAAATGAAGGAACTAGTCATAGAAAGACCTGGATAGGGAGAATTATTTCAGATCCACGCATGTAAGAAGCTGGAAGTCATCACTGCATCCTAACAAGTAAAAGACTTAATAAACCCAAAAACCAACAATTCTTTGATCTATCAAAGAGGTGAGGTCACAGGACAAATCACTGTCCCCAAATTTGGAGAATAGGCCAATTGAAACATCTTGGCTTGCTGAGGAACAAACTTCCTTGGTAACCAGTGCTGGGGGCACTGTAACCTAAAGTTAACTCATCAATTACTGGAGGCTCAGCATGGTCAAGTATGAGATTAAAACTATGGGGAGATCCAGTCACTGGGAGGCCACACACTTTTTTGAGTTTTATCTCTAAGAGGTTAAAGAGGTCTCACAGTAAATAATGGAGAAAAATCTCATTCTCCCCACAAGGAAAGGGCAAAGAAAAAAATTTTTTTTAAAATTTTTGTACTAGAGATTAAACCCAAGAGTGCTTTACCACTGGGCTACACATATGCAGCTCTTTTAATTTTTTTTTTTTTTTGTATTTTGAGATAGGGTCTTGCTAACTCATTAAAGCCAGCCTTGAACTTTCGATCCTCATAGCTGGGATTACAGGCATGCACCACCATGCCCAGAGAAAAGGAATCATTTTGAAAGATGGGAGAAAAAGTATTTGAAGCAGAGAGAATAATTTTAAAAGGTACTACAATGGGAAAAATTCTGATCTGTTTCAGAAACAGAAAACTAGGTTTAACTAAAGCACTAAAGGTTAGGTAAGATTAGAGATCAAGGCAAGAATCTTACAGACCAATAGTAATGTATTTAGATTTAATGTGAAGTGCAATGCTTTGGGGGAAGTTTTATTAAGGGGCTTAAGTTTAAGTATGATCTAGTTTACTTGAATGGCAAACAGACTGGGAGGGAATAAAGGCTGAAACAGAAAAATCAATTATAAATTTATTAGAGGGGGAAGATGATGGTGGTTTGAAATAAGGTATGGGCAACAGGCCTGGAGAGATATAGACAGAGATACAAAGAAGCTACAGAACTGCCAATAAATCCTATATGGATTTACTCCAATATTTCCAATGCTGTAAACTTTTTCTCTTAATATACTATTTGTAGTAAATTATGAAACTTAGAAAATGGGTATATTTTTGAACCTTTTCGAATCTGAAGTTTCAAAGTGAATAATCCAAATAATTTCATAAAAAATAGTTAATGATGGGCCAACCATTCCCTTAGCCCAAATATGCATTCTTTTGTTAAGTAGAAGAAATAACTAAAACATAAGACAAATTGCTATGTTATAAGAGAAATAGATTTCTAAAGCTGCTATTTTCTCAAATCTTAAAAAAAAAAAAACCCTGTTTCCTCAAAAGTAAAATTAACAAAAACTAAACTGGTTATTGAATATCAGAAAGTAATTAAGAAATTATTCTTTTGTTCACACTTGGTCTCTTCTCAGCTTCTCTACATTTTTGGTAAACAGACTACAAATTTACAGTAAGTTCTTTTAACAGACTAGAAAATATATTACAGGAGCAAATATTACAAATTCAAAACACATAAAACAATATGAAAATACCTATTTTCCAATTTAAAAAAAAAAATCAAGAGCACTTATTCCCTTGAAGAGAAAATCACTATAAATAGCAAAATTTAGAGCTATTTATCAAATAGCTTGATATTGATTCACTCTTTTCCCCAAAGGCAATTACCGTTTCATTGGGCGAGTATTCATTTTTTGCCTATTATAGAGCAGTCTGTTTGCAGTACAAGTTACTGCAATCGAAGGATCAAGACACAGTGGTTCAGCTGTAGCTAGAATCAGTTGGCTTTCAAGTAAAAGTTTGTCTTCCTGAAATGTATAAAAGCATATGTCAGTATCGGACTAAAATAATCATACATATTTAAGCTAGAAATATTGTCTGGAACTCTATTAAAGATCACAGTAAAACACAGTAAATCAAGTTCCAAAATTAGTGTGTAAACTTTGGAACTTGACAATGTAAAATAACTCTTACTGCAATTCATTATCTGTATAACTGTATGAAATGGTTAATTATAAAAATGAATATTCATCAATTCAACATTTATTTACTTAATACCTAAAACATGTTAGGTTCTAAGATTTGGGAATAAAAGCCATGAACAAAATAGATGAAATCCTCTGCCCTTATGAAGCTTACAAGGTCATGATGGATTACAGTTCTTTCAGTAACTGAAAAGGAACACTCCCATTCTAAACTCAGCTTGACTACTTAATAATAATAAAAAAATGACTATATTAACACTGGCAAATTCTATATATCCATGTCCAAATCCAAAGAAGATACAGCCTTTTTTTTTTTTTTTTTGTGGTACCAGGGATTGAACTCAGGAGCACTCAACTACTGAGCCACATCACCAGCCCTTTTTGTGTTTTATTTAGAAACAGAGTCTCACTGAGTTGCTTAGCAGTCTCGCCTTTTTCCTGAGCCTGGTTTTGAACTCTCGATCATGCTGTCTCAGTCTCCAGGCTTTTTACTAGTATCACATAACTTTACTGAATCCTATTCTTCTGTTTAACAATTTAAATTTTTATTAATTATAATACTTTTTTTTTCCACCACTGGGGATCAGAGAAAACAGGGCTTCAAACACATTAGACAAGAACTCTGCTGCTAACCCCAGACCTGCTATAATAATTCTTTTAAAGTCAAGTAAGTAAATTAATATTGCTGAAAACTAAAACTTTTGAAAAATTTTTTTGTTTCACTCAACTTTTTATTATGGAATCTTCTACACACAAAAGGAAAAGTGTGATGACTTAATTTCATTTAATGAAATTTACTTTGTTTTTGTTTTGCTGGAAAAATTTAAAATACATCTTGGAAGTTGCATTATTTCACATGGGAGTTTTATTTTTTTAATGTCTACCATTTCTCTTACACTAATTTAGTTGCAATTTCCCTAAAGAATCTTCCCTCAGATACTATCTAGCTGCCTAAAATAGTTTATACAGAAATAATAGAATAAATATTATACTCTCTACTTTCTCAATTCTCAGAATAGGAACATCCATAAATGTTAACCAATGAAGATTATGCTTGAATATTTTTAAAACCTTAGAGATGAAAAAATAATACATCAAATTAAAACACAACACTTAACGGTTACAGATGAATTCTTATTTTATAATCACATTTCAAAGACAGAATAATTTTCTTTATTAATTATTCCTCTCTAAATTAGCAGAGAAATAAGTAAATACCCTTATAACTAGACATCTCACAAACACTGCTGAGCCAAACCTCAGGAGCAGGAGAGGTCCCCTAGTGCCAAAACAACCAGTAAAAATGGGAAAAGACAAACTAAATAAAAAGATAAAAGAACTAAGTTTCACATTACACATCAGGTCAGCCTAACTGGGATCTCAGTCATAAGCAATTGGGACCAAGTCATTAAAGTTCCTCGAGGGATTTACTGCATATACAAAGATACCCTTAACTTCTAAAACTCATAAAAGAAGCCCAGTTTTTTGCAGGAAGAACTTAATACATGAGTAAAAATATGAGCACAAAGTAGCTTTTACTTAATATTTACCCTATAGTTTGCTCATTTGGAATTAAAAAACAAAGCAACAGGGCTGGGGCTATGGCTCAACAGTAGCACACTTGCCTGGCATGCGTGAGGTACTGGGTTCAATTCTTAGCACCACATATAAATAAATAAATAAGGTCTATCAACAACTTAAAAAATATATATATATATAATATATATATATATTATATTATATATATAATATAATATATATTATATTATATTATATATATATATATAAACAAAAACCAAAACAACAAACCTGGGTCCATTTATGGTTATCACTTGTTATTGAATGGACATCACAGATTAAAGTCTGGAAAAAATAAAATTTTAAAAAATCCATTAACATATATTTACACAAACATATAAATACTTAATAAATAAGACTAACTAAAATTTTAAAAACCACTTTCTAATTAAACATTACTTACCTGCATTGTTGGACGTAAAAGAATGTGCCTACTTTGGTAACCAGGAGATTTCATATTACTGAATTGCCTGTAGTCACGAATTTCTGCTATGACACATCCACAATGAAAAATATTAACCTGTTTAGAATAAAAATATTCAAGCAAATGTCATTTTTTCAACAACCTATGTAAGTATTTTGTACTAAATGTTTCACATTCTTTCAATTTTTATACATTATTTCTGGCCACTCCTATATTCTTGGTTTCTAGTTATAGACTGATGCATCTACAATATCAACAGATCAACTTTTGACATTTTCACATTAGTGGAGTTACAGATCCTTGGATTGTATTTGGTCCTTATTAATAAAAGGAGGAAAGCCAACTATAAATTCAAATTAAAAACCACCTATTTCTACACCCAAATACAAGAGCCCCTAAGGATGACTTCCATGGTCACATTCACACCATCATGTTTTTCATCCATTTAGAACTTTTAGACTGGGACTTTCATGTTACCTGTCAGTCATACCTGTGTTCAATCTTTTTAACAAGTATTTATTGACCAAGTACAATGTATACTCTGACAGGAATTATTCAAAAAGCTTCACAGATACAGTGGTAAGACAACTCTTACTCTCAGCATAGAAAGACAGGTAGTAAACAAGATAATTTTAGACAGTGATAACTGCTTTAAAGAAAATAAAATAAAAACCTCTCTGAGAGGAGTGAGTTTCAGCTGAAACCTGAATCACAAGAATGATCCAGGGCAAACCACTCTAGTGAGAAATAGCAGAGAAAATGCCTTCCAATAGGAATAAGCTTGGTTTGATTTCGTACAGAAAGAAGACAAGGCAGGTTGGAGTGTAGTGAGTAAAAATCAGAAGATGAAGGCAAACAGGAAAGCAGAGATTTTGTGCAGTTAAGAGTGCATAGAGAGGAGGATTTTACTTTTCCATTTTTGCTTTATAAACCTTATCTGGCTCTCTGTGATTTTAGAATGAAAGCAGGAAGTTTAGGAAGGGAACCATGGCATATCATGACCAGTTTAAAGAGAGAGATGATATTTGCTGATGGACTGAAGATGGAAGGAGAGGGTAAGGTCATCCATTAGAATGAAAGAGACTAGTGATAAAATGAGATTGGGAAGTAAAATAAAAAGTTCTGTGTTCATCAGGTTAAGTTTGGGGAACTTATATATCCAAGTAAATATGTAAGTATAAAGCTTGGTGGAATGATCATGATAACAGACATATAAGCATGGGATTAAGTAACATTTTAAAAACAAAAGGAACTGAGATTACCTTGGGAGACTGTTAATTAAAGCACAGAGGGCCTAGGACAGAACTATGAAACACACATATTTACAGGTGGAACAAAGATGATGCAAAGAGAATTGGAGGAATAGGTAAAGAAGAAAAAAAACCAGAAATATGATATCGCAGAAGCCCAAAGAAGGGCATTTCAAGAAGAAAATAGTTATTTGCATTGAACTTTGCTAAGAGATCAATTTAGAACATAAGACTGATCAATTGATTCCCTGCCATGGGGATCACTGTTGATTTGACAAAACAGGTTCTATAGAATGTAGATGTTAAAATGCCAAAAAGGTGAGTAGAGAAAAGAGTGGAATATGATAGAAAGGAGACAATGACTATACACAACTCTGATTAGTTTTGCTATCAGGAGAAGGAGAATTATAAAGCAATAGCAGGAGAAGGAATTGGGGTCAAGATAGAATTTTTTAAAGTTGAGAATACAGAATATTTGCATTCTGAATCTAACAGAGAAGAAAAAACATAGAGAAGAGAGTTTATAATTGTAAGTCCTAGAAAAAGGAAGGACCTAGAAAACAAATGAAGGAACATCTTAGGAATAGCATTTGTTTATTTTAATAGAAAGGCAAAGGAAACGTGTAGAGACAGACATAAAGTGATTTTGGTCAACTAGTCTTAGGAGAAAAATGGGAATTCTCATTTGAAGTTGTTTCTTTCCTCTCAGTGAAGTATCCAATATATTAAAGAGACCCTATATTAAAATAGTACATAAAGAAGGGCTGGGGCTGTAACTTAGTGGTAGAATACCCCTGAATTCAATCCCTAATACCATAAAAAAAGAGAGAAAAACCAACTACAGATGTAAAGACCAGTTTTTGGTTCCCAATTTAAAAAACTTTCATAAATAGCCAAAGAAGCCAGGCACAGTGACCCCCCACTCATAATCCCAGTTGGCTCAGGAGGACTACAAGTTCAAAGCCAGCATCAACAACTTAGGCCCTAAGCAACTTAGCAAGACTATCTCAAAAGGGCTGAGGATGTGGCCCAATGGTTAAGCACCCCTGGGTTCAATGCCTGGTTACCACTCCTCCACACCCAAATAGTCAAGAGTAGTTTCTTATATATTTTCTTGATTGTAACTATAGGGAGATTTCAATCAATAATCTAAATGTTATAGCCAATTTTAAAAGAACTGACTAAATCTGTACATTTCGGTACAGCAAAAATTTTAAATATTCCATAGTAAATCAATTTCTAAATAATGATGTATAATGTCTCATTTCGAGTTCTAAACACTGTTGGGAACAGTGGTAAAGATTAAATATCATTTATCACAAAATAAGCATATGGTCCTTTAGATTCATATAAAATTTGCATACGTATATACTAAAAAAAACCACAGAGTTTTAAAAACTTATTTTAGAGACTGGGTTCTGCTATGTTGCCAAAGCTGGCCTCTAACTCACAGCTCAAGAGTTCTTCCTGCCTCAGGCTTCTGAGTAACTGGAGTACAGGCATAAATCATGTACCAGCAGGACATTTTAAAGAGAAAAAAATTTATACCTGAGATTTTTCTAAAAGATCAACCAAAATAGGAGGTAATTCTTCTGCATCTAAGTATTCAAGTAATTCCCCTTCTTCATAAGGCAGTCGAATGGTTTCAGAATCTTAATTTTAAAACATAAAAGTATATAAAAATGATTAGACTCACCAAAAGGCTTCTCAATAAATAAGTAAAGCCAAAGGCTCTCCTAATGACCTTTAAACCTTATAAATAAACCACATTTACTAAAAAACTTGTTAACTATACTGTATATAACACTTCAGAAAAGAGGAGGACAAAACCCTGACATTTTGGAAAAACATCTGGCATAACATCACAATAAATCACAGTCAGCAGTAATCATAAATGATAAAACTCCAAGATCAAAGAAAATGAAAGTTCACTGAAGACTAATGTCTGAAAATTAGAATGACAATTTGGTACCTCATCTGACCAAAGAAAAGAATTCTCTTGGTATTACATTTTAATTAATTTTCAACACAAGAAAAAATTCTTGACTAGCGTGACTTCCTTATAAAACTCAAGTTATTATACAATATGAATTTTAAGAGACTCTTTAGTTAAATCTGAGTATATTTTAAAACTCAAAAGGCAGTGAGTCTGATTAATTTTGAAGTTTTAGACTCAATAATATATAAAAATGTACATACCTTAAGATACCTTATACTATCTTAAAATATTGTTCAGCAACTGAACAAAAGGAAATTTTGATATTATTTAAAAATCATGTCTTTCTCGAAGACAAATTAGAATACTTTTCAAATGCATGTTCAGGAAGGATAATCATAAGTATTAGAGTAATTTCTTACATTCTACCAAAAGTCATAAAGAAAATTTTAAGATAAAAATGTGCTTTTACCACTAAGTCATCATTGGTTCAAAGGACAAACCACTGAGCAGGTTAAGAAACTAATTTTAAAAAGCAGCACATCCTGCCTGGCAGAGGTATTTTGTGTCATTTATACTTTGTAGTGTCTTACCTGATCCATTTTTTCCCCTGAGCATCAGAGAATATCCCTCATTTCCTGGATATAGATTGACCACTAAACACGACAAAGTCTCTTGCATAACAAGCTTCTCTAACAAGTTCACATTTCTTCTTAATTTCTGCTTTAAAAGAGGCAAAGCTGATGACAATAATCCATTATAACTTTGAAAAATAATGTTATGAATTGACAAAATCCTATCTGAATAATCTTTTGGCACTTCTTCCACATTATAATCCTGAATATATGGGGAAGATCATATGCTATGGCCACTATTCATAGAAAGCAATGTAGACTTGTTTCTACTACTGTATTTTAGAAAATTAATTCATGTCAAAAAGAAAACTGGTATAACCTAGAAAACAATAAAAACAAACATAAAATATGTACTTTCAAATATATAAATAGAAAGTAAAAATCTTAAAAACCTCAATTATTTTAAAAAATCCATTAGGAAATATAATGCACATACATCAAAATCAACAATTTTAGAAAGATGTATGATTAACCTAGTTAAGTCCCATTGTTCCAGATGTCAAACAGCTATAAATACTTAAATTGAGTGGGTTATGGATGATTTCCAACCATTTTAAAGTATTTGGGATAATTTTGTTGAAATATTAAAATTGAAAACTTGGGACTTAATGGGCTATCCAATCGTAGATTCTTGTAGGTTGAATAATTTCTTTCATCAAATCTTATTTAGGAAAGATACTTGAGCCAACAGAATATTTGTTTTTTGTAGAATAAAAAAAAAAAACAGTTTTGAGTACCTTATATTTAACTGCATAACAATATACTAACATTAAACTGAAAGAATTATAAATTCCTATCGTCATATTATAAGAACTCTATGCAATCCGAAAATGAAAACACAAAAGGCAGACAACTCTTAACCACTTTGATTTAAAGCCAGGTGCAGTGGAACACGCCTGTAATCCCAGCAGCTCAGGAGGCTGAGGTGAGAGGTTGGCAAGTTCAAGGTCAGCCTTAGCAACTTAGCAAGAAACTGTCTCAAAATAAAATTTTTAAAAAAGGGCTGGGGATGTGATCATTGGTTAAGCACCCCTGGATTCAACACCTGATACAAAAAACAAAAAACCCTAAAAATTTTTAGTATTTTGAGGATAGAGAAAACCTTCATAATTTGAGTTAAGGCAAAAATAAATTCTGATAGCATGTGTACTTCTTAAAAAAAATATGTTGATTCCCAGTTAAGACTACGAGTTGAAAATTCCTTTCTTTAAAGGCCACATAGTATTTTAGGCTTGTGAGCCATATTGTCTGGGTTCTCAATTATTCAATTCTGCCTTTGTATTTCAAACGCAGTTATGGACAAATGTAAACAAATGAGTGTGATGAGTTCCGGTAAAGATTCATTTATGAAAAGATGAAGTGGGTCAGAGAATCTTTTGACATATATACGTATCTCCCCTATCTTAGTTCTGTCTTGGAGGTGATAGATGTGCACTTGTACTGATTGTGCCAATGGTTTCATGGGAGTATATATAAGTTATGCATGTAAAAACATGAAAATGTAGACTTTAGACATATATAATACATTGCTATGTCACATGTGCTTCAATAAAACATATGAAAAACATACCACAAGATTTATTTATAAATTTAATCAATGTAAAGAGTTTAAAACTTAGGTCAGACATGCTAACTTTTTTGGGAGGAGGGGGATACTGAAGATTAAACCCATAGCACTTAACCACTGAGACATATCTCAGCTCTTTTTATTTTTTATTTTGAGACAGGGCCTTGCTAAGTTGTGGAAGCTAGTTTTGACCTTGCAATCCTCCTGCCTCAGGCTCCAGAGTCATTGGGATTACAGATATGCACTACCACACTCAGCAATATTCATTTTTGAATTAAAGACAGAACAGAAGTTCATAGAACCCTTTAAGGTCCTTCTAACTTGAGAGTTCAAAAGGTATCAAGAAGTTAATTTTATCATGTTCCTATAGCAGACACCTTTATGTTAAATAAATATGAATTAAACAGGTCATAAGCATATTTTGTGACCAAATTCACTTTTTATTACAACATCTGAATTTCCTATATGTTCTGTAATAGTTTTTGACTTTCTAGTGCAAATCACCAAGAGGAAATAGGTTACTTTTCTCCTACCTTAAGTTTACAAATCACCTCTTCAGGGAAAGAAACAGCAAAAGATACATACTATGGCTTTGCTCATGACTTGCCAGTGAGATATTCTGCTTTCAGTTAACACTGTCTCCTATTCCTACCTCAGCAGGTGACCTATGCCTGATGCCAGATTAGCCAGGATTCTGGAAAAGTTGAGAATCCACTAGAGTATGGTTGGAAAAAACTGCTGGTTTACCCACAAAAATATAAATCATTAACTGTTTCAAACCTAATTCCTCCAGATTTCTCTGTTCTACTACACATTCCAAAAGCCACAATACCATAAAAAAATTCACACTTACCTTAACCTCAGGTTCTTTTTCACATTCTTCAATATATAAGTCATAAAGTTTTTGAAATACAGATTTTCTAGAAAAAAATTAATAAAGACAACATACAAAATAACATTAATCATCATAAAATAAATGTTTCAATGATCTCCCCACATTCCCAAAGTTGGGGGCAGAGCTGGGTTGGATATGTTATTTAAAAAAAACTTAGATATTACTAATACAGTCAGGCATCCTGGCACATGCCTATAATCTAACCACCTAGGAAGGCTGAGCAGGAAGATTGCCAGTTCAAGGCCAGTCTTGCAATTCAATGAGACTCTATCTCAAAATAAAAAAATAAAAAAGGGCTGTGGATGTATCTCAATGGTAGAAGACCCCCGAGTACAATTTCCACCACCAAAATAGAAAGAAATTACTAGTGCAGGTTGAATATTCCTGTCTAAAAGGCTTGGGACCAAAATATTTGGATTTTTTCAGGATTTGGAATATTTGATATATATCTAATAGATTTCTTGAGACCCTAGCTTAGAAATGAAAATCATTTCTTTCATATACACTAATACAAATGAAGTGAAGGTAGTTTCATATTTTTAGTATGCCTACAATCTGCCCTGTCACATGAGGTTAGATATGAAATTTTTTACTTGTGACCACATGTCAGGGTAAAAGGTTTCAGATTTTCCAGTATATCAGAATTCCAGATAAGGATCTTCAAAGAAGCTATAACATTTCTAGCCCGGATCCGGGTAAGAGCAATAAATGGTGACATCATATTTCAAGGAATGTAAGATTTTATCAATTAAATGTTCATACCTTCCACTAGATAAATATTTCCTTTTAGGAGGTCTTTGTCGTGCACTTTCAATGACATACTAAAAAAGAAAAGTTTATGAAAACAGTTTGCTTTTTGCTTTGTGTATGAACAAATTAAGTAATGTATATCTAAAACATATGCAGAACTAAACAGGCCATTTAGTCACAAGTCTTTCATGTTAAATTATATCTTACAGCAAAAATAACAAAAAAACAAAACAAAAACCTGCTTAATTTATAATATTAAACAAGTGAAATTTATGCGGCACATAAATTTATGTTGAGTACAGTATTTAATTTCTAAGAATTGTAATTACACAGATCAGAAACATTATCAATGTTTTATAAATGTTCAGAATATGTTTAATGTATAGAAAAGTGTATATCTAATTGCAAGCACTATTTTTTTTTAGCTGTTAGAAAACTTGTTAAAATAGAAAAACAAATGAGGATTCCAAGTTAAGAGATGATCCAAACATTACCTTACATTTTTCTACACTTACGGATTATCTACATGCTTGTCCTATATTAATTAAAATATTCCTTTGAAGATAACACACAAAAATCTCTTAAAATTGAATTTTTTGTCAATTACAAACAATACTAGTTTAATATGTAATTTAGTTGTATCTTACCTCTGCACGATCCAAAGCTAGTTCTAAGGCTTGCTGCTGTAAAAAGTATATTTGGCAGTATTATTTTCACAAAAAAATTTAATAATAATTTAATAAGGATTTGACATTCCTAATTAAGTGCTTAAATGTTTCATTTTCTGAAATAAGTCCAATGTATTCTTTATTTTTCTCCTCCAATCTACTGAATGATCAAGATATGTAACTAAGAGAAAATATAGCACCCTTGGACAGGGTGTTTTTTTGTGAGGCTAATATATAAAATGGCTGGATATAACAACTACAATAATTGAAATTAACAGATCTGCATCTTTCATCTACTTCTTATAGACCCTCATTTTAAGGTAAGAGGGAGAAATATAAAGTTAAACTATATCTTTATTTATGAAACTTTTCTAAAGACACATAAAAAATACTACGTTCCAAACAAAGTTAAATAAATATACCATTAGTGATTTCTTTTTCTAGGGTTGCTTCAGGTACTATGTAGAGTCATAGTATTTTTCATTCACAATGACAGTCCTTTCAAAACTTCAGAGATACAGAACTTTCTATTTTTATTTACAGTATGTTTTAGATTCCAATAATTCAATCTACCAACTTGCATGTGACAAAATATCCCAGCACTGAGGCAGAAGGATGGCAAGTTCAAGTTCAAAGCCAATTTTAGCAATTTAGCAAGACCCTAAGCAACTTAGGGAGACTCTGCCTCAAAATAGAAAGGCTAGGGATGTGGCTCAGTTGTTAAGCACCCCTAGGTTCAATTCCAGGACCAAAAAAAATCAAAGAACAGTTTCCCAGAGAAACTGGTTCCCATGATTCAGAATAAGACTCTTGAGCATAACTCATTTTCCCCAAGAAAATGTACTCTACATACATACTCTTTTTTTTTTTTTCAAATATTTATTTTTAAGTTTCAGGTGGACACAATATCTTTTACATTTATGTGGTGCTGAGGATCGAACCCAGTGACTTGTGCATGCTAGGTGAGCACTCTACCACTGAGCCACAACTCCAGCCCCAACATACATACTCTTGACAACTATACGGTCTTTTAAATTTTGGCCACAAAACTTTAAAGTGAGTTTATATAAAATTATAGTAAACAATCAAATATAAGCTCTTAGGATAATTTTAAATAACCAGTTGTCTGAAGTAAATATTTCATCTTCTGAAATTAAAACTTCAGAAGATATAATGAGATATGCTTTGCTTCATTCATTCACTTACTCCTTCAAATACTTAAGAGAGAATATCATTAAGTAATAGAGATGCAAAATATAATATGAGGTCAGAATCCCAGTATGACAGTTCTACTTTTCCCTAACAGGGCAAGGGCACATAGGTAAGATCCCAAAAGGAAAAGGAAAGTGTTTTTTTTTTTTTTTTTTTAAGTGTGTGTGACAGAGTTTTTAGGAAAGATTATTCAACACGGTGGTCAGTGTTCACTTACTCTCCTGTCAAACTCTTCGTTTGCTTGTAGTAGTGAGGATTGAAGCTATGGCTCTCTACCACTGAGTTATATTCCCAACCCCTTTTCATCTTTTTTTTTTTCCTTTAAATTTCTAAGAAAAATTTTATAGGTACATTGTAGTTATATATAATAGTGGGTTTTGAGTAACTATGGCAGAACCAGGAGCCCATCTAGTGTCTGATCCAGCACTGTGAGCACTGTCCATGCATGTGGGTGTGGTGACACACTCAATGTCCCAGAAAAGCTAGGCAAATGGGTTCCTGAGGCTGTTTGGTAAAGCGTCGCTCAGCTTCACAACTTGACTTCTCTGTTGGCTTTGTGTCTGGCATACGTAAGCGACTTAAGTACTTACTAAGGTGCCTGGTTAGAAAGATTCTCATAGCTGAGCAGCAGAAACCTGAACTCAGCTATCCAGTGCTGACTACCTCTCTTTAAAAACCTTTTTCTTCTGGCGTGTCTTTAGCAGCGGCTATTGGGTAGTTAGTCTTTTCTGTGTAGTTAGTATGTCAGGGAATCACACCTTTTTATCTCGAGACAGAATCTAATTTGCCCAAGTTGGTTTTAAACTGGAGATCCTCCTGCCTCAGCCTCTGGAATTACTGGGAGTACAGGTGCGTGCCACTGTGTCCAGTTCAAATGCTCCTTTTTTCAAATATTAAAAAGTACCCCCCCCCCCAAGTCTTTAACATCTTAATGACAAAAGTTAAATGTCTACAGGTAAGAATGCTTAGTGACTATAAATCAGTGAGTAGAAATATGACACTAGAAGGCTAGCACTGGTGCTACTTGAAATGTTGGATGCACTTGAAATGTTGGATGCACTAACAGGGTTACATTTATTTTTAAATTAAAAAAAAAATGAGCAGAGTGCAATGACTTATACCTATAATCCTAGTGACTAGGAAAGCTGAGGCAGAATTACAAGTTGGAACCAGCCTCAGCAACTTAGTAAGACCCTATTTCAAATTTTAAAAAAGGTGGAGGGTAAGTGGCACTGGGGATGAACTCAGTGGTAAAGTGCCCAGGGTTCAATCCTAGTACTGAAGGTGGGGGGTGGTAAGAACTTTAAAATGAGGAATCAACAAGGCCCCAAACTATTTGTATTTATAGCCATCCTCCTTGCCAATGACTTGGAATAAATGCAAAATAGTTAGAAATAAAATTTTAAATACACAGATTATGTATGTGACTTGGATGTGACCATCATAATAACACTAAATTGAGAAATGAGCACACATTTTATACATGACCGCTAAATAATTTACCAATAAGGATAACTAAAGCAGCTTAGAAGCATTTCTTGATCTATAATACAGGTATTTATATTTATAAAGACAAAAATAATATTCTAAAATCCAAACTTGAACATACTGAGCCAAAGCTTACCATTGTGGCATAAGATAGGGATCCAAAAAGAGAAAACCTATGTGCGTTGATGCAGTGAGGTGAAAACCATGTCTTCAATACCAGTCATACACTGTAAAAGTAAAAACAATGAAACCCACATGTTAACTTAAGGCTATAAAGAGAAATAAATAAGATTATTTAGTAGTTAACAAGGAAGATAACTTGAGGCACATATATTTCCAACACATTTTTTAAATAATCTGTAACAAACATTCATATACCACAACCTATCTATTCACTGCTGAAAAGTAGTTTTAGCTAGTTAGGCCAAACACAGTTTGCAAGTTAAAATCATTACTCATGGGGCTGGCACTGTGGCTCAGTGGTAGAGTGCTTGCCTGGCATGGGTGAGGAGCTAGGTTCAATTCTCAGCACCACATATAAATATATAAATAAAATAAAGGTCCATCAACAACTAAAAAATTTTTTTTTGAAAAAATAATTACTCATATTAAAAAAAAAAAACCTCTGGAAAGAAAAATGTGTTTTTTTTTTTTAATCTCTTCTCATAATTACTTCTGGTGCTCTTACTTTTCCTGTGGATTATTCTAATAGCCTGTCTACAGTTCACTTTATGAGTCACAGATTTCATTATGCCTGCTGATAAAAAAAAAAAAAAATGATATTCCTTAAACACTTCAGGCTAAATTTTTCAGATGGAGCTCCAATCCCTCTGGGCCTATTTAGACTCCTAAAGAACCTATTTCCTCTAATAAGGAGTTCTCATCTAGATTGCAAAGCGGAGTAAGCTGTTGAGCTTTAAATAGGATGCCCATGCCCTATCTCCCCAATTGTGATTAGTTGTTCTAGAGTGGGCTCCAAGGGTCAGTCCTTTGAGTTCCCCTAAGTGATTGAAAGGGAATGCCAGTGTCGAAGCCCATTGCTGTAACTTCTCTGCCTACCACAGAGATGATTCAGGTTTGCTCTCAGAGTGATGATAAATAAAGCTTAGTCTGATTCTTCATCTAATCCATGTAACTACTGCATGTACGTTGCTGAGCTAAAGGACAACTTCTGGTAACAGAAAACAAGATTCCCCATGTAAATAATTTTAGAAACTTTTTTTTTTTTTTTTTTTTTTTTTGGTAAACCCCAAAGCTTAGGCTTTAGCAAATTCAGGTTAAAGAAAAACCTGAAAAAAAGAAAACAAGAAAAAGGAGGTGGGGATGGGAACTTAGCTGACAATACATCACAAGCACTGTGCAGGTACCAGGAACAATCATTTAAAAATAAGAATGGCATTAGTTCTACTTTCAAATAGCTCATAGAAGGTTTAAGCTGAAATTGGGTTAAGGTGAAAAAATCCCAGTCACTAAATAGAGATGAATATACATTATACTCACAGACAAAATGTGATAGTAAGATCTGTTATTACTAAATTGGGGGATGGGTAACTTTAAGTATTTGCAGAAACCAACAAATAACTGTATATCTCTTAGAAAGCAAACTGCCTATAGATGAGAAAACTGTTATAATCATTATCAACACCTCCATTTTACAGAAAAGGCACTCAGAACTATTGACTTTCTCAAGATCACAGACTTAGACTGGAATTCAGCCTTCACAATTTTTAATTTTACCTTTTAACATTACAACCTTCACACTGTTCAAATCAACTCTCATTTTTTTAGATTTTTTTTTCCAGGCAAAGCATTTAAAATAAAAAATTGATTTTACTCAGACTAATATAATTTTAATTTTGATCGAACTTTACATCACGGTTACCAACCAAAGTACACTGTACTCAATATAATTCCGAAAATCTTTGCAAATCACTGCATATTTCGAGTCCCACTAGAGACTTTGATGTACCCCCACTAAACAGTGGCTAAGGGACATGGCTTTCAGAGGCAACTATTGTGCAAGTTCATTTCTGAACGCCTAGTAACCATGGCAAGGTCCAATAATTCATTAATTTGCTTCAAAATATCGCTATCAATTCCACCTATTTCTCTGATAGACTTGGGTCTCTCCCAACTCAACTTCCGTAACAACTTAGGCTTTACCCACAAAACGCCAATTCCACGGTGGCGCGACGCTTTTTTTCAATATGGACACCAAGAAACCCATTCCCGATCAAGAGCTATGCAAAATTCTTGTGAGTTTTTCAGAAAATACCTGCAACTCAAAAGTCGAACTAAAATCAAAAGCGCGGCTTAGCAGCACCACAAAACACAAGGATGGGGTCCTCCGGAAAGGTTGGCCCGCAGCCGGGACTGCCAGGTCACTGAGGACAGTACCTTCTTCCCGCGGGATCCGGAAAGCCGCCCACTAAGCGGCTTCCTCACCTCTGCCCAACTGGGATCTCGCGAAAATAACTTATCCACCTGCCCACCACAGACCCGCCCACCTACCTGCCGCCACCCACTTTCGCCGGTCGCGGCTGCACCGGGCCTCCACACTGGGCCCCAACGCCCACCCACCGCTTCAGCGGCTCTCAGCCGCTACCCAGCCAACCGCCAGTTCAGGAGGCCGCACTTCCGACTGGCGCGGTGAGCCGGCGGAAGAGGTGAGGTTGGGAGGCGGGGCCGCGACCGGAAGACATAGGCCTGGCTAGAAGTGCAGCAGTGTACAGATTCCCACCAGGCCGCGGAATTTCAGGTTCCGGAGCCACGCGGGGGCCAGTGCCCTTGAGCATTCTTTCAGGCCCAGTTTCCGGCTTCTACAAAATGGGCCGGCCAAGCACAGTTGTTTGGGGGGACGGGAGAGAGACCCTGTTGAATTTCTAGAGCCAGTTATCTCTTTCGCCTGGCAGCCTTATGCACATTTGCTAGCACACTCTGTACAACCGTACAACCTTCCTAGGAATATTAAGTACCAATGAATTCAATCCTTTTTTGAAAAATCATTCCAGAGATGGATTGCACAATTTAGTAACTGCATTGTCAGTGCGTGTTGTAATTGATTGTAACTTGGTCATTGAATAATAAATGTTTCTCTTTTTTTAATTGTGTAATTAACAACAAATGAACAATTTTAACGTGTACAGTTAAGTGGCAGTTAATATATTCACAGTGTTGTGCTACCAGTACCTCTTAACTAGTTCCAAAATATTTTCATTGACCCAAAATAGATCGTGAACCCATCCAACAGTTGCTCCCGATTCTTCTCTCCCAGCGTCTGGCAAATGCCAATCAGCTTTCAGATTATGGATATTGCATATAAATGGAATATATGAATTTTTTTTCTGTTTCTGTGTCCTTCCACAGTGGGTTTTTTTTTTTTTCCCGGGTTTCCCTTGTACATCTTGTAGCATATGTCAGTACTTCACTCCTTTTTTATGGCAAATATTGATGGCAGGAGGAGGAGACAGGAAGGATAGGGAGTGGGCTCCTGAGTAACTTCCTGGGCACCAGAGTACAAACAGCACCTGTAGATATTTGCTAAGAAACTTATGAAAAGGCTATTTTAAAATCAGGACATACTGACTGGGGTCCATGCCTCCCCAAGAAGGAAAAATGCATGATTGTGTTGTAGGGACAGAAGGCACAGAAGATAGCAGGAAACAGTTTTATTTGGCTGCAGCCAGGTTCCAAGGGCACAGCTTTTGCTGTAACCAATCAATCCCCTGGGCCTCGAGTTCAGGTAGTTTTAGAATTTATACCCAGCGTGTAAGGGAAGGGGCTCAGAAGTTCACTGTCTGTAGAAGTTCACATAAAAGCAGCTTTTTCTTTCACTGTTTTGGGCAGGTTAACCCTTCAAGGACAACACCTGAGAAGGGGAGAGCTTCATCTCCCCTTCTCTCCTGCCCCTGCCAGCTGTTACCATGGACTCACAATGTTAACTTCCCTTAACTTAGAAATGTAGACATCTCTTTGAAGCCCAGCTCAAGGCCAGAGGCCTTGTTTACATATTTTACAAACTAGTATGCTGGATACATGTTTATGAAAAACTAGTACGGGAGTGTCCAGCACTGGAATGCTGATTTCTTCCTGGCTGGTGGCCAAGTAAGACAGGGCAACACGAAAATAGGAAGTTTGTCTAAGGCAAACTCTTGTGGAGACTCTTTTGCTGACTGCCCTAAAATCAGCCATGGTGAAGATTTCTGGAGAAGCCCAGTTAAGACTTTTTTGTGGAGAAAGGGGGTGCCACTACAATTGATATTTTGTTTGGACTAAAGGCTACATGAATACTTCATGAACACTGATTGCCATACCCCGGATTAGGTGGTGGTGGGTGGGTGGGGGGGCTGACTTCTTTAAATCTATAGATTGAAGTGAACTCCTGGATGATAGCCACTCTTTGGTATCCCCCTCTTTGGACCTCTTCCTCTTTGGGAGTTCTGCTTTGTTTTTAATGAATCGTGTAACTTTGCTATCACTTTTGTGTCGGTGTATTTTATTCTTCAAATTCAGGAGACCCAGAACCCAACCCCAACTGTATATAGAAACCATATTTATCCATCTAGTTTTTGATGAACATTTTTGGTTGCTTTCACCTTTGGGCCATTCTGAACATTTGTGTAACAGTATTTGTTGGAGTCTGTTTTCAGTCCCTTTGAGCATATGCATAGCAGTGGAATTTCTGGGTGTTTTACTAATTCTATATTCAAATAATTGGAGGACCATAAGCTTTTCTACAGCAGATGAGCCATTTTACACACCAACAGCATTGTAAGGGGTTTCCAATTCCTCCACATCCTCGCCAACCATTATTATTTCCCAGTATTTTAACAATAGCAGTCCCAATGGGTATCAAGTGGTATTTCATTGTGGGTTTGATGTGCTTTCCCTAAAGTCAAAGAAACCATTTTTCATGTCTTTATTAGTTATTTGTATATCTTCTTTAGAGAACTCTATTCACATCCTTTGCCCATTTTTTTACATTGAATTTTTTTACATTATCTTTTTGTTATTAGGTTGTGGTAATAATTATGATTCTGGATACTAATACTCATCAGGTTTATTGTTTACAGATACTTTTTCTCATTCTGTAGGTTGTATTCTCACTTTTTTGTTGTTGTTGTTTTTGCTACCAGGGAATGAACCCAGGAGCACATAACCACTGAGCCAAATACCCAGACCTTTTTTATTTTTTATTTTGAGACAGGGTCTTACTAAGTTGCTTAGAACCTTGCTAAGTTGCTAAGGTTGATCTCAAATTTATGATCCTCTTGCCTCAGCCTTCCAAGCCACTGGAATTATAGACATGTGCCACACTTTCTTGATAATGTCATTTGTTGTACAATTATTTATTTATTCAGTTAGGTAGTTTACTGAGGACCAAATCCAAGGGCTCTCTACTACTGAGCTCCAGCTCCAGCCCTTGTTATTTTTTTAGTTTGAGATGGGTCTCCCTAAGTTGCCTCTGCTGGCCTCAAACTTGCAATCCACCTGCCTTAGCCTCCTGAGTGGCTGTGAAGACAGTTGTGCATCACAGCATTTGGCTGGTTTATCTTCTTATAAAGACACTATCAAGGAGTCAGAGACCCATCCTTATGATCTCATTTAACCTTGACTGCCTCCTTATAGACCTTCCCTATCTCTAAACACAGTAACACTGGTGGTTTTGGCTTCAACATACAATTTTTGACAAGATACAATTTAGTCCATTGCAAATGTTATTATGAATGAATCATTACTTAATTTCCTTTCTGCATTGTTCATTGCTGGTATAAAGAAACACAAATGAATTTTGAATGCTATTGTTGTATCTGGAAATCTGCTAAATTCACTTGTTAGCTCTAATGTGTTTGTGTGAAGGTTAACATTTCAAGGGTGTATACATAGGGTGGTGGAATCTGTGACTTGGGATAGTTTTATGTCTTACTTATCATTTGGATACTTGTTGTTTTTGTTTTGTTTGGGTTTTTTTTCTTGCTTAATTTCTATAAGTAAAGCCATTCTTTGACTTAAGGGTTTAGCTTATATAATATGGAAGCTAGAAGGTCTGAAATCCATAAGGAGCAGGACACTCAGGACGGAGTTAACACTACAGGCTTGAGGCAGAACTTTCGGAGAAACCTCAGGTTTTGCCATTAAGAATTTCACCTGTTGGAATGAGATCCATCTATATCATTGAGCGTGATCTTCTTAGTCAACTTAACATGTCTACAAAATACCTTTATGACATCATTTGTTAAATGAGTATAATAGCCTATCACAATTAATATACAAAATGACCATACCCAGTGTGGTTTCCACTCTTCCTATGGCTTTGTGTGGGCAGAGAATACTTCCCCACCCTAGTAACTTTGCCTCTGGCTCTGTGACTTGCTTTAGTCAATAGAATGTGAGTGGATGAAAGTACATCCACCAGCTAGGTGTGGTCTTTCAGAGAAGATGAGTTTTTGTTCTTAATCCTCTGGTTTTGTGTGTATGTGTCACATTTATATGTGTATTTCTATAGGCCATGGTATAGTGTCCAACTAGAAAAGGCCTCTGCTGGCAAAAGAAGGGACAATTGGAACATCTAGAGATCAAAACTATTTTCACTAAATAGGATTAAAACACATCAAATGTATTCAAGATATATGAGTTTTTAATAATGCTTTCTTTATGAAAAAACCTCTCTGGTCACATTGAAGATTGCTAGGTTAGCAACTAATCATTCTAAAATTGATAAGAGTTTTTAAAAGAAACAAAAATAAAATTTCCTGTTTTCCCACACAAGCTTAAATTAAAAGTAGTTAAATTGTTAATAAGGGATTTTTTTTTCCTTTTTTGGTACTGGAGATTGAACCCAGGGGTACTTTACCACCAAACTACATCCCCAGTTCCTTTAAATTTCTTTCTTTCTTTTTTTGAGACAAGTTCTTGCTAAATTGCTGAGGGCCTCCCTAAGTTGCTGAGACTGGCCTTGAACCTATGATTCTCCTGCCTCAGCCTCCTGAATTGCTGGAATTACAGGTGTGCATCACTGTGCTTGGTCGGAAATTTCTTTTTCCCTAGAAAATTTTGAGTGAATAAATGAAGAAGGGATAGTAGAATGTTGCTATTTTACAACCTGTGAGAAAATAATGCTTCTGAGAAATTATCCTTATTGTTGCTTAATAACTGTTCAGGTGAAAAGTTGAAAGAGAACTTTATACTGATCTACTTTAGAGTGGATCAGGCTTGCAACATCTTTTTTTTTTTGAGAATTTTTTAATATTTATTTTCCATTTCTCGGCGGACATAACATCTTTTGTTTTTGTATGTGGTGCTGAGGATCGAACCCCGGCCGCACGCATGCCAGGCGAGCGCGCTACCGCTTGAGCCACATCCCCAGCCCCGCAACATCTTTTCAATCTTCATAATAGTAGAAGTGAAATCACCAAAAATAATGTGCTTCTTGATTTATATATTCCATATTATTACTATTTACAAAATATTTTTGCAAAAAATGAAAAAAAATACCTGTTTGTGGTAGAGATTGCAACCCCAGTAACTCAGGAGGCTGAGGCAGGAGGATCACAAGTTCAAAGCCAGCCTCAGCAACCTAGTGAGATCCTGTCTCAAAAAAAGGCTGGGGACTTAGCTCCTTGTTAAAGCCCCCCTGGTTAAATCATCAGTACTAAAAAAATAAAAATAAAAATAAAAAAAGAAAAGGCATAGAGTAACATGTTAAGTGACTTCGTATATCTCCCTACCATTTTATATGTTGAAGCCCCTATCTCCAGTACCTCAGAATCTGTTCTTTAAAAAAAATGGTTAATTTAAAATGAGGCCATTAGGGTTGGTGAGGCCATCTAGGATTACTACTGGTGCCCTTATAAGAACAGGAGGCTAACATCAATGTTTATAACATCAATTCACAACAGCTAAGCTATGGAACCAACCTAGATGCCCTTAAGCAGTTGAATGGATAAAGAAAATATGACACAGACACACACACACACACACACACACACACACACAATGGAATATTACTCAGCCATAAAGAAGAATAAATTATGGCACTTGCCAGTAAATGCATGGAACTGGAGACTATCATGCTAAGTAAAATAAGCCAGACCAAAAAAAAAAAAAAACAAAAAACAAACAAACAAAAAAAAGCCAAGTGTTCTCTCTGATATGTGGATGCTAACACACAAAAATATTGGGGAGGGAAGAATATAAGTTTGTTGGTTTAGACAAAGGGGAGTGAAGGGAAGGGGGAATGGGAATAGGAAAGACAGTAACCTAATTGGACATGACTTTCCTAGGTTCGTATACAAATACATGACCAGTGTAACTCCATATCATGTACAACCACTAGAATGGGTCCATGTATATATAATATATCAAAATAGACTCTACTATCATATATATATATATATATATATATATATATATATATATATATATATAAAACAAATAAAGAAAAATTACAAAAAAAGAACAGGAGGCTAGGACACAAAGATATATACCAAAAGCTGGGTGTGGTGGTGCACACCTGTAAGCCCAGCAATTGAAGCTACTAAGGCAGGAGGATGGCAAGTTTGAGGTAAGTCTCAGCAATTTAGGGAGGTCCTCAGCAGCTTAGCAAGATGCTGTTTCGTCTCAAAATGAAAAGTAAAAAGAGCTGGGGATGTTGCTCAGTGGTCTGAGCAAAACTGAGTTCAATCCCCAGTTCCAAATAAATAAAGGGCTGTGGATGTAGCTCAGTGGTAAAGTGCCCAGTACTGGAAAAAAAAAAATAAAAGAAAAGTAAGGAGATACACAAGGAGAGAGGCCTCCAGAGAAACCAAACCTATAGGTGATTTGACCTTGCATATCCAACTTCCTGAACTGTGAGAAAATTAATTTTTCTTTGTTTATGCCATTAGCTTGTAGCATTTTATTATGGCAGCCCAAACAGAGTAATAACATAAAGTTGGGTAGAATAGAGCTTTTTTAGGTTATAATAATAATATTCAGCCAGGCATGGTGGTACACGCCTGTAATCCCAGCAGCTCTGGAGGCCGAGGCAGGTGAATCACTAGTTCAAAGCCAGCCCCAGCAACTTAGTGTGGCTCTAAGCAACTCAGTGAGACCCTGTCTCAAAATGAAATACAAAAGAGGGCTGGGGATGTAAACCATTCTGGTTTACTGTATTCGCACCAGGATGACTGGAGGTTTTTGCAACATGCTCTTTCTATTCCGGCTCACCCACTATCTCCCATCTCAGCCTCACTCAAATTGTTGGTAAAGTTGTCTTTTTTTTCCCTTCGTAATTTTTTTAAAAAGTTGGACAAATAATACATGAACATAATAAAAAATATCAAACAATGTGAAGGCAGGGACTCCATCATTATGGGCATGATTTGTAATAGCACAAATCTAATAGGTACCACATTTCTGTCAAAAAATGACATGAATAAGCCATGCAAAGGCTGCAAAATGGAGTAATAAGTGGCCATAAAAAGGAGTAAGGAATGTTTCTTTCTAGCCTATGCTTTGCCTAGCATATATTATTTTGAAAAAGAAAACAAAAAAGCTTCACACCTGTACTGAGCCCTGATCATTTTAGAGTGAAATAATCACAACCTGGGTGCTAGTAGTGCTCACGGTTCTGGAATCAGTCATTGTTTCTAGGAATTTCAATGGACAGAGCTAAGAAATAAGTGTAGATATAAATATGAATAAAAATAAAATACATATGCCATGAACATAGATCATTAACTTATATGGATATTCCAATTCAAATTCAGAACTTTAGATTTTAGGGTTTTAGTTAACTTCCTGTCTTACATCTATATGACCTCTTTCTTTCCTTCTTTCTTTCTTTCTTTCTTTCTTTCTTTCTTTCTTTCTTTCTTTCTTTCTTTCTTTCTTTCTTTCTTACATCTATATGACCTCTTTCTTTCTTTCTTTCTTTCTTTCTTTCTTTCTTTCTTTCTTTCTTTCTTTCTACTGGGGATTGAACTCAGGGGCACTCAACCACTGAGCCACATCCCCAGCTCTATTTTGTATTTTATTTAGAGACAGGGTCTCACTGAGTTGCTAATCGCCTTGCCATTGCTGAGGCTGGCTTTGAACTCAAGATCCTCCTGTCTCAGCCTCCCTAGCAACTGGGATTACAGGCGTGCACCGCTGTGCCCGGCTCTATATGACCCTTTTCCACATTAAAAATGCTGGTCTAACTGGATACAGTTGTGCCTGCCTGTAACACCAGCGACTAAGAAGGCTGAATGTGGCAGGAGGATCACAAGTTTGAAGCCAGCCTCAGTAACTTAGTGAGACCCTAAGCCACTTAGACCTTGACTCAAAATTTAAAAAGTAAAAAGAACTCAGGGATTAGCTAAGTTGTAAAGCACGGATGGGTTAATTCCCCAGTACCAAAAAGGAAAAAAAAATACTGATTTAAAATTGTATCAAAATAATGATACATTGCCTAATTATATGTAATATTTGCAATTGTCTTACAATAACACCAAGTTTACCACCAATAATGTAATCACTGAAACATTTAGAAAGTTGTTGAAGTTTTTTTTTGTCTTTAATGTCTATATCACTAAAGACGGATATAAAAGTCACAGGCTTCTTAAGTCATTTAAAATATTTTTTTCCAATTCATCATGCCAACAACATGATCCAGAGATATATTTGTTTTGCTTTTGCTTTCAGTAATTACTCTTTTAAAAATAATTTATTTTCAAAATATGTAAAATAATCATATTGCAGTTCAAATCTATAAAACAAGGTTCAACCCAGAGAAATCTAGCTTCTGTTTTACTTCTCTCAACCTGTTCTTCCCCTCACAAGAGAAACTCTTATTTTAGTTTTTTTGGTTCATTACATATTACTTAATACATAATATTATATTAACCTATATGTATATATGAATACTGATCTCCTTTTATTGATACTCAACAAAATATTAAAGTGATAGAATTAAGCATGTATCCTATTTTTGAATTGTGCTGTGTCTCCAGGCATTCAGTTAATTCATGAGCTATAATTGTTGAAATAAGTAAATGGCAGGCCATTGTATTTTTTTTTTTTTTTTTTTTGGTACTGGGGAATGAACTCAGGGGCACTCTACCACTGAGTCACATCCCCAGCCCCTATTTTGTACCTCGCCGTTGCTGAGGCTGACTTTAAACTCACTATCCTCCTGTCTCAGCCTCCCTAGCCTCTGGGATTACAGGCATGCACCACTGCACCTGGCTTTTTTTTTTTTTAACTTTTGTATACATTTGAAAATTTTTTGTGATAAAATTTATTAGAGTCCCACTTCAATTAACTTATTTTCTTTCCCAAGGTCAACCACTGTTAATGATATGTTTACTTTATGCTCCACTGATTATCTATGCATATATGACTTTGTGTGTATGCATATTTATGTATGCATATTTCTGCTTTTTGTGAAAATGGAAAAAGAAGCATTCTTGCTATACTGTTTTACCTCCTTGACAGTATGCTGTAGTTTGGATTTTACATGTCCCTGAGATATGTTAATCTGTCAACTAAGCTGGATTGAAAATGCCCAGAAAATTGGTAAGACATACTTCTGAGGGTGTTTCCAGACTTAAATGGCTTGTGGGTCAGTGAGTCTACCACGCGGCCTGCGCAGTGGTTTCATTAATGAGGTTCTAGGCATTAAGTTAGTTAGAAGAGATCAAAATAAAACACACAAACCAGTACCTTATTTTACATTGCTAGGTCCGAGACGGCTCGCCTCCCTGGTTCCCGCCTCCAGCCGCCCAGCAGGGCAGCGAGGATTACTCTGGGCTAGCAGGAGAGAGAGAGAGCGAACACGCCGGGGAGTAGCCTTTTATTTGGGGGACAAGAGATTCAGGGGAGAATTCCATCCAATGAAGGTTGAGGGGGGGCTGCACTCCAAGGTCAGGGTCAGTGATTGGGTCTCCGGGGTCAGTGGTCACGCACACCCCCACACGGATGGGCTCTTTC
Organism: Spermophilus citellus; assembly: GCF_964194105.1. Classification (NCBI taxonomy): domain Eukaryota; kingdom Metazoa; phylum Chordata; class Mammalia; order Rodentia; family Sciuridae; genus Spermophilus; species Spermophilus citellus. Next base: position 33,212,597 of record NC_138182.1, read on the forward strand.
ATCAGGAAAGGGTCGGGATAGCTCCGACACAGCCAGAGCGCCTCAGGCCCTTAACGGGAGTCACCCAATCACGTATCAGAATGGCTCCCCACATATTCCCCCTTTCTTTTCTTAACAATGAGGCGGCGGTTCACTCTCTGGAGTCCCTGGATTCTTGGTTGGAAGACTCGCCATCCTATAGTTACAATACAAAAGAGAATTAACAGCAAAGAGAATAATCCAATAATGTACCAAGCGGAGTGTTTAAGAATATTTCCAGGGTTGAATCCATTTAACTCCTTCAATATTTGGTTAGCCAAAGAAGAAGGATCTGAAAAATCAGCTCTATTATTTTGAATGTCTTGGATATGGTGATGAAGTTCTAGAATATCTAAGCTATTATTACTATTTTGCCAAATACCTAATAAATGGTTTTTAACTTTCTCCCAATCCCAGAGAGAAGCATTGTACTTGGCAGCTGTAACACATACATACTTATAATTAGCATGGCATTTAAGCCTTTCCTTAAATTTTAAGGCTGAAAGTTCATTACCAATGTTTATAACAGTCGCCTCTAAGGCGTTTAACTTAGTCTCAATCCTTTCATCAATATTTACTTGATTACGCAGAGCCTTGGAAGTATTTTGAGCTAAATTATTAAGAAATTTTGCATGCTGAATATTCTGAGACAATGTCAGAGATGCAGAGACAGTTGAGGCAATAAATGAGACCAGTGCTAAAACTCCAACAATTATGACTCCAACAGCACGTTTAGGTCTTGTTAGCTGGGCATGAATTTGCTGCAAGACTTGTAAACCAGCATCAGCATACCATGGCTCTGAAATATTAGCAGGTAATAAAACAAAAGAGGGCTGATGAAGTATCAGCACTGCTTTTCCTCCATTATACCTAGAAATACAATTGGTTAGGTTGCACTTATTACAAGTAACAATATATCTGTCATCTATCCATTTAACTTTTACATTTCCAATAATTAAAACATAAGGAGATTGGACACAGGCTCTTAAGCCATAGCAAGATCCCTCTTTACAGTTCTTGCCGACAAATTTTGGTAAAGGTTTATCTGTAAAATGTAAATACTCTGAGGCAGCAATTAAACGCCAAATATCTTTTTGAATACCTCCTTTACTATAAGTCAAAATATTACTAACAAATCCTGCAGGTGTCATAGCAGAATTTCTTCGTAATTGTCTCTTATCAATTTTTGGAGACCAGTCTAAAATATACCCACTAGCTTTAGACACCTTATGTTGTACAGGAAAGGTATTTACACAATCCATCCATTTAGGAAAGGTGCCAATTTCAATTGTAGAACTATTTGGACAGTGGGGTATCTGTGGAGGTTTTGCAGAAATGACTGGCTTGTTTTGGGAAAGTCCCATCTTAATTATTGATCTAGTATTAGGTTTTAAGTTCCCATAAATAGAATTATTTGTCAGTCTAGGTTTACCAATCGCTGTCTTTTCTTCAAATGATACTTTCAGATAGCCAGCATGTTTATCATGTGACCAACATAAAGGCAATTGGGCACTGTAGCCAGAATAATTAAATCTAGTCACATGATTGGGAGTAATATGAGTATCTGTAAATCCTCCCATCATGAATGAGTCATTAGTAAATACTGGAATAGATTCTCCAGTCCACACAGCTGGGTGTACCAGGGGTGGATCTGGGAAATATGTCCAATAAGTGTCTACTTGATTCCCTTTTACCTGACAGCCCAGTAGGGCAATTACTGTTGTTACCATCAAGACTGGGGTCCTGTTCTTTTTTAGGCGTCGAAGTATTTGGGAAGCCTGGGTTGTTAGGTTCTTCACATCTTTCCATGAAATCAGCTTCTCGGCTGGTTCAATCTGGTCTTTCTTCATCTTTTTCCGATATCTCCTCCTTCTGGGTAGTGGCTCCTCCGGGTTGATCCTCAGTCGCTTGAGTCTGGGTTCTATCTCCTCCATGTCTGATAGCACGTTCAGGCACCCAAATAGGACGGAAAGCACCTTCTGGAAAAATACAGGCATGCCCTCGGCCCCATGTTATTACCGGGTCCGGCCCCTTCCACTGACCAGTCTGTAAATCTTTCCACAGAACTCTGCCTAAAGGGCCTGTTACTGAGGGAGACATTTGCCTCTCAGCAGCAGTGTGACCTTCTGTGTCACAGTTTAAAAAATTTAAAACAAACAAGGCATGATTAAGGCTATTTTGGGGAGTCACTATCTTATTCCCCCTTTTCAATTTTTGTAATTGAAGCTTAATAGATAAATGAGCTCGTTCTACAATGGCTTGACCTTGGGGGTTATAAGGAATTCCTGTTTTATGATTAATTTGAAACTCTTGGCAAAATTGTTGAAAAGAAGAGCTTACATAAGCTGGAGCATTATCTGTTTTAATCTGCATAGGGCACCCTAAAACGGAAAAAGCTGCTAAGCAATGAGAAATTACATGCTGAGTATTTTCCTTAGTATGTGCTGTGGCAAAAATAAATCTAGAATAAGTGTCCACTATGACATGCACATAACATTGCTTACCAAATTGAGGAATATGAGTTACATCCATTTGCCATATCTGATTTGGTTTTAATCCACAGGGATTTACCCCTGATGGCAGAGATGGAGTGTGAATAACACACTTAGGGCATTGGCTTACAATCTGACGAGCTTGTTCTTTGGTAATACTAAATTTTTTACGTAAGCTAGAAGCATTTTGATGATGCAAGGAATGGGAAGCTAGTGCACAGTCATATGAAGACATCTGTTGACAAAAAGCTACTAATTTATCAATTTTATTATTACCTGCAACTAGGGGTCCGGGAAGGTTAGTATGGGCACGGATGTGTCCAATGAAACATGGGAACTTTCGCATTAGCACTGTCTTTTGTAAATTATGAAATAATTCAAATAACTCCTGTGATGAAGTAAACCCAATAACTGAGGTTTCAATATTTTTGGTAACTCCGACTGCATATAAGCTGTCAGAATAGATATTAATAGGCTCATTTGAAAAATAATCTAAGGCACAAATCAGAGCTTGGTGCTCTGCCCTTTGGGCAGAAGTATAAGAAGTTTGTATTACCTCTGTGTGAACACGGCTGAAGAAACCTGCCTTACCAGAGTTGGAACCATCCGTGAACACCGATAAAGCTCCCTCTATTGGGTGAGAACGTACAATCTTTGGAAAAATAAGTGATGTTAATGATGCAAATTGTACAATCTTATCACGAGGATAATGGCTATCTATCTGGCCAGGAAAATCTGCAAAAGCTATCTGCCAGGAGGTAGAAGTTTGAAAAAGCCAATTAGTCTGTTGAACAGAAAATGGAATAATTATGATATTGGGCTCAGATCCAATTAATTGTAAAATTCTATTTCTACCTTTAATTACTAATTGAGCTATAGAATCATGAAAAGGAATTAATGTTTTTTGAGGGGAATGGGATAAATAAATCCATTCAATAACTCCTAATCTTTGCCATATGGCTCCTGTTGGGGTATGCTCGGTTGGAAATATTAATAAATACATTATTTCTTTAGGATCTATTCTAGTAAGCTGTGCATTTTTAATTGCAATTTCCACTTTCCTTAAGGCTGCCTTAGCTTCTAAAGTTAGTTGACGTGGAGAGGTTGGAGAAGGATTTCCTTGTAATATCTGAAATAAAGGACTTAACTCAGAAGTAGTTAATTTTAAAGATGGTCTTAGCCAGTTAATATCTCCTAATAGTTTTTGAAAATCATTAAGGGTATGTAACTCTTTAACTCTTATCTGAAGATTTTGAGGACGGATTGTACTCCCTTGAATTATCTGACCTAGATATTGAAAAGGAGATACCTTTTGAATTTTTTGAGGAGCTATACATAAACCCATTGCTGTAAGTGAAGTCTCTAACTGAGTAAAAATTTCTGAAAGTACTTCTGGATTAGCATGAGCCAATAATATATCATCCATAAAATGAATAATATATGCATTAGAGAAGCTATTTCTTATGGGTTCTATCGCTTGATCAACATATTTTTGGCACAGTGTAGGACTATTATGCATTCCCTGGGGAAGCACCCTCCAGCAGTATCTTTTAACAGGTTCCTTAAAATTAATTGCTGGGACAGTGAAAGCAAATCTTTCACAATCTTCAGGATGTAACCTTATAGAGAAAAAACAGTCTTTTAAATCTATTACCATCAAGCTATAATCTAAAGGAATGGCTGTGGGGGAGGGAAGTCCTGGCTGTAATGATCCCATAGGCTGAATTGTCTGATTTATTGCCCTTAAATCCTGTAGCAATCTCCAATTTCTTGACTTTTTCTTAATAACAAAAATAGGTGTATTCCAAGGGCTAAGTGTTGGTTCAATATGACCAGCCTGAAGTTGTTCCTCAACTAATCTATGAATTATTTTAAGCTTTTCCCCTGAGATGGGCCACTGAGAAATCCATATAGGCTCTTCTGTGAGCCACGTGATTTTTTCAGCTGTCTTAGGGATCGGGGAAGTACTCAGGGCCCCTAGTAAAAATTTTGGTTTGGAGTATTTACTAATCTTTGTCGTGGAGACTGGCTTGTAAACAGATATTCTTCCTGAAAGGTCTCCTTATCATCTCCAGGAAAATACCTCTGATTAACTTCCTCAACTGATCTTATAGAATTTGGAGTAACTAATAACAGTCCCATTTTGGCTAATATATCTCTTCCCCATAGATTAGGTGGTAAAGACTCTAACACATAAGGTTTAAATATTCCACTGTTCCCATCAGAATCTTCCCAATGGAGATAGTTGGCACTTTGAGCAGGCTGTGAAACCTGTCCTATTCCTTCTAGGTTAGCTGGTGCTACATGTAAGGGCCAGTTCTTAGGCCAAAACCGGCTGGACAATACTGAGCTATTAGCCCCTGTGTCAATAATGCCTAGGAAATTTTTATTATTAATTCTAAGTTTTAATAAAGGGCGTTCTTGTCGTACTAACTGGGACCAATATACTTTGTCTGGCGGTTTAGAAACTGAATCTACCAGCAGGTGCCTTTCTGAGACACAAGGCAATAATATTAATTGAGCAAAAATATCTTTTGGGGTGAGTCTTAGGGCATAATTGGATCTTACAGTAACATATAATTGTCCTTTAAATTCTGAATCTATCACACCAGGTATAACTTCAATGGCTCCCTTCAAATTAACACGCCCCAAAATTAAACCTATAGTATTCTCAGCAAGTGGCCCGAAAATCCCAGTAGGGATTTGTGTTGGCTCCGTTTCAGGATCTAATTCAATTGTCTTTGAAGGTCCTAAGGAAACTGTCTGTGATCCCTGTCCCTGTCCCGGTAAAAATCTCGGACTGCCCTGGTCGGCGCTGCCAGTGACGTCACACTGTGCGACTTCTCCCCATATTGTTTCTGGGCCCGGGGAGGGGCCGAACGGAAGTTTTTTGTCCCCTCGCTAGGAGGAAATACTTGTGGCGAGAAGGCGGGCTCATCTGTGCCACCCGAATCAACCACGTGGCGCTGAGTCCTGCAATATCTATTATCGCCAGTAGATGGAGCCCTAAACCTAAAATTGCGCATGCGACACTCACGGGCAAAATGACTGGTTTTTCCACAAACGTAACACCTACTGTGGGACTTCTGAACTGAATTCTGCGGCCCCAAGGTTTCCTTTTATGCTGTTGCTAAGGCCACCGTTTGCAACTGAGTGGAATCTAAGTCAGAACACAAGCGAATATACTCAGAAATTGTTCCTTTTTTACGATGGGGTCGGAGAACATCCTGACAGATTTTATTTGCGTTCTCAAAAGCCAATTGCCTAACGATAAGTTCGCTAGCTCCTGGGTCCCCGATGGACCTGTTCGCAGCCTGATACAGTCGGGCTACGAAATCTGAATAAGTCTCATTGGCACCTTGTCTGATTTTGATAAGAACTAAATTGGACTGGTCCTTGGGGACGATTTGTCTCCAGGCACGTTTTGCACAATCAGTTATTTGATTGTACACTACAAAATCATAATTTAATTGTCTTTCTAAATCAGCAAAATTTTTAGTCCCTAAAAACATCGTTACTGGCGTTTCTATGCCTTGTCTTCTGTTTCTTTCTGCCTGTTCATTACAAAAATCAGTCCAATAAGTTTTCCAAAGCAAGTAATCTCCCCCGCTCAGACAAGATCTGGCTAAAAAAATCCAATCACTAGGAGGAAGGGGTTGTGAGCAAATATTTTCTATCAGACTCTGAACAAAAGGCGAATTTGGGCCGTACGTTTCACATACATTTTTCAATTCCTTGATAGTTTTAAAAGGGATTACAGCATGAATTTTAACTCTCTGATCTTGTTCATTAGTTTGCTCAAAAACTGGAAAGAGGTGAAAACCAGTAGTATCCTCTCCCATTTCTTTAGCCTTCCTAATACCTTGTTGAACTGGGGTAAGAAAAGTCATCTTTAATTCAGCATACCTGTTAAATTTGGTCCTTCTAGTAGGTACCGGCCGAATTTGAAAAGCTTGGGCAGGTGGTGCTAAATGCAGTCTATTAAAATTTCTCTCTAAGTCCTGAGTTTCCATGTCTAATTCTTCTTCCTCAGATTGTGAGCTGCAGTCAGACTCTGTACTATCGCCATTTGGAATTTGGGTTTCTAACTCACGTGGTTGAGAAGAAACCTGAGCCCCTTTAGGAGTTTCTTCCGTATTTTCTTCTCTAGGAAGATTGCTTACTTCTTCCGGAGGGCCCTCTAAGGTTAGGGATGTTTCTGTACAATGTGCCTGCAGGCTAGCCTGCACAATTCTAACCTTTGTTTTGGCTTTTAGCCTTTAGTTTTTAAACGGCTCAAAGGAAAGGAAATTAACTTAGCCTCAGGCTGATTTTCCATTTGAATAGACTTAATAGCTCTTTGAATGCCTTTCAAAAGGTCTTCAGGAGGCCACGAACTGTGGCCCATGTATTCAAAAAGACAGACTTCTAGGGCTGTCCAAGTTTTCTGTTTATTCTCTATACCTCCAGGTATTTCAGTAGAAAGACAGACTCTCTGTAACTTTCTTCCTAATTTCTCCCAAGTAAGTAAATTTGGAGACTCTTGGTCACAAAACCAAGGACAATATTCACCTACAATCTTTAAGAATTGTAATAACTGAGTTTTCTTTATCTGTTTTCCTTTCTGATTAATTATACTGTCTAAAATAGTTAGATACATTTCCTTATCCGAAGAAGTAGAATTTCCCATTTTAAGTAATTTAACGTCTCTTTCCTTCAATATCTCCCAGTACTTTTGTGACCCAAATGTCCTGAGCTCAATATGCATGGCACCATCCAGTAAGCTGGGGGCCTGGATGAAACTGTTGTAGGGACAAACGAGGCAAGGCACCGAAGACAGCAGGAAACAGTTTTATTTGGCTGCAGCCAGGTTCAGAGGGTACAGCTTTTGCTGTAATCAATTAATCCCCTGAACCCCGAGTTCAGGGAGTTTCAGAGTTTTATACCCAGTGTGTAAGAGGAGGGGCTCAGAAGTTCACAGTCTGCAGAAGTTCACATAAAAGCAGCTTTTTCTTTCACTGTTCTGGACAAGTTAACTCTTCAAGGACAACACCTGAGAAGGGGAAAGCTTCTTCTCCCACTGCCAGCTGTTACCATGGAGCCCAATTGTAACTTATCTTAAAAATATAAACATCTCTGTGAAGCCCAGCTCAAGGCCAGAGGCCTTGTTTGCACATTTCTTCAAAGTACTATACTTGATATGTTTGTGAAAACTAGTAAGGGGGTATCCCGCACCTGGAGTGCTGGTATCTTCTTGACCAGTGGCCAAGTAAACAGGGTGACATGAAAATAGGAAGTTTATCTACATTGGACTCTTTTGCAGAGACTCTTTTGCTGACAGTCCCAAAATCAGCCATGGTGAAGAGGGCTTTTCTGTGGAGAAAGGGTGTGCCCACTTCAATTCCCCCCTTTAATGATGCTCCCCATAATTTAGTCCTTTAAATTTAAGAGCATCATTACCATTATCTTGGCTTAAAGCCTTATACATAGTTAAAACCTTAGTTGTTGTCATTTTTTCAACAGCAGCTTCTACAGTGGACCCAATAGTTTTAATGCACAGTGGAGCCAAACATGGGAGCAATGAACAGGTTAACAGCAGAATACCCACTACACCAGTTGAGCTTTAAAATCTACCAAGAGTTGAAAACCGTCTTCCAAAAGCATGTTTGGTACCCAAACTTTAATGCCCTTTGAGGTATGAACTAACACTTGTGCTAGTTCTCTTGTGTTGTTGGCTGTATTCTTAACTGCTTGTCTATTGTCATCCATTTGGATGCAACAATCTGAGCTGTTGAACTCTCCACATATATTTTTTCCTCAGCCAGTAGGTAATCTAATGCCAAGTGGTTTTGATAGTTAGCCACTGGCATCTGGTCTCTTGTATGGCTAGGAGGTCAAAGGCCGTGACAGTCTGATTAATAATAATTTCTAGTACAGCTTGTAAGTGAATAATTCTGTTTAACATGTAAATAGGAGTTCTATAGCTCCAACTGCCATTTTGTGCCCAGGTAGTGGGACCATAAGTGGCAATAATCCTATGGGGTGGCCAGTTACCTTCACCCCCAAATTGGTCACTTCCTAAATCAAGTTTCTTTCTGATGGACCTCTTTTTCCTTTCCAAACAGTCATCCATCCATAGCATTCCTCTGGTGGGACAGGTCCTAAATATATGTTTTACCACCTCTTAGTTATAGTGGATTGTCTTGACACATGGTTCACATGATCTCCATGGTTGGAATAGGAGAAGGGCCAGAATCCCTTATGGTTATCAAAGGAAACCAAACTAAATAATAGACTAACATTTTGGTTAGCATAAGTTAAACAGCATAAATTAACAAAGCCAAACTAATAACACCAAACAAATCCTAAAAAACTTATATAAGCAAGATTTAAAAAAATGTAAGTGAAATTTTGGTACCCAGAGACCAGTGAGTAGGAGTTACTGTTATCAAACCAGTACCAAAAACCAAACAGAGAATTATGTATATGTCTAGAAGCAAGGAGTGGAAATGCATTACAGTATAAGAACTATCTCAGAGGTTGAAAGAGTTCATTAGTCCTGGTGGGAAGTTTATCTTTCACTGTGCATTGATCAGCCAGTCCCTCCTGTGTGGCTGAAACAGAGCTGTAGTCTCCTCAAGCTTCGGCAGTGCGTAGACCAGTCAGCTTCCGGAGTGACTGGAGCAGGGCTGTTGTCCTTCTGATCCTCAAGCTTCTTCGGTGCTCCTTTTTCTTCAGGATGGTCAGTTTCAAAGGCATAGCAGCATCTGGAGAGCACTCCCAGTCCTCAGCTGCAGGCTTGATTCTGGGGTAGTGAATCCAGGGATCTATCTCTGCAAACTTTACTGCAGTTGGGGTGGATAAAATAAGAGTGAAAGGGCCCTTCCAAAGAAGTTTAGGGGTTAAATATTTCATTCTTTGACCCAGACTCAATCTCCAGGCTTGAAGGAGTGTGCACCTGGGTCAAACTTACTGGCAATCTTTCTCTAACCCATTGGTTGAGAACCTGTAAATTTTTCCCTAAGACCTGAAGCTGTTGTCTCAGGGTTAATTTTCCTATCTCTCTTAAGTCTCCCTGAAGTCCCCTAATAAGGGGGGGGGACATCCCATAAATTATCTCAAAAGAAAAGAATCCATTCCTCCTAGTGGGAGTGGATCTAATCCTAAACAGTGTAATAGGGAGAAATTAATCACAATGTAAGTGAGTCTCCTGACACAGCTTACCCAATTGAGCCTTAAAGTCCTGTTCATCCTTTTAACTTTACCAGAACTCTGCAGCCTATAGGCAGTATGTAACTTTCATCTGATATTTACACTCTTGGTCAGTAATCATATCACCTCTGCCCAAAAGCTTGCCCATTATCTGAGCCAATAGTTACTGGGACACCAAATCTGGGAATAATTTCCCAGAGAAGCATCCTAGTATCTCCCTAGCCTTTTCATTGCTGGTGGGAAAGGCTTCTACCCAGTCAGAGTGGGAACATACAAAAGCCAAAAGTTACTTATAGCCCCGTGAGCATGGTAGTTCAGTGAACTTTACTTCCAAGTCTTCAAAAGGTGTCTCAAGTGCTGTATGTCCAACATGTTTTCCTGTGAAACTGTCTGATAAAGGCTGGGGCTAGAATCTCTGGGATGGCTATGCCAGCCATCAGAAAATCTCCACCATCCACCGGGGAGAAAATTTTCTTGTTCAGTCTTACATCACTTACTTTCATGATGGGAGTGTGTTGGCTCCCATTCTGTTAGCTAGTCGGCCAGGCAGAAGGGCAGCATTTAAACCTGGGCCTGGATTTTCTTCCCATTTCTTGCAGACAGCTAACCTGGCCTTTCTGACAGCTCTCCAGTTGCCCTGAGAAACCACAGTGTTTCCTTTTCGATGACCTTGGCAATATATAATCACAACCTTCCTGGGAGCCCACAGTGCATCCAAAAGTTTAAGAATTTCTTGACCATACATTATGCCCCCCCTTTTTTCTCCTGAGTTAATTAGCCCCTTTTAATTACACAAGGCCCTATGAACATGAAGGGTAGTAAACGCATATTTTGAGTCTATGTAAATATCCACACAGACTCCTGCTGTCAACTGAGGTGCTTGAATCAAAGCAGTAAGTTTTACCTTTTGTGTTGAAGTTCCCTGAGGCAGAAGTTTTGCCTCAACAGTAGAGTCCAGAGTAACCACTGCATATCCAGCAAAACATACCCCATCTTTTATAAAACTGCTTCCATCTGTGAAGTACTCTGCATCAGGGTCCTCGAGAGGCTGGTCTATTAGGTCTGATCTGTTGGAGAACACTTCATCCATGACCTCAACACATTTGTGATCAGGTTTTCCAGGTCCAATGGGCAGCAAAGTTGCTGGGTTTGGAGTTCTGAGGACCTCAACATGGATAAGTGGGTTTTCACATAACATGCCCTGATATTTGACCATTTTTTCATTAGTCAACCAATAGTGCCCTTTATATTTTAACAATGTCAAAATTGAATGAAGAACTCTGACAACCAGTTCTTGTCTCATGGCCAGTTTATCAGCTTCCAACATCAGAAGAGCTGTGGCTGCAAGGGCCTGTAAAAAAGGTGGCCAGCCCTGGGCTACAGAGTCCAGCTGTTTGGACAAATAGGCCACTGGATGTTGCCATGTCCCCAGCATCTGAGCCAAAACTCCTACAGCCACTCCAGACAGATCATGGACATACAGAAAGAAAGGCTTTGTGAGGTCAGGGAGCCCTAATCCAGGTGCACTGGTGAGTGCTTGTTTACTGTCCTCAAAGGCCTTTTGCTTAGTTGGCCCCCACATCAGAGGATCTCATTCTCCCCGCTTTGTGGCTTCATAGAGGGGTTTTGCCATAACTGAAAGTTGAGGATCCATATATGGCTGAACCCAGTAGCCCCCAAGAATTCTCTATTATGATGGCAGGTTGAAGGGACTGGAATTGAGCAGATCTCCTGTTTCTTTTGAGGCTCAGTGTTTGTTCTGTTTTGTTGCTGAGTCAGATGGTAACCAAGGTATTTGACTTTTTGTTGATAGATGTGGACTTTTAAGCTTTCGCAAGGATGGTGTACTCAAGCTGGGAGGAAACATCATTTAGGGAAGGGAGGCATACATAGAGCCTCTGGCGCTTTAAGATGCAGGAATTTTTTTGTTATCTCCCAGTGCAGGATCTTGGCTGCTGGTATTCTTCAACTCTTTAATCTAATGTAAATCTTAGCAGAGACTGATGACCTGGGACATCATTTGTACAAAAGGAACCTACGTCAACCTTGCCGTGGACCATCTGCCAAGGTTGGAGGGCAGCGGTGCTGTTCCGTGCAGGTCCTAGTGTGGCAGCCACATTGTGCCCACCTAGGTGTTTCTCTTTGTCTGTGTGGCTTTTCTCCTCTTGTCAGGTGGGAGCCTGCTCTAATTGTATATAGTAGCTGCCCTGCTTGTATTTTTGTTCAGTATGCCTAGGTGCATGGGGCTCTGTGGCCCTTCCTGCTGGTGGCTCACAGCGTGACCTTTTGGAGTGAGCACCCTATGGCCCACTACTGGCTGTTAACATGAACATATTCCTGGTTCATTTGGAGGCTTGCAGCAGCTGAGCCCTCCTGAGGTGCTAGGTCCTGTGCATCTGATGCAGTCCTGTGTGTCTATCGGACCCCTGCCATATTCGTCAATCATAGACTTCTGAGCAAGTGGGAAGAAACTGAAAGGAGGGGCTGGGGCCAAAACATTCACTCCTCTCTGTTCAAGGCTTAGCTTTTGAGCATGGCAGTGGGTGCTTGCCCGCCGGGGCCACTGGAGGCTTCCCCTTTTGTCTGGCAACGCTTTTTTTCCTTATAAACATTTGGAACATTGGCTTAGTTCTAGTGAGACTCCCCTTTGAGTGACCTCTGGGTTTGTAAGGAGATCCATCCTCCTCTTCATCTTTTTGGTCTGCCTGTCTTTGAGTCTCTGGATCTCGATTGATGAAAACTGTGGTGGCCACCTTAATCAGCTCACTGGCACACTTCTCAGTAAAGCCCTCTGGGATTGTAAATTTTGGCAAATGGCTCTCTGAACCTGTTCCACAAAGGCTGCATTGATCACCTGTTGCTTGCGCCTGTGCATTTCTTTACTGACAAACTTGCACTGTGGCTGCAATGTTTGTATGGTACCCCTCCTCCCCCTGGGGCCTCTGGGCAGGGAGAGGGGCGGCAGCAGTGGTGGCCTGGACATTTAGCTCTGAGTCAGTTGGGCACATCTCTTTTGATCATTGCTGCCAGTTTCATAGGGCAGAGGGACCTTAGGCAGATGTGGGACCCAGAGAAATGTTCAGGGCTATCGAGGGTGCCAGAGGGAGATGCTGGAGCAGCAGGAGGCTTATCTTGGCTCTGTTTGTTGGAGATGTGCTCGGCTTAGGCTAGGGCTCAGGGCTGGCTTCGATTCCTTCTAACTTTTGGGCACAGACAGTGTGTTTTGTTCTCTTTTTTCTATTTTTTTAAGACTTTCTCTGAGGGCTTCTTGACATCTCTTTGTCTTTAGACCTTCTTCTTTGTTGGAGCTCCATCCTAGGTCAGGATAATGGGCTGCATCAGATCAGTCATGGCCCAGGGTTTCTCCGTGTAGGAGGGAGGAGGATTTTTCCAGCTTATGAGCTCAATGGTGGAGAAAGGCTGGCACACAAAACTGCCTTGTCTCCCTCAGGTGTTTCCCTCTGGTCAATGTGGGCAGGTCCTTTAGTTCCTTCCTTGCAGGGGCATCTGGAGAGTTCTCATCCGAGTTGTGGCTCTGGTCTCGGGACAAATCTCCCACCTTCATCTTGGGAGGTGAAAGAGTCTTTGGTCTTAGGAAGCCTTTGGCTCTGAGGACATCACAGAGGAAGGAATAGCCAGTATTGGGGGCCTCATTTGTTGCCTCTGAGGACAAGGGGGCTGAGGAGACAGTCTGCTGTCCCAGTGGTTTTGGCAAAGTTGGTCCTGGGTCCTCTTCTGGCTCACGGGGAAAACTATTTTCTGTCCTGTCTTTCCTAGTCCGGTTTTCTGTTTAGCTGCTTTCCACTGGGTCTTAGAGACCACTATGCTCCTGGGTAACATCAGCTTGGACTGTCCATCTAGCCAGGCTCTCAACCAAGGGAGCTGTTTCTGTAGAATCTCTTGACAGCCATCAATATAAGTGAATCGGTTTAGGGGTTCCAACAAAAGGACCTCAGCAATGACTCTCTCATCTAAAGATCCTTCTGGTGGCCAGCCCACATCTTGGGTGAGCCACTCTAATTCACAGAGTATGCAACCTTTGTGGAGTGAGTCTCACCCCACAGTTACCAAGAAAACCTTCCTAAAGGTTTCTAACACACATTTCAGAAGGCTCAGTTTCCTTAGTGTGCCTCCATGTTCCACCCTGCATCTGTGTCGCACACTTAGAACAAAACACACTCAGGACAAGACTCGCCTCGTCCATCTCTGGCCGCTCCCCTCTCGGGGACTTAGGGCCCTCTTAGCCTTGCGGGTCGGTATCAACCCCCGACCTGGAGCTTTCACCGAGATGTTGGTTGGTGAAATTCTGCCATAGACTGTATGAGGTGCCACGGGACCGTGGATCAGGACTCTGCACTCGCTTCGGCCCTCGGGTTGGGTCGGAACCCTTCCCTTTGTCCGTTTCATTCACACACTTTCACACACTTTCCCACAGACATGGCCAGGACAGAATTTCTATACCGCCCAAATTCCAACAATTCCAAACCAAACAGAAAAGGGAGTCACGGTTTCGCCTCTGCTCGCTGACCCCGAACAGAGACTACTCGGGCGACTCCCAGAGTCCATTTCAGCTCCAAACACTCCGGAGGGTACTCGGGACCCAACAGAGGGTGATCAAGCCTCTCTTCCACCCGCTTAGGTCTTGAAGGGGAAGTCAGGTAGGCTGAAAAACCAAATGGACCAGGTCCAACCTGTTCAGCTGGGCGGTGCTCCAAAACCATAATTCTGGTTCCTGTTGTCTGTGGGTTCCATTGTGCTCCGAGGTGGCAGCCCCAGGGCGCTGGGGGAGTCGATCATCCTTCCGGCCAAGAGTGGCCTGGGCTTGCCAAGGGAACCACTGTCCCCCATCGCCCCAGGGAAGCTGGTCCCCAGAGACAAGAGAGGCAGAATAGCCTTCCTTACCTCCTCTGTCCCATCTGGGTCACCAAAAATGTTGTAGGGACAGACGAGGCAAGACACTGAAGATAGCAGGAAACAGTTTTATTTGGCTGCAGCCAGGTTCAGAGGGCACAGCTTTTGCTGTAATCAATTAATCCCCTGAACCCTGAGTTCAGGGAGTTTCAGAGTTTTATACTCAGTGTGTAAGGGGAGGGGCTCAGAAGTTCACAGTCTGCAGAAGTTCACATAAAAGCAGCTTTTTCTTTCACTGTTCTGGACAAGTTAACTCTTCAAGGACAACACCTGAGAAGGGGAGAGCTTCTTTTCCCCCTGCCAGCTGTTACCATGGAGCCCATTTGTAACTTATCTTAAAAATGTAGACATCTCTGTGAAGCCCAGCTCAAGGCCAGAGGCCTTGTTTGCACATTTCTTCAAAGTACTATACTGGATATGTTTTATGAAAACTAGTAAGGGGGTGTCCCGAACCTGGAGTGCTGGTATCTTCTTGGCCAGTGGCCAAGTAAACAGGGCGACACAAAAATAGGAAGTTTTCTACATTGGACTCTTTTGCAGAGACTCTTTTGCTGACAGTCCCAAAATCAGCCATGGTGAAGAGGGCTTTTCTGTGGAGAAAGGGTTTGCCACTTCAAAACCAAGAACAGAAAAAGGGAAGAAGCTTTTTCCTGAATGCATGCAAAGCTTGAGTCTTCTTGAGCAGGTGGTTTTGTTGTTGTTGTTGTCACCTGGAGACATTAGAGTCCAGGTTCTTTAACCTTTGAATTCACGCTTATACCAGTGACTCTCCAGGGAGCATCTAGGCCTCAGCTTCAGACTGGGGCACATCAATATTCCTTCTCATTCTGAGGCTTCCAGCTTTAGGGACAGAGAAGCTACTGATTTCTCCATCTTTCTAGATGGCAGATGGCCATTGTGAAATTATCCAGGCTTTGATTGTGTAAGCCAAACTAACAGGTCCCCTCTTGTAATTCTACATGATTCTGTTCCTCTGGAGAACATTGAGTACTACAAACACCAAAAGACTGTATGTTAAAGGATTTGTCCCCAGCCCATGGCACTATAGGAAGTGGTGGAAAATGTAGGAAGGAGGTGGTGTCTAATGGAAGGAAGGAAGTCAGGCCATTGGGGCATACCCTTGAAAGGGATATTGGGACCCTGACCTCTCTTCTTTCTCTCTCTTTGCTCCCTAACCTCATATGATATAAGCTGTTGTCTTCTGCCACCCATTCCTGGCATGATATACTGTGCTGCTACAGGTCCAAAGCGTATGGCCAAGCTACCAGACTGAAACCTCTGAAGCCATGGTCTCAAATAAAAAGGGTAATGCCACATAACATCACAAAAGCAATTAAGGAATAAAATAGAAGCAGCAAATCAAAATAAAGACTATTCAGTGATCTCTTATCTTTGGGCTTCTTGATATGTTTACAAGGAAATCTTTTGTAATACTTTGGCTAGGGTATATATACTATCCTCTCAGTTGTGGTTGTTTAAATTTCTATCAACGTGTCCTTACTACCAGTCAGCCTTTTTCTCTCCTTATCTTGTACTCAGAGGACCTGTTTGGTCATGGAGTTTCCACTAGCTTCAAAGAAAGTGCCTTGTTTGCTGCAGTGGTGCATGCCTGTAATCTCAGCAGCTCAGAAGGCTGAAGTAGGAGGATCTCAAGTTCAAGGTCAATCTCAGCAGCTTATAGAAATCCTAAGGAGTTAGACAGACCCTGTCTCAAATATATATATAAAAGGGCTGGGGATGTAGCTCAGTAGTTGAGTGCCCCTTAGTTCAATCCCCAGTACTCCACCACTCAAAAAAGAAATACAATCAGAATTTTACCACTTCCTACCACAATGGATATCTTCCCTGCCCTAGATTATTGGGGCCAATTTTAACTGGGTACCCTCTGTTCACTAATGTCTCTTAACAGTCAATCTTATTATTATGAGCCAGAATGATTTTTATTTTTTACTATCTGCAACAGTTATAACACTCTTTTCTACATACTCTGAGGGCTTTTGATCTCATTGACCATCTTACAAAACCCATAATTATTCAATCCCCCCACTACCTTTCACTCATTTCTATTTTATCCTGCATTCACTCCGCACTGGCTCCTGTCCTGTCCCTGAAAGCATCAAATCTACTTGCAATTATCTTCTCCAATATTTAAAAAATTCCAATTGAAGAGACTGGGGGTGTGGCTCAGAGGTAGAGTGCTTGCCTAGCATGCATGAGACACTGAGTTTGATTCTCAGCACCACATAAAATAAAATAAAGGTATTGTGTCCACCTATAACTAAAAATTTTTTTAAAATCCCATTGAAAACAGTTTGTTATATATCTCTAAGAAGTAATCTTAAAACTAATTTTAACATCATACTTTAAAAGTGAACTATAATTCTATGATATACAATTCTTAGTGAGAGTTTACATTTTTCCAGATTTCATAATTAAAATAATATTGTTCAATTCAATATCCAAACAAGGTCCACATATTGCATTTATTGAATAAAATCCTTTTAATCTATCTTAAGACAATTTTAATCTACAACAATAACATTTAAAATATATAATAACTCTCTTTCTGATCGCTTCTGCACGTTCTTCTTTTAAAAACAACACAACAAACATGAAATTGGCCCTTAGTGCAGTAGAATTGCCCACATTTTAGACTGGTGTTATTTAATGTGTTTATTTACTTTTTTAACTTCCCCTAAACTGCACATTAGACCTGAAGGTTGAATATTATTTCAGTTTGATCTTTTTTGCACAAATAATTCATAGGTGATTGTATTTTCCTTTTGCTTTACATCAGAAAGATCATGATGTCTCTTTTAGTGACATTGAGTTAGTAAATTCAATTATTTAAATGCTATTTAGCCACTAGAGGTCAGGCTTTCACTTACAAATAAATACCATGCTGGCCTTCATGAAGATGATAGACTTCACTTTTGACTTGTGAAGAAGTAGAAAAATCTTTATTAATGAAATGTCATTACTAGGAATTTCTGAGTAAAATTTTTTTTGGTTCTTAAACATATAAATTCCAGTTGTTTTAAAGTTGTTTTAAATTCCAGTTGTTTTAAAGAATCATGGAAGAAGGTTAAGCAGCAAAGGAGGGGAGAAAGTCAGGTAAATTTACCTGCCTGTGGCCACAGTAGGAGCCCATGCAGTCCTTCCTCTCCAGCACTGTCCTCCACCTAGTTCCTGGCACCATCTCCACAGTGGTGCAATATGCATCGCTCTTTTGCTCTTGGCTGGATATGCCTGGGAGTCTGAAGATGTTTTTCCATTTAACCAAATTAAGCTGGTGAAGTGGTACATAACTGTCATCCCAGCAACTCAGGAGGCTGAGGCAGGAGGATTGCAAGTTGAGGTTATCCTGGGCAATTTAATGAGACCCTGTCTCAAAATCATATTAAAAGGGTTGGGGATGTAGCTCAGTGGTACAATATGCCTGATTTCAGTCCCCAGAATGCCTAAAACAAAACAAAACAAAACCCCAAAATTAAAATTTTGAGTAGAGACGTTAGTAGTGGTATACAGATAAGTATTGTTTGCATTCTGCAGAGGTAGGACAAATTTAACTCAGTAATATAACTCTTATGATAAATTACTGCCCCTAATTAATGACAAAGCAAAAGACCAAAACTCCCTATTAGACAGTGACTTTTGCCTGTGGGCACTAAGCACACACTTGCAACTGGTAGGGTACATTGCAGTAAGCTTCTGATGCAGTTAGTGATGTGCTTACCGTGAAGCATTTTGTTTGTCCTTGAATTTGTTACCACCTTTATATATAACTCAATTACATGTTATAAATGAAATGAGAGTAGGAAAACTTCCTTTTTACAAAAAACTAAGTTGATCTTTTGAAGACATTATAAAGGCAAATCTCTAAATTGAAAGGTATTGCATTAGGTGTGGACAAAGCAATTGCATAAGATTTTGGGGAAAAAAAGCACATAAAAGTCCAAAAGAACTTTTCCAATGGAAAGAAAAGCCATTATCTTCACATTTACAAGTCTAAGTTAATGTATTTAAAGTAGTATGAATATCTAAAAACCTTTCTTTACCTTAGCTTGTTTTATTTTAGTATTGGGGATTGAGGTCACTGATATATTTTATTTGACTTTATTTAATATCATGCCCTGGAAATGCTCACAATGGAAGATATTAATAACTCTGAACAGGGGGATTTGGAGAAACACAAAACTTCCCTGGAAGACCTGGATTTGAACTTTATCTTTAATACTTGCCAGCTATATGATCTTTCTCTTCATCCTTATAAGTCTGCTTTTTGTAGCTTGTAAAACAGAAAGAACTGTCATCACTGTCGTCATCCTCAGTTCCTCACGGGGTAATTAGAAGGAGAAAGTAAGATTATAAGGGAAAAGTTCTTTGTAAATAGTCAGGGTCTCAGGAAATATGTTGTCGGTGGTTGTTGGCTCTGAGAGCTTCTCTTATCTAACCTAAATTCACACTCTACTGCCATGGTTGAGTTTCAACCAGGGCAAGGTCTAAGAGAGTTCAGACTGCGGAGAAGGTTCACATACAGTTAATCCTAAGCATAACAACTAACACAGGAGACAGAAGCCTAGAACCAAAGCCACCAGTATTCCCAACTCCTAGGAAAGACTGGGGGGAGGAGGGGAAAATGACATACCTAGAGGTGGTTTCTAACGATAGGAAAGACAGGGCAGAAACCTTCCTGGGGATGTTTTAAACATTAGGATCTATGGAACTGGAGGAATACAGGTTGCAGAATTGTTTAACTTGAGAAAGTAGCTCTGCTCAAAAATATCTTTCTTGACATACTTTGATTAGACATACAATATTAGATAAATGGTCTAATATTTCAAAATTCATTGAACAAATCATTTTATTGGAAAATAAAAACAGCTCCTGAAATATTATATACCTCAGTGTATACAAATTTGAAAACATTTCCCTTCCTTTTACAGGGTTCCTAGTTCCCCAAAAGTAAAATTCAATTCATGTTTTCTCTTTCAAGGAACTTCACAAAATGCTCAAAAATTCTGGAGAGAGTTTTTGTGACTACATGAAATTTACAAAATCTTGTTTTTAATTTTAATTAATATTTGCATAATTCATTTAAATAATTTTAAACACCATGAGATAGGCACCTTAATTTTTCTATAATTTAATCAACAAATAACTACCTAGATATCACTACTATGAACCAGAGCTTGTAGTTTAGACCTAAGGATGAAAAATGGGCTTCTATCTTGAAGGATCAACTGTGAGATAATTTCACATTTGATTGACTGGGTCTATGTATTCAGGGTAATGTGAACAAAGGAGAAGACATTTGACCTAGAAAGTATGGGAAAGTTGTTTCTCTGAATGCATGAAAATCAGGAATAAGAAGTCCCTTAAACAGATGGGGACTCAAGGGTCATTTGGGAGTCATGCATTTAAAAAAACAAAAAGGCAATAAGTCTATTAAGAAGGTTGGGGGAGACTGACCTCTTGATATCAAGATCACCTTAAAATTTAAAGGGATTTGTGCATGTTTGTATTTGGCCAATGGAAAGAGAGATTTTATATACCAGAAAAGAAAATCTTTGCTATCATTTAATTGAGTTCTTGAGTATTTTAAAAAGAAAGGATTACAGGGAATAAACCAACTTCGGAGGTAAAATGGCCCATCAGGAATATTTGGAGTGATTGATGGATAAACACTCTGACATGTTTGTTTTGGATTGGGGAATATTTTAAGTACTTGGAATTTAGTTAATCCTGTTTCCCAAAGCAATAATGTTCCTCATATTAGCTTAGCAACCCAAGGAAGCCAAACAAAGACAGGCTGCCAATGCCGAATCAGGTGTGCCTTGGTATCAGTCTCAGAATTAAACAACTGCGTTGAGATTTCAACAACTTACCTTTCTGCTTTAATTGTTCCACGTGGAAAGTGTTAATGTGAGCATGGGAAACAAACACAAATATATACAATCCTCCATGGTGAGTTGAGTAAGAAGAGATGGGTCAGCATGTGAGTAAAAGGAACTTTGTAGGAGTAAAGGCCCCTGAATGCTGGAATGGCTTATCCGATAGGGTTGTAGAATTTCTTGTTTCAAGATCTGTAAACTTACAACATAGATCCCTTTAAAATGACCTCTAGGTTTGCACATCTGATTATCCTCATTTGCTTTCTATGGCCCAGTTTAGCCATTACTTTCTCTAAGAAGGCTTTTCTTACCCTTTCATGCAGATTTGGCCATTTCTTCCTCTATGTCCTCATTATTTCCTTGATGTCATTCTAACGTAGCACCACTAAAATTTGAGGACAATCCTGTTTTTGCATCTGTCTCTCTTTATTAGATTGTAGGCTTCTAAGGGCAAGAACTCTCATTTATTTATCAGTTGCATTTCAACTTTCCAGTTCAGTGCTGGCCAAAAGCAGACAAATAGTATTAAATAAATCCCCTGGTTCTTCAGTTCTAGCTAAAGTGGTCATCACATTGTTTTAGGAATTCAATAGGAACATTCCCATTTTTGTGTTGCTGTATCTCCCTCATTTTGGAAGCCAATTTCCTCTTCTCTGGAAGTCCTGCATATTTCCAGGTCCAGTAAAAGTTTCATTACCTCTATGGAGCCTTCAGGAGGTTGAATATTTGAGTGATTACTCTCCTTGGAAATCCTAAAGCATTTATTTAAGAGTTGATACATTTTTAAAAATATGCATACTCCATGACTCCCCAACTACTTGGTGGGCATCTCAAAGAGAAGGACCATGTCTTGTCCTTCATTGCCAGATGCCTAGTACACAGTTCTGTTTGAGTAGTTGGTATAATCAGTAGCTGAGATGAAGGAGGTGAGAAAATGGCTAATTGACCACTTATGGAATTTTCTGCTGAAGACATTAATGCTAAGTCTTGTTTACAAAATGTACATACAATGGAGAAATAGGATCAAAACTTTCAATATTATAAAACAATGACATGGTCTCCATTCTTAGGGCCAGATTGCTTTGGATTCAGAATTTTTTCTAGTCACTACAATACTTAAGGTAGCATTTCCTGTTAAACCAGATAAAGACAATACAGACTATCAATGTTATATCAGTTCAGATCAGGCTTTTAAAAAAATATTTATTTTTTAGTTGTAGTTGGATATAATACCTTTATTTATTTATTTTTATATGGTGCTGAGGATCGAATCCAGGGCCTCACAAGTGCTAGGCAAGCACTCTACCGCTGAGCCACAACTCCAGCCCCAGATCAGGTTTTAATTAATAAAGTGAACCTTGATAATTTGGACTGCATAGAATATGATGTCAAATTGTTTTTTAGATGATTGAGCTTCATGTCATATTATTGACCTTGCCAGTTGACTGTGGCCTGAGATTTAACCTTGGTATTTCAGTTAGTTTCCATGGGGAGATTCTGTGTCAATATAAATGTCACAAACAGACAATAAATCAGGATCTCAGGATTCTGCTAAAAATCATAGTTCTTAGAGTTTGACTGACTCCAATATATTACATAGTTTATATATTTTGGCTATCAATTGGTAAGAAGTCTGGCAAGAGCTTTTAAGACTCCTTGCTCAATTATTATAAACTATCTCTTCAGAGAGCGCTTAGAAGATAATAAACTTATGAATGTATGAAGAACCTAGTTAATTGACTCCCTCATTAACACATTACTGCTTTTCTTTTCTTTTTTCTTTTTTTGCCACCGGGGATGAACCCTTGGGCACTTTACCACTGTGCTACATCCCCAGTTCTTATTATTTTGAGACTGGGTTTCCCTAAGTTGATGTGGCTGGCCTTGAACCTGCTATCCTCCTGCCTCAGCCTCCCTAGTTGGTGGGATACTTTTCTATGTTTTAAGTGTTTAAAGAGGATTTAGGAATTAACTCTATTCTATTTGGACTGAATCACATAGTGTCTCTTGTAGCCAGCCTCTGCTCCTCTTGGCTAGAGTTTAATTGTATTTTTCATCCAACATTCACAGATTAAGTTGAGTAATCTCTCTTGGCATGTCTTTCAGTCAGTTTATTTGTTCACAAAAATGAAGTCACTGTCATATGGAAGCATTTAGTGTATTACATAATAAATTGGAACAGTGAAACCTAGAAAGCGTTTTTTTATCAAGTTAAAAAAATCAAACCATACAGTTTCCTCCTTTTTGCTTTTATCAAAAATTGCTTGAAGGGATTGTGCTGTAAAAATATGTTTTTTTCAAGTACATTTTATTTTTTAAAATATAAAAAAATAAACATTGACAGAGGAAACCTCTACTCAGGTTAACGACTTTTTAAAAAACAGAATAAAATAAGATCAACTGATGGGCTGGGGTTGTAGATCAGTGGTAGAGCGCTTGCCTAGCACGTGTGAGGCACTGGGTTTGATACTTAACACCACATAAAAATAAATAAATAAGATAAAGTTATTGTGTCTACCTACAACTAAAAATACTTTTAAAAAATAAGATCAACTGAGAGAATGGAGGAGAGTGCTTGAATGTGGTAGGTGTGAAGGAGAAGGAGAAGAAAGTACTGAGTGGTGAGGCATCTTAATCTCTTCTTTGTACTGTTACAAAATACTTTAAATTGGATAAATATGAATGACAGAATTTATGGCTCACAGTTCTGGGAACTAGAAAGTCCAAGATCAGGGTACCAGTAGATTTGGTTTCTGGTGAAGGCTGGTTCCTCATAGGTAGGAAGGGAAAAATAGGTCCTCTCAAGATTCTTTTATATGGTATCAGCCACATTCCTGAAGGCAGATCCTTTATAACTAATCACCTCCTAAAAGCCTCATCTCTTTTTTTTTTCCATTTTACTTTATTTTTTCTTTCCACATTTTTATTGGTGTATTGTAGTTGCATAATGGTGCCCACCTCTTAATACTATCACATTGGGTATTAGGTGGCGGACACCAACAGACTCCAGCATGACGTGAGAAGGTAGAGGAGCCTGGGTTAAATGCAGAGGATAATGGATTTGTAAACACATTATCAGGAACCACACGATGAACTGAGAATTATTTTATATTGTCAGACCCTGGAAAAGGTCTGACATCAAAAGTAGAAAGACTGTATCAGATCCAAGAGGGCCAGTATCATGATACTTGACAAAGTGGTTAGCAAAGAATAAAGAAACTTTGCTGGAAGTGGGAAAATTGGGAAGGAACAATTATTGGTTGAGATAGGTGATATTTTTCATCTTATGATTTTTTTTTTGTACTGATGATTCAATCTAGGGGCACACTCTACCACTGAGCTATATCCTAAGGCTATGTATACATTCATTTTATTTACTTGTTTTGAGACAAGTTCTTTCCAAGTTGCTGAGGTTGGCTTCAAACTTTCGATTTTCCTGTCTCAGCCTCCTGAGTCACTAGGATTACAGGTGTGCATCACCATGTCCTGTCTCAGCCTTCTGAGTCACTGGGATTACAGGTGTGCATCACCATGCTTGGCAGTGCACTGGTTTTGTACATAGGTGATGGCTAACCATGAAAGAAAAGGATGGGTAATGCTGACAGATACAAGGTGACCTTAACTCTGTATCAGTTCCAGGCCAGTGACTGCACATCTTGCATGGCTGTCCATCTTCATCAATTACTTGGAGGCAACTTAGTGTTTAAAGTAATAGAACAGACCCATTAAATTCCCCCAAAGTTGGGAATTTTTGTCATAGTTATTTAGCTAGTTGAGGTTAAAGAAAGAAAAAAAAATGCATAGTTTCTGGGCTACTCTAAAGTATATAATATTGAAATATTTTCTTTTCTTCCAAAGTGACTGTGAAGTGGAAATGGAGATCAATTGGTCAGGGCTATTTTCATTAAAAGTGATAGGAACCTAATTTGAACCAGTTTAGGCAAAAGAGAATTTATTGGTTCATGTAAATGAGAAGCCCAGGATTTACTGCTTCAGTTTTAGCTGTCTCCAGGTGTTCGAATAATGTTGTCAGGTATTTGTTTCTCTTTTTCCATTTCTTGGCTCTCTTTTTATTGGCTACATTTCTTTGTCAGTTTCTCTTTTAAAATGATAGGAAAAAATGGTCTTAAGTATAAAAGTTAAGATCAAAAATGTCCTAATAACTCTAACATACTCTGTAATTTCTACATTCATATCAGTCTCTCAGAAAACAAAAACAAAATAAAAACAATTCTGATTAGTCTTCCCTGTGATATGTGTGCTCACTGTGGCCCAATGTACCTGCCACTGAGACCTGAAGAATGCTAGGGTGCTCTGACTGGCAGGTCTGTCTCCTGTCTGTCCCAGGGTGAAAGTGATGGGGTCTGATGAATGACATTTCTACAAAAAAATACATAGAATAGAGGAAACAGGACTTCTGAAAGGAAAGAATGTAAGGCTAAAATTGACCACAAAAGGGCTTGAAGTTTTTGGTAGTAGAGAAACACTAAAAACTAAAATAACAAAGTAGCATTGGTAACTGGAGGATGGGTAAAGAAAGGAACCTAATTAATGCTCATCAAGTCAAAGGGATTTGGAAAAGATTCAGACTTGCTTAGGACTGAGGCAAAGCTTAAGGAAAGCAAGTCTAGTTAGATAATTTCCCCAGACCACACCTATGGACCTTTGGGTAGATTAACAGTTCAGAATGATTGTGAAATTATTGAGAGTTGTGATCTGTGGCCTAAACACTTGGGCCTAATTCTGAGAAACAAGAATCTGGCTAATCTAGAGTAGAACTTGGTTTTTCTTATGGGCAGGTCTATGTTGAATGGGACAGGGTTCGAATAAACCATATGATGCAGAAGATCATGTTACTTTGGCAGAGACTAATGCTGGAGGAGAGGAAAAGAGTTGCCAAATCACAGATACCCTTAGTTTGGGAAGTCAGAGAGAGTGAAATGGACCTAAGAACATCATGGGTCAGGCTGGGGATGTAGCTCAGTGGTAGCGTACTTCCCTCGCATGCACTGGGCCCTGGGTTTGATTCGCAGCACTGCAAACAAAATGAGACAAAGCAGAACCCATCATGGGTGAATCTGAACATTAAGGCAGTGGCCATTTGCTTTCTACCTTTCCATAGGTTCCCTACTGCTTCAGAGTTTCTCAACTCAACAGTTGAACAGATTCCCAGGCCCTCTCCAGACCCACCTGTGTCAGAGTTTCTGGTGAAGGACTGAGGAGTTTGCATTTTTTTCATTTTCTTTCTTTTTTCCCTTGTTTTTCCTCCTCCTCCTCCTCCTCCTCTTCCCCTCTCCCCCCTTCTCCCCCCCCTTGCTAAGATTGAACCCAAAGCTTTGCTCATGCTAAGTGTGTACTCTAGGCTAAGCTGCCTCTCCAGGTCTAATTATTATTATTATTTTTAATTGGCAGATAATAATTTCACACATTCATGGGGCACAGTGCTATATTGATCCTGTGTACACTGTGTAATGGTCAATACATATATATTAGGTTATCTATCTCAAATATTTGTCATTTCCTTGTGATGAGAATTTTCAGAATCCTTCCTCCTAGATACTTTGATTTATACGACACACTTTGTTGACTATAACCACCTTTCTGTATAATAACACACCAGAGCTTATTCCTCCCACATAGCTCCTTTGTACTTCTTAACCAATCTTTGTACTTCTTAATCTCTCTCTATCACCCCATCTTTTCTATTCTCTCACAATTCCTGGTAACCACTATTTTACTCTTTATTTATGCAGGCTCAGATTTTTTTAGACTCCTCATATGAGTGAGATCATGTGGTATTGGTTTTTCTGTGCCTGGTTTATTTCCTTTAACATTATGATCCCCACATCCCTCCACATAGAGACAAATGACAGTATTTCATTCTTTTTTTAATGTCTGAAGAGTATTCCATGATGCTTATATATCACATTTCCTTTGTCCATTTATTAGTTTGGTGAACACTGCAGTGGAGAATCTGTATTTTTAACAAATGTCCCATAGAGTCTAAATTACACTAAGACCCACTGCCTCAGGGAAGCTAAGACATTGGTTCACACTAAGTCTTGGGAGATAAATGGAATGACAGACACAAATCTGACTAGAGAATGGAAAAGTTCCACACAAAAGATATTATAAGCTCTGCTATTACAACATCTTCCCCAGGTACCTTCTGGTTTCCTTTCCTGTCACAAGGCAACATTCATTCACTAAATTACCAATGCAGGAGGAAAAATTTTGGAACTTATTTTCTGATTGACATTTCAAAATTAGTAACACTATTTGGGACTTTTCAATGTCAAGTTTAGTAGAGTGTTTTTGAAGATTGCTTCTCATTCTAGCTTTATAAATCAGACAGGTGTGTTCCTACTAAATATCTGTATAAATCTATCACCCTAAAAGTGTGTGGAGTGGGGAAGACTAGGAAAAAATATTCTTTTTTAAAAAATATTTTAAATTGTCGATGGGCACAATGTCTTTCTTTTATTTATTTATTTTATGTGGTGCTGAGGGTCGACTGAATCCCGTGCCTCACACATAAGAGGCAAGTGCTCTATCACTGAGCTACAATCCCAGCCCAGAGGGAAAAAAAATATTCTTATGACATATTAAGACTCAGGCATGGGAGAGAAACCATTAGGAAAAAATGTAGGCCAATTCAAGGCTTTTCCTCCTTCAGGAGATAACAGTGGGTCTGGGCTTTCAACACAAGGAATATTTGACATATTCCTATATTGATGACTAATTTTTTAGGTGAGCTTGTGAGTACCACATGGCTCACCTATTTGGTCAAACTTTATCTTGGACATTTCTGTGTAGTTTTTTTTCTTATGATAATAACATTTAAATTGTTAAGAAGGATTACCTTTCATTATATGGGTGAGTCTCACCTAATCAACAGAATTTCAGAACAAAACAAAAATTGATCTTCCCTGAGAAAGAACAAGTTCTGCCAGCAGACTGTCTGGGTTCCTTGGGTCTCCAGCTTGCCAGCCTATCCTGCAGATAAATCTCTCTCTGGTTCTGTTTCTCTAGAAATCATGACTGATATACACCTTAATGTGCTAATTATTTGTAATTCTGATTGAATATTAGGCTTTAAAGTATCAAGATTAGTAACTTCAGTTCTCTGTCCTCCCGCCTTACTGAGAGCTATATCTAGAGACCTGCAGTTGGGGTGTCAAGGTGCCTTGATACTTGTTCTTCCAAATGTTCCGAGGCATCCTGTTGAGCATGAATGAGATAGAGGTGTGTTCCCAGGTAGTGAATTCCACAGTCCTTATTGTGGCTTTGTGGGACCTGCACTGCCAGGATCTCTAGTGGCCACCACCAGTTGGGAACAACACTTGGACAGAACTCTTCTAGGCCCTATGTGCGCAAAGTCAAGCTTGTCCATGATTCTTGCAGATATCAAACAGTATGAACTATATGTGACATTTGCTGTGTCACCAAGGAGGCACTATGACTTCTGGACATTCCTTATGGACATTCTTCTAGCAGTCAGTTACAAAATGCATCCCTTCTGTGTCAAGGGAGCCAGTGGAGCTGCTGGAGGAGTGTCAAGGTGAGTCAGGTGGAGGTAGGAAGGCTGTGGGAGGCAGGGTTGGGGTTCAGAATAGGTGCAGAGTCAGGCAGTCATCCTACATCTATGTATTTGTGGCTGATTTATTCTGCAGTAGTAAAACAGAGAAACTGTGCCTCCCATCGGAGGGAGGAAGGGGAAGAAATATATCCTCTTATCTCATATGTTCCATTAATGAAGGTTGGCTTTGGGGAATTAATTAATTATAGAGATTTGATTTCGTCATCAAACTGCTTCAGAAGTTACCAGAAGCCACAAACTATGCCTTGTTGTGTAGTGGATCTTCCAAGTCTGTATGGTAGAAGAAGCCAAAAATGGAAGGTAGGTATAGGCAGACAAGAGAGATAGTCCAGCCATGTGGGTGGGGTAGGCAGCTTCTAAGATGACTCTTAATGGTCCCTGCCCTATGTTCTTCATGCCCTGATGTGATCTCATGTCCTGGAGTGTGGACTATTTCTAGTGATGTGCTTCCAATGAAAGAACACTAAAAATTTGAGGGGATGCTACTTCTGGCTTCCATCTTTCTTGCTGTTACTCCTTTCTTTTGCCCACTCTGATGAAGCCAGATGTTGTGTTGTGAGAAGTTCACATGGTGAGGAACTAAAAGAGGCCTCTGGCCGATAGCTTGTGAGGAACCCATTACTGCTGACCAAAGCAAAAAGGAGTTTGGAATGACTGCCATCTGAAAGACACCTTAATTGCAGTCTGGTGAGATACACAAAGCAAGAGAAATCACCTCATATTCCCAACCCACAAAAGCTGTGAGATAAAAAGCATAAGCAACAGATGATACCTAATAGGCTGGGCCAGCAGCTCATCAACCACAGGCATTAGGATCATCAGGGAACCTAGTGGAACTGGTGGCCATGGTGGCAGAAGGAATGACTCAGAGAGTCTAATGCTGGCCCCAAGAAACTGTAAGAAGGTGCATAAGATGCATGCATTATATTTTCCAAACCTCACATTCTCAGGGGCATTGAGGCATGATAGACACAGAATAGACCCTATGATTAAAGCAAAAATTAGTTCTAATTCAAACTCTGTCACAAGGATAGGGTAGAGTGACTCAAGATGTTTAAGCCTTGATTTTCTTCTCTGTGAAGTGGGAATAATAATACCTCCTATGTAAAGGACCAGTTGAGCTGCTCAGGAAGCCCTGTACTTGGCAGTTAGAAGATCATTACACATAGTCTTTATTGTGATGATTTCAGACTAGAGTTGGTCATCTTTAACTGTTTCTCCTGTTTAAATTCTTACCAACAGAAATGTATTTGACTGAATGCTTTGAGACAGCACCCTTGTTTCTTTGATCTTTCTGGTCACCTTTTTTCCTTTTGCAGGCTTCTCTTTTTTCTCCTGCTTTTATAATTTTTTTTTGTTTTCTCTATAATTCTGACATTGGACCCCTCTTCTCATTACAGAGTCAGAACAAACATTGCTGACACAAGTGCTTTAAGAATTCAAAGCATAAAACTGGTATTTACAATTTCATTCCAGATAAGGTAGACTAAAGAAATATAGTTTTATTTTTAATGTCCTAATTTAAAAAAGTCTTTATAATTTTGCTGAATAATGTCATCTTTAGGGAAATTATTCTTTCCCCTTTCCTAGTTTTCTGCTGGTATAATATGGGAACATCTACCAACACTTTTACCCTTTATGATTATTGTTATTATTATTAGTAATAGTACTAGGGATTGATCCCAGGGGTGTTTAATTAGTGAGTCACATCCCCAGCCCTTTCTTATTTTTTATTTATAGGGTATTGATGTTGCGTAGGTCCTTGCTCAGTTATTGAGGATAGCTTTGAACTCATGATCCTCTTTCCTCAACCTCCTGAGTCACCAGGATTACGGATGTGTGCTACTGCACTGTGAACTTTCACCCATTATAAGTTCCCACTTGGGAGCAAACTGCCATTCTTCACACGTTTAACTTGTCTTTCCCCAGAAGTGGAGTGCCTTGGTTTTTTTTTTTTTTTTTTTTGGTAAAACAGGTACCTAACTTTTGGTGAGGTTCAGTGTGTTTAATAAACTCTGGTTTCCTAGAATTTATCCCCTCCCACCTTCTCTCTGTGGGTCTTCTGTAGCCTTCTCTTCTCTAAGGTCAGCATGTCCATTAAACCCTGATCCTCCAGGGAAAGCCTGGAATTCTTCGGATGTTTTGCCTGAATTAAGCAAGAAATGCAACCTTGTTTAAAATTAAAGAAATACAGAGTCAGAACAAACATTGCTGACACAAGTGCTTTAAGAATTCAAAGCATAAAATTGGTATTTACAATTTCATTCCAGGTAGACTAAAGAAATATAGTTTTCTTTTTAGTGTCCTAATTTTATACTTTATAATATGAAGACTTAGTTAACCTCAAGGTTTATTCAAATGTTTGTTGTAGGAAATTGTGTTAGCTTATTGAAGTTATAAATTTTATTTGTCATAGGAAATTGAATTTGCTCACCAACCTTGTCATAATTAACCTGTGACTATAACCCCATTGATCTTACTAAAAATGACCTTACCCATATTTAAACTTTGTAAATTTTCTGTGAGAAGTAAACTGTCTTAGACTTAGTCAACATTTTTCTTTTTGCTGGGTGTGCAGTTGAAATAAAATGTCAAATTCTCTCTCTCTCTCTCTCTCTCTCTCTCTATATATATATATATATATATATATATATATATCTCTCCTCTCTCTCTTTCATACTTCCAAAGGAGGTCTCAGTCCTGTTTTTCCAACATTAAAGGCTACATTGTGGACATTTGGGGAAGATGGCGGAAGTGAGGTAGGCAGTGAGTCCCAATCTCCTTACAACACAGAAAGGAGGCAGTGAAGGCAAAGCAGAATTGAGAGGTGATAAAATAGATGCTCTAAGCTTCAATATTACAAAGTGAGACCTGAGGAGATGGAGATAGGTTGCCAGAGTAGAAAACAAACTGAGTCCCCTGATGCTGAACCCAAAATGTGCATGAGAAGTGGGAAGGGGCAACAGAGAGAAGAGAGGTAGTGGAAAATCTTAAGCTCATCCACTTAAAGACAGTTGGAAAGACAGACAAAATTTAAAGCACGAGGTAACAGAAGGGTCCATAAAATAGCACAAACATCTTAAAACCAAATCTTGAAAAGAAAACTGCAAAGCCATCTTGAGGAGCCCTTGGCCGACCAGTCACCCTCTTAAGTCAGCATGACATCTTTCCATGCCCAGACAGGTGTGAATTAAACCAAAGGGAAAGTCCCCTGCAGTGTGACCGCTCAAGAATCCATCCAGAAAGAACTTTTAGAAGGACCACTAATAGTTCAAAATTTCTGAAATCCTTTCTGCCTCCCTCACACCATGAATGAGAGGAAGGAATGGGCTGGTGGGGACCTGGGCTGAGAATTACACCTAACCCTGCTCAGCCTCTGAAACCTGGGCAAGGATGGAAAGCTCTAAGCAGCTTCCACTTGTTCAGCTCAGAGAAAGCAAGGAAGCAGCTTTGGCCCTGAACAAAGGAATGCAGATTCTCTAGGCCCTGAGCAGTGGCACTGGGGGAAGGCCCTCTGGGTTGGAGAGAGACAATCCTTGGGATCCCAGGGCTGTACTGGAGCTCTCTGAATATCCAGTGACATAGAGACCCAGTGGGAAATTACCAAAACCTATGCAGTAGAAAGGAGCTGTTACCATCCTTAACTGGTACACAGCCTGAACTGTGATCACAATTGGCAAGTGACAGGGCATAGTTTGGATACTTGAACCTTGCATCAGAATCTGTAAACAGGGAATCAACACCTTCCATTCACAACCTGAGGCAGTGGAAACTAGAGTCCAGGTGAACCACCTAAGACCCTTCACTACAGTACCTCAGAGAGTGGCCATGGCTGGGGGAATCCTGCTGCACCACAGAACACATGCAGAAAACCCACAACCAGAATTCCTGCACTCACAGACAGCCACCAGGATCCTCACTACCATGAAAAGGATCCTGTAGAAGGGAGCAGGTACATGGTGATGCACAGCAATCACAGAGACACCCCAGAGCCTGCATCCTGAACTGCTGTACATAACAGAAAGAGCCAGCCACTGGGTACAGTGGTGTGCACTTGTAATCTCAGTGGTTTGGGAGACTGAAGCAGAAGGATTATGAGTTCAAAACCAGCCTCAGAAATTTAGCAAGGTCCAAAGCAACTCAGTGAGACCCTGTCTCTAAATCAAATAAAAAACGGGGTGGGGATGTGACTCAGTGGTTAAGTGCCTCTGGGTTCAATCTTGGGTGCCATTTTCCCCCACAAAAAAAGAAAGAGGCAACCAACAACACTGTACCCTTCCAGCAATCAGCTGCAGGCCATTGAGCTGACAAACCAGAAGCTGTTGGTAGGAGGTTCATAGCAAATAAAAAATTCAAAAACATCTGGAGTAACAGGAAATTGGCTCCTGTGCCCTTGCAACTTGGAGAGATCCACAGCCAAAGACTGATGGCTATCTACTGAATGTCCTAATCCCAATGAAATCCAAAGCAAGACTCAACAAGAATCACCTTGACATGGTTTACTATAAACAATTCTAATGTCAACTTTGATCATATAAATAACTTGTTAACTTGAAAAATAATTGTTAACCCAATAGCCAACATTGTACCTTCAACCCCTTTAAATGTATTTTATCTAGTGGTTTAAAGCATAAGTTGGAATCAATCTTCCTATCTTTGTTTTCCTAGCTCTGGTTTATACCTGCTTCTCTTATTCCCTACCCATCCTCTTGCATTAACTACTACCCCAAATAACAACTATTTATTTATTTTTTATTTTTATTTTTTTTATTGGTTGTTCACAACATTACAAAGCTCTTGACATATCATATTTCATACATTAGATTGAAGTGGGTTATGAACCCCCAATTTTACCCCAAATGCAGATTGCAGAATCACGTCGGTTACACATCCACAATTTTACATAATGCCCTATTAGTAATTGTTGTATTCTGCTACCTTTCCTATCCCCTACTATCCCCCCTCCCCTCCCCTCCCATCTTCTCTCTCTACCCCATCTACTGTAATTCATTTCTCTCCTTGTTTATTTTCCCATTCCCCTCACAACCTCTTATATGTAATTTTGTATAGCAATGAGGGTCTCCCTTCATTTCCATGCAATTTCCCTTTTCTCTCCCTTTCCCTCCCATCTCATGTCTCTGTTTAATGTTAATCTTTTCTTCCTGCTCTTCCTCCCTGCTCTGTTCATAGTTGCTCTCATTATATCAAAGAAGACATTTGGTATTTGTTTTTTAGGGATTGGCTAGCTTCACTAAGCATAATCTGCTCTAGTGCCATCCATTTCCCTGCAAATTCTATGATTTTGTCATTTTTTATTGCTGCATAGTACTCCATTGTGTATAGATGCCACATTTTTTTTTATCCATTCATCTATTGAAGAGCATCTGGGTTGGTTCCACAGTCTAGCTATTGTGAATTGTGCTGCTATGAACATCGATGTGGCAGTATCCCTGTAGCATGCTCTTTTAAGGTCTTCAGGGAATAGTCCGAGAAGGGCAATAGCAGGGTCAAATGGTGGTTCCATTCCCAGCTTTCCCAGGAATCTCCAAACTGCTTTCCAAATTGGCCTCACCAATTTGCAGTCCCACCAGCAATGTACAAGTGTACCCTTTTCTCCACATCCTCGCCAGCACTTGTTGTTGTTTGACTTCATAATGGCTGCCAATCTTACTGGAGTGAGATGGTATCTTAGGGTGGTTTTGATTTGCATTTCTCTGATTGCTAGAGATGGTGAGCATTTTTTTCATGTACTTGTTGATTGATTGTATATCCTCCTCTGAGAAGTGTCTGTTCAGGTCCTTGGCCCATTTGTTGATTGGGTTATTTGTTATCTTATTGTCTAATTTTTTGAGTTCTTTGTATACTCTGGATATTAGGGCTCTATCTGAAGTGTGAGGAGTAAAAATTTTTTCCCAGGATGTAGGCTCCCTATTTACCTCTCTTATTGTTTCTCTTGCTGAGAAAAAACTTTTTAGTTTAAGTAAGTCCCATTTGTTGATTCTCCAAATAACAACTATTTATATATTTATCCTTTCTACCTTGATATAAATTATCCTTTTCTCTTTATTTGACTCTCTTTTTTCCCTCTTCTTATTGCCCAGTCTTTCTTTATCCTCCCTTTTAGCCCTCACTTAAAGTTATAGTAAGTTTAGTAAATTTAACAACTGATTTTATGACCTATCCCAGAACATTATTATAGGTTTATACCTGAACTTGAGGAACCATGGAGAACAAATGCAATAAGATTTTGTTTTGTATAAGGATAAATAGAACAAGTCTTGACTCTGAAATTATTATAGTATATAGGGTTTGATTGCATCTCTTAAAGTGGTGCTGATATTCAGATCAGCAGAGGTCTGAATTGACTTATTAAATATTATTTAATAAGTAATATTAAAGTAATAAGATATTCACCCAACCCAAGGCTCTTAAGAAAAAGAAGCTCACAAAGTAGTTCTTTCTTAAAAGAAGAAATCAGAACTATACTGATAGATGGATAGACATACAAACAATATGAAAAAAGCAAGGGAACAAAACACCCTAAACCACCTAGAATGTTACAACAACAGATTTCATTAACACCACAGTGGAGGAAATGTCAAAGAAGGAATTTAGAAAGTTCATAGTTAAACTGTTCTATGAGTTAAAAGAGATGTAAGGAGTGATATCAGAGAAAATACATAAAGTATTTTCACTTCAATAGAGATCCTGAAAAAAAGCCAAATGGAAATCCTTAAAATGAAGGAATCAATAAACCAAATTAAAAATCCAATGGAAAGCATCACTAATAGATTAAACCATTTTGAAGATAGATTTCCAGGCCTCAAAGACAAAGTATATAATCTTGAAAATAAAATCAACCAAAGAAAAGATGTTAAGAGACCATGAACAGAATATTCAAGAAATCAAGACAGTAGAATGAATCAGATATAACTTTCCTATGTTCACATATGAATACACAACCAGTGTAACTCCACATCATGTACAACCACAGAATGGAAAGTTTTGCTCCATGGATGTATAATATGTCAGAATACATTCTACTGTCATGTATGTCTACAAAGAACAAATAAAAAACTAAAAAACATCTGGAGTAACATTAAAAGGACAAATTTAAGATTCCTTGGGATAGATGAAGTCTCTGAGATACAAAATAAAGTAATGCACAATTTTTTCAATAAAATAATATCATAAAAGTTTTCAAACCTTAAGAAAGAAATGGAGAGTCTGGAGCAAGTGAGCCGAGGGGTTGTGTGTCTCAGAAATTGGTAGCACTTGCAGTGTGGCTGACCAACTGACTGAAGAGCAGATTGCAGAATTCAAAGAAGCTTTTTCACTATTCACTAATCCATTTATGTATTATTAGAGTTTTGGTCCAACTGCTTTGCTGGTTGGGCTTTCTCAGTTCCCTTCACTGGCTATTTCTCCCTCACCTTCTAACACTGAAGGAATAATATTATATGAACCAATCATACACATGCATATTGGTTCATATAATATTATGAACCAATATGCATGTGTATGATTACACTACTGGAGTGACTCTGCACCAGGTACAACCAAAGGAATGAGAAGTTGTACTTCATTTGTGTACAATATGTCAAAATGCATTCTACTGTAAAATAAATAAATATATTAAATATATATATGCATGTATAGTTATTAGGACTTCATTCCTTCATGTTTTTTCCCCTTATCTTACTGTCTTTGTCCTGAAACCTTATTTTAGAAAATTGATCAAGTAACATGTTGCATGTGGCTTACTCTGGATATATCTAAGCCCTGTGCACATCCAAACTTTAGATGGAGTTGGTCAAATGAGAGAACATTTAAGTATGCCTTTTTAAAAATCTAGTTCTCTTTAGGAATTGTCAGAATGTTGTTGCTGAAATGTGGATTTGTAACTCTGTGCAGACTCTGAACAGTCAACAATATTTACTTAAAAATTGTGCTATTGCAAAATGGGTGTATTATTCAGGTACTTGTACACTATGTTTTTGTACTGCTGATCTTGTACCAAAAACATTTTCTTTTATTGTTAAAAGAAAATGCTTTTTAAATTTTGTTTAGTCACTTTAGAAAAACTGCTTATGGAACAATTTGCTCAAATCAATTCCAAGTTGTATATTTGTTTTCCAATAAAAAAATTAAAATTTTAAAAAAAGAAAGAAATGGAAATAAAGTAAAGGAGAAATATAGCACTCAAAATATACAAAATCACAAGAGATCCACCCAAGATACATTATTATGAAAATTGCCTAAAATACAGAATAAAAACAGAAATTTAAAATCTGCAACAGAAAAATGATAGGTCATACTTAGAGACAAACCAAACTGTATTTTAGCTGATTTCTCAACTCAGACCCTAAAAGCTAGGAGGTCTTGGAATAATATATACCAAACTCTGAAAGAAAATGGATGCCAACCAAGCATATTATACCAGTAAAATTAAGCTTCAGAACTGAAGATGAAATAAGAATCTTCCATGATAAACAAAAGCTAAAAGAATTCATAACTAGAAAGCCTGCAGTACAAAAGTACAAAATATACTTAATAAAATATTTCATGAAGAAGAAATAAAAAAATAAAAATTAAAACCAGAATAGAAAGGAATTACACAATAAGGATAGTCAATTAAAGGAAAACCAAGTCCAGTTTCAACATTAGAAATAAATCAAAGCGGCAGGAAACAAAAAACATCTCTGAATAGTAACACTGAATATAAATGGTATAAACTCTTCAATCAAGAGACATAAGTTGGCAGATTGAATTAGAAAACAAGACCCAATAATATTCTGTATGCAAAAGACTTACTTCATAGGCAAAGACATCCACAGACTGAAGGTGAAAAAATGAAAAAAAAAATCTTTCTCATGGGCCTTATAAACAAGTAGGATTGCTACTTATATATCAGATAAAGTGGATTTCAAGCCAAGATTAATCAGAAGAGACAAAGAAGGTAATTTCATACTACTTAAGGGAATCATATATCAAGATATAATGTTCATAAATATTTATGCCTTAAACAACAGAGCATCTATGCACCTCAAACAAATCCTTCTCAATATTAAGAATCAAATAGGCCACAATACAATAATACTAGTGACATTAACATGCCTCTCTCACCACTGGATAGATAGATCATCCAAACACTAAGTAAAGATTCTATAGAACTAAAAACTATAGTTAATGTTATGGACTTAACACACATCTATAGAATATTTCATCCATCAACAATTGAATTCATTCTGTTTCTCTGCAGCATATGGAACATTTTCTAAAATATACCATATTTTGGGTTACAAAGCAAATTTTAGCAAATACAAAAAAATAGAGATAATATCTTGCATTCTATCAGATCATAACAGAATGAAATTAGGAATCAACAATAAGATAAAAAACAAAAGTCATTCTATCACCTGGAGATTAAATAATATACTTTTGAGTGATGAATATATAGCAGAAGAACTCAAGTAGAAATAAAAAAATTATTAGAAGTAAATGAAAATAGTGATATAACATATCAAAATTTCTGGGGCATTAAGAAGGCAGTTTGAGGGCTGGGGTTGTAGCTCTGTGGTAGAGCACTTGCCTAGCATGTGTGAGGCACTGAGTTCAATTCTCAGCACCACATTAAAAAAACATATAAAATAAAAATATTGTGTTCATCCACAACAAATATATATATTTGCCATATATATATATATATAGCAGTTTGAAGAGAAAAGTTCATAGCATTGAGCTCATACATTAAAAGAATACAAAGATACCAAATAAATCTAACATTACATCTCAAGGTCCTAGCACAAAAAACAAGCCAACACCAAAATCAGTATAAGATAGGAAATAATTAAAATCAGAGTTGAAATAAATGAAATTGAGATTCAAAAACAATACAAAACATCAATGAAATAAAGAGCTGTTTTTTTGAAAGAATAAGCAAAATTGATAAACCCCTAGCCAAGCTAACAAAAATAAAAATAAAAAGGAGGGGATTCAAATTATCAAAATCTGAGATAAAAAGGACCTATCATCACAGGCACTATTGAAATCCAGAGTATCATCAGAAACTTTTGAAAATTTATGCTTCAATAAGCTAGAAAATCTTTAAGATATTGACAAATTCCTAGAGACATATGACCTATACAAATTGAAATGAAGAAGATATAGAAAACTTAAACAGATCAATATCAAGTAATGAAACTGAAGCAGCTACAAAAAACCTTCCAACAAAGAAAAGCCCAAGATTGGATGGATTCTCAGCTGAGTTCTTCCAGATCTTTAAAGGAGGACTAACTCCAATCCTTCTCAAATTATTCCATGAAACAGAAATAGAGAGAATACTGCCAAACTCATTCTACAAAGCCAGTATCACCCTGGTATCAAAACTAGAAAAAGAGACATCAAGGAAAAAAAAATTTCAGACCAATATACTTAAGGAATACAGATGCAAAAATTCTTTTTTTTTTCCCTTGGTACCAGGGATTGTACTCAAAGGCACTTGACCACTGAGCCACATCTCCAGCCCTTTATGGTATATTATTTAGAGACAGGGTCTCACCGAGTTGATTTACACCTAGTTTTACTGAGGCTGGCTTTGAAATCCTGATCCTCTTGCCTCAGCCACCAGAGCTGCTGGGATTACAGGCCTGCACTACCATGCCTAGCATGATTTTTAAGATAATATGGTGATTACCTTTCTGGTTTAGACAGGAAGTGGTCAGAGACTTCTTATTCAATTTTACACTATCAGATTATTTTGTATGGACTTTTAAAAACAACTTTATTACTCTATAATAGATAATTTACTCATTCAAAGTAACACTAAAAACATTTAGAACATCTCTAGAGAGAAGCCTGGGCCTGCTCAAATACTCTTTGCTATGGGGTGAGGCATCTATAGGGCTAGGAAGACATTTGGGTACCTGAGACCATGGGATTCTATGCCCAAACTTTTTCAAGTGTGACTCTTGAGCCTTGTTGGGCCTCTTCTGGGTCTCCATTCGCTTAAGTACTGTCTACACCATTGGTGTGCACCCCTGGGCAGTTGTTGCCTAAGGGGAGGAGTGTTGGTTCTCTCCTAACTATCAAGTTCTGGCTCAGCAGTGGGAGGATCATAGGTCATTATGAGATTATATAAAAGACATATAATAGATATGACAATAAATAGGACACATTTGAATTAACAGTTTGTTATTATAACTTTTCAAATATTTAGGCCAATGGTGTATAAGCCTTCATCTGTACCTTTGCTCCAAGCTCCACACACATGAGGGGTGACCCTTTTAATTCAGCGTTTATGATTTGCCAGGCACAAATCAAGTGTCATTTGATCCACACAACAGTCTACTGGTAGTTCCTATTGCTGACCTCAGTTTACAGAAATGAAACTGAAGCCAAAGTCACTCCAGCTCATAAGAAGCAGAATTGGACCTGGAATAGAGCTCTGACCACAGAGACTGAGCTCTTAGCCACTGTCCCTTACTCCTGGGACGATTGAAATGGTGATTGTGACTCTCATTCATTTTGAAGAGGATAAAAACACTGAGTCATTAACCACAAATAGTGAGGTTGTCTGAAGATAATAATCGTCTGGGAATCTGCAACAGATTGTTCAGACTCCCAAATCTGCCTTTTTCAGAACACAGACTAATTACCATACTGCTTGCATTTATTCTGTAATTAGTCCTGCTGTAAGCCATCGACTGGCACAGTGGAAAGAATAGGTAAACTTGCTCAGATGGAAGTTTCCTCAAGTAAAGGAGCAAATGAGTTACAGTAATCTACTTGAAACCTGGAAGGAAGTAGCTCCCTTTCATTGTCAAGGAGTGTTTAAAGGTGCAGAGAAAGCTAGCTTTTTGCCGGAGACAGAATGGTGGTACTCAAGAATTTGAAAATTCCATTATTCAGTATTTAGTATATACACTACTGCTAGGCCGGATGCACACAGTGTGTCTTTGAACATTAGAACAGATCATTACCCCCCACACATGGTAGAACTGCCATCTCATTTAGAACAGGGTGTTCTTCCTCTGCTCCTTGTTGGAGCTTAGCCCTGGTAGATCTGCAGGCAAAGCTAGGCTTAGTGCGTTGCTTTTTTGTTCATCATGCTTATGTTTGTTCTTAATAAGCTCAGTTTGTAATGTGGAGATGACATGTTTCTTTGGCTCTTCACTTGACCACAAATGTCCCAAACTCCTGATGATTTGTAAACCACAAGATACAGCAGCCGAAATGCATTAGATTAATGTCAAATGCAGGGAACAGTTTAGCCTTATAAAATATCAATTATGAAATGTCTCACACTAAATAGTGGCCTTAATAGTGGCACTATTTCAGTCACAGCTGTTTTCCCAACATACTTCCTTCAAGGACTTCCTTGAATGTGATTTTCAATTATTTCCTGGGTACTTCAGTTTGTCTGATTGCTCCATATCACGCTTTGGGTTTCACATTATTGCTGAATATCTATCTTAGTCAAGCATGGGGAAAATCTTGAAATGTAGGTAAAATATTGGTGTTATTTTTATTCCCTAAGTGAGGAAAAGGGAGTAGTATCGGGAAAGGGTGATGGGTCTGTAAAAGGGCCTATTGGTGATAAAGCGATAATAAATGGGTCAATCAGATTCCCACTGCTGTTTAAGAGCTAGCCCTTCAAATCCCTCGTGCAAGGCATCTATATCTCAAAGACATCTGAAACTTAATTCAGGAAAACTGAACTCATCTCACTCTGCCCCCAAACAGGCCTAGCTGAGGTCTTCTACTTACTTCACCGTAACTCTTCATTACTCAGGGCAAACTTCATTAAGTCATTTTTGGCCTCTACTGAAATAGGAAAAATAACCCATTAGCTCTACCTTTCAAATAGACTCATAATCCTTTATCTTTTCCCAGACTGAAAACACAAGCACCTTGGTGCCTGGATTAATGTGGTTCAGACCAGATGAACTTTCTGTTTCCAACCTTCCAATCCTTCCATCCATTTTCCACAGAGCAGTCAGAATGATTCCACCGAACCCCATGCACGGGTCATATCACTCCACTGCTGAAAACCCTGTGACAGTTGTTCATCTCATTCACAATGAAGTCCAAGTTTCTTCTCCTTCACTTTAGATTCTCTGACCTCATCTTCTTCATCCTGTAACCTTGCTCAACCTTTCACCATCCTCCAATACTTCAAATGTGTACTTGCCCCAATGTCCTTGTCGGTGCCAAGACGGTCCTTCAATTCTGTGTCTTTCCTAAACAAAGGCATTATTTCTATTTGTGACTGTACACAACATTCTTTACCCCCTCTATTGCTTTTTCTTGTTTTCCTTCTTAGCTGTTATCACCTTCTAAGTACTTTATTTGGTACTGGGAATTGAACTCAGATGTGTTCTACCACTAGCTACATTCCCAGCCCTTTTTATTTTGAAACAGGGTTTCACTAAGTTGCTGAGGCTGGTCTTGAATCTGTGATTCTCCTGCCTCAGTCTCCTGAGTTGGGGGGATTACAGGCATAAACCACTATGCCTGGCTAACTTCCATGTAATTTAATTTATATATTTCTTTCATCATTATTTTCTCTCACTGAAATGTAAATTCTACATCTGGGGAGATTTCATGTGTTTTATTCACTGTTACAACCTCAGCAACTAGAACATATCTGGCAGATAATATGTACTCAATAAACAAATAAATGAATGAATAAGTGAAGATGTGGAAGAACTATGCTGAAACATGACTGGGGCCTCTCTCTGGCATGGAGAATAATAATGATGGGCTTTATGCATTAGAATGTGTCTGAGGCCACAGTGTCATAAACAGATGAAAATGAGTTTCTATGATTGGATATTTTCTTATACTGTGTCAATCTGTTATTTTTGTAACAGGAATAATGGAGATTGGCAACATGGGTTTTAGAGATAAACATGAGATTTATAGGTAAAAATTAATTTCATTTAGAATTTGTGAGTCAAGTCTTAGATTAATGAACGTATTCAAAGAAAATGGCAGTGGAAGCCCTTGAAGGATTTTTCCAGGGGTATATAAGCACCTCCATATGTGTGCAAGTATGGTCAGTGGTGGTGCTGGCAGTACTAGATTGGGGTGAAAATGTGTATGCCCAAACTTCTTTCATCATCTCTGATGGGGAAAGTAACACTGCATATGGCTGCTCCATCCTCCTTGTAGGTCCCATAATTACTCCAGGGGTCACTGATGCTAGAAGATGGGTAAAGGATGGGAAAAGTGAGAAAGACCTAGAAAGGCTCCACTCCTACATATTAATCGAAAAGCCAAACTTCCTTCTTTTACTTTAGGTTAAAAAAGATATAGCTGAGCAGTACGTAGTGGCACATGACTGTCATCTCAGCTACTCAGGAGGCTGAGGCAGGAGGACGGCAAGTTGAAGTTGCCTTAGCAACTTAGCAAGATCCTGTTTCAAAACAAAAATAAAAAAGGGTCAGAGGTGTAGCTTAGTGGTAGAGCAGCCCTGGAATAAATCCTCATTACTTCTCCCAATACCTCCCCCACAACATTTGCCTTTTTTAAAATTTCTTTTATCTCCTTTAATTTCTTTACGAGAGCCAGGCTTGGTGGCACATGCTGTAATTCCAGAAATTGGGGGAGGCTGAGGCAGGAGAATTGAAAGTTCCAGGCCAACCTTAGCAAATTTGCAAGGCCCTAAGCAGCTTAAAAAGACCCTGTTTCAAAGTAAAAAATAAAAAGGGCTAGAGATATGGCTAAGTGATTAGATCAAACCTGGGTTCAATCCCTGGTACACACACACTCAAAATTTCATTACAAAAATTTGTGACTTGCCTGAATTTTCCATTAATATTTCACATGTAGAGGGACATAGTGTTTTAAGTCCTATAATTCTCTTGTGCCTAAACAAAGTTTCTAAATGATGTCATATGTTAGGAAACTGTAGCCAGGAGTTAAAAATCTGGCAGTTAAAAACTTGGATTCAGTACAGGTTTTCTACTGTTCCTTGGAATCACTTAGTATGACCTCTTGATGGGTGGGTTTCTCTCTCTTTCTCTTTGTAGTTCCTAGGGATTTCAAAGTTGGCGTGCAGGGAAATACAGAACTGATGATGTGACACTTTTGGAAAATATGTGATTTTATTTCTATATATTTGTTTCCACATATTTCAAGTGTGTATGTGTGTGTATGTGACCATGAGAAGATATAAATATGTTAAGAAAAAAATTATCTACATATAAATGCATGCATACTTTTTTTTGAACTGTTAACAAACATAAAATATCTCTGTCTTATGGGTAGGTTGTGGTCCCTTTGGTTACTCCGTAGGAGGTTCTCATCCCGGGAACAAAAGTGCTTGCCCATGTTTTGCTGAATTGTGGTTTGGGATACAGAGAGTAGAAGACTAATGACAAAAAAAAAAAAAAAAAAGAAAAGGAAAAAAGGAAAAAAATTTGAGCAGATGTTATCGTTCACATATTATTAG
Organism: Spermophilus citellus; assembly: GCF_964194105.1. Classification (NCBI taxonomy): domain Eukaryota; kingdom Metazoa; phylum Chordata; class Mammalia; order Rodentia; family Sciuridae; genus Spermophilus; species Spermophilus citellus. The sequence continues at coordinate 33,256,160 of NC_138182.1, forward strand.
GTGCTTCACTTGCCTTATTCCATTTAGTACTTATACTAATCTTGTGAGCTAGCTTTTGCTTTCCTTAATTTCTTGGGTAAGGAAAGCAAGTTTCAAGCAAATGACATAATGCCACACAGAGATTGTGTGGGAGCTGAGCTTCAAACCTGCCTAAGTTTGCATAATTTTAAGACTAGGACTGTCTTTCAACTTCATCATGTAGAAGTGGTAGTCACAGGTGCCTTTTGTATCGAAGATCTTCTTGTTCTTAGGCCCGATGATTGGCCCATCTGCCTCCTTAGCTCTTATGTCTATCTGGTCTAATGTGAACCATGGTACCATCTCTTTAACTTTTTCTGCTATCTGAATGGTTACCTTTTCATCGAACTTAGTCAATATTTGTTTGCTGCTACTTACAGTGTCTTTTTTTTTTTTTTAAAAACTACTCTTAAATTGTTTTTCAAGGAATTCTTTAAGTATAAACAGGATTCTACATGGAAGCTCTGGCAAAACTTTGGCTAAACAAAGCATTCAAATAAAATTTAATCAAAATAGGGAAGGGAAACCAGATTCAGGCAGTTCTGAACACTTTGTCAGAAGAATTGGGGCCAGCACTAACATGAAAAGCGGTATCATTTAAAGATATTTTCTCTCTTCAGTAGTCTCATGGAAATTTATATCACAGATAACAAAAACCTAGGGTTATTTAGTGCAGTAGGGTAAGGATATGAGATAGAAACTGGTGATGGGGTGGCAGGTTTACATTTGGGGAACAATGGCAGAGGCACATGAGGAGGGGTACAGCTTTTCCCCTTACTTCCTCACATCACTAGTTCCAAGTTTTCTGATCTGCTAGTACCTGTGAAGAGAGTAAGAGTATTGTGATGTATGGGTAGGCATAGAACATTATAACACACTTTAAAATATTTTGTGCAAGTTCCATATCAAATATGTGCAGCGGGTGGTACAACGTATCACTTGGCTTGGCAGCAGGGAGAAGTTCCCAGGTTTCAGTGACTTATCATGATAGAACTTGTCATTTACATTAGGCCATAGGTCAGCTGCATGTCTGCTTCCTGTGTCCTCTTCATTCTCGAATCCAGGCTTAAAAAGCTGCTTCCTTAGGGACATCCTGTTCTCAAAAGAAAGAGAAGTGACACATGTCACATTCTATCGTAGAGGCCAGGCCCAAAGACACTGGGGTGAAAATGTGTGAGGAAAAAAATCTTCTCATGGGCAGGTAGTAATACAATATACCACTGGCAAGTTTTATTGTTATGATGTTGCTTCTCGTTTTACAGAAGTGGAAGCTCAGGCATGGAAAGGTTAGATGAATTGGCCAAGGTCACACAGTTGGCATATGGCAGAGGCCAATTGGAAAGTCAAATCTGATCCACATCCTTCACTTTTTGTATTATGCCAACAACAATGACATGTTCTTCATTTACTCATCCATCTTTGTTGACATTTGCCTGACATTTCCTTCTGATGATCTACTAGAAAACCTATGTGGTTAATTCAAGCCCATGATGCTCCCTTCCCTTGTAATCCTCCAATCAATATCTTTAACATAATCCTTGAAATCCAAATGATCTCTGTGTAAGTGAAGTCAGTCTTCAACAAACTTATAGATTATCAATTTTTTATAAGTCATACTCCATTATATGTATACCTTCACTTTTTTATTTTTATGTGGTGCTGAGGATCGAACCCAGTGCCTCACATGTGCTAGGCGAGCAGTGATAGACTTACCACTGAGCCACAACCTCAGCCCCGATTATCCATTTTTGAATATAAGATTGAATTAAAAAATAAAATCCCCTCTCAACCCTTGAAGTAAAACAGCTTAATTGTAGTTGATTTAAATAATGTATGCTAAGCTCCATATTTTCTTGTACCAATTAAAAGCATTGTCTGTAGAGAAAGTCAAGTGTGATTCATAATGGTGGTTGTGTGAACTTCCAATAACAGGGAATTTTTTGAGTATCTCCAGCATGGAAAGGATCACTAACTGAAGTGGTGACAGGACCTTCAGATGCCTTCAGTCCAGTTTTCCATGAATTCTCTACATCACAAGCCAACAAGTCTGCTCACTCTTCCCAGAACAGTGGTTCCCCACACATTCTCATTGCTGAGTCTTGGCCTCGTGTGTTGTCTCTCAGCTTTAAATGCTTTAATCTGCTTCACCTTTTTCATTATCCAAGTCTAATCCAAATAATGCTTGAGGGTTCCATCTTTAAGTGTTTTTTGTTCCAGAGAGTCTTTTCCAATCTCATCAACCAAATACAAATCCTTTTAAAATATATTTATTTATTTATTTGAAATGGATTCTTGCTGTGTTGCCCAGGTTGACCTTGAACTCTAGACCCTCTTGCCTCTGTCTTTAGAGTAGCTAGATTTTAGGCATGCTTCACAGTATCTGACTTCACAAATCCTTTTTTAGTTCAAATAGTGTCTTGCTTAAACTCTTGCATTCTCTCCCACATTTTGGTCCAATACCATTCTCCTAAGACAACAAATAGTGCAACAAATAGTTTTTTAAATTGAGATAAACTAAACTACTATGTTTGCTGAAGTTTTCTGGACAGTGTGTGGGGTTATGAATTATTTATTTAATCATTCAACAAAGAGTTATCAAATGCCTCCTATTGGCAAGGCACAACTGACTTGCCGAAGATGACACATATAGAGTAATGAACTCACGATTGAAATATAGGCTTATTTGATCCAAAGCCAGCACTTTTGTCCCTATATAAATATCAAGAGCTCCTGAATGGTGGGTGGCATGGGTGGCATGATTGTTGGACAAACATTAATTCTTTCTTTTCCTAAAAATTATATATGGGCTGAGGATGCAGCTTAATGGTAGAGCACTTGCCTAGCATGTGCAAGGCCTTGGGTTTGATCCCCTGCTACACACACATTCTCTCTCTCTCTCTCTCTCTCTCTCTCTCTCTCTCTCCCCCCCCCTCACAGTTGCATAAAATATTAATGTCTTTTAGGCAATAAAAATTGCTCTTATGATCATTTAAAAAAATACAAGGTGACCCCAATAAAAATGAAATGATATTTTCTAACTAGGACTCTATATGGCAGATTGGATTCAGATTCTGAGTTTGGGCTCATATAATCTTTCCATGACCCTCTTTAAGAAAAATAACATAAACTTAAAAATGTGGAAAAACAGGCACAGCATATTTAGCATAGGAAAATAAATTGTAGTAACTTAACTGAACATTGAAGTTTCAGATTCCCTTTTTCCTAACGTCTCTTGAGGCAATTTATCAGAAATGCTTACATGGAAATGCTTCCTATTGCAAACTTGACTTCTCTCCATCTAAAATGCTTCATAACCCTTGGCCACCCCAGCACTCACAGGAGACTCTGTAAGTGAAAATTTATTCACTTCCCTGTAAGTCTACCTCTGGTCCTGGAAACTTAAAAATAATGGCCAAATGGCATTAGTGTCTCATGTGAATTATTCAGTTAATTTTCTGAAGTTCTTGGTATCTTTTCCCAGTTTATATAAAGATACTTTAATAGGAATGGCCTTTTGAGACACAAGCGTTAATATTTAAACACACACACATATGTTTAAAAAAAAATATATATATAGATAGGCCATAGGATTGGGTGAACTTTTATCATTCTATAAACCATTTGGCAAGACTGTCATCTCATTTTGGAAATATTTAAATAGAGTACAAAATGAATAATGAAAATCTGTTCTTAAATAAATAATACTGTCATTAAGGGATTTTTTGAAGTTTATGTGACTCTCCAAACATAATGTTCTGAATAACATTACACAGGATAAATCACTTCAATTTTAAAGCATTTTAGAAATTAAATTAACTTTGTAGAAGGGTTTAAGTCATTTTTCCCCCTCAAAGCTTTATTGAAGTATTGACATTGAAGATTAGGCTGGTTGATGCAGTACCAAAAATTTACAGCAGAGGGCCTCATTGCAATGTGCTGTACTTTTCGTTGTTAAAAGAACATTTTATCTTCTTTGTTCCGCATCTGTTCACTTTCTTTGAAACTTGCATATGTTTATTTTTTTAAAAAAATAAAACATTTTAAAATACCAATTTTACTATATTGTGAATGTATGGTGAATTAGCAGCTTTAGAAATGATTCCTTTTTTTTCTCAGTTCCTGTGAAGGTATTGAAATCTTGACAACCTTTTCTATTTCCTTCCACAGCAGTAAGGAATTGTATACTCCTTTGCTTTTCCTGGCAGGCTGTCCCTTTCTATCCAATTTGATGCCAGATCATTATAACACATTCATATAAATTATGTAACTTTTTTCAAAGGTCAATTACATGGATGCAGTTCGTAACATAAATTTCACACTTATTACACTCTCCAGTTGTTACACTCTCCAGTTGTCTTTTAGGTAATTGTGTCTACGTTCTAACACAGGATTCTACTCTAAACAAAGAAAAAGCTGTGAGTTCCATGTCAAATGTTCAAAAGTAGTGAAGTGGAGTACAGCTGATTTAATTTAGGCTGCCTTAATTATTCTATGTGCTTATTGAACTGTTAAGAAAAGCTGAATCACCGAGGAGGGTCCCAGGAGGCTAATGGGCCTAAATTCTAAATGGAGTCTGGTAGCCATTCACTGAGGAGGGGTCATACACTACTCTTTGTTCCTGGAAGAATCACAAACGAAAATTTGCAGCCCTTGCCTGGGCATGTTCCTGTTTCAACTGCCAAAATAAACAGCTTCCCTGACCAGTAAACTACAACCAACAGCCAACCAGTCAACCAACCAGCCAGAAAGGAGGGCTTCCTGAGGGCCTGCATCCCTCCCTTACATAGTGGGCGAACATGGATGTCTGGGCAGGGATGGTCTTGGTATGTCAACCCCTGTTTGTTCCTTCTTAGTTTGTTCCCTTTCATTTGCAGGTCTGACTCCCCGTTTTGCAAACTGCTTTTTTTGAAATGAGCTGCTGCCGCTGCTTCTTTTCTTCTTCTTCTTTTGTCTTCTATTCTTTCCTAAGGAACTTTTCTAGACAATGCTGTGATGAGTTTGTGATCAGTACTTACAATGGCCCAGAAAACAAAAGGATTGGCTGAACTACAGTTTAGTGTGCACTGGTGTATATACACAGGCTTTAACACTTTTGTCTAAGAGAGAGCATAAATATTTTTGATAACTCTGGGGTTTGCAGTCAATTATATTTATTTTTAGAGTCTCAACTTGGTTTCTTGTAATTATGTTCAGATACTTTTTGTCTCATCCAGCCATCAAACACTGCAAAAGTACACTTCTAGAATCCTGCTTTTTTAAAAAATGATGGTAATTATCCTTTGGAAAAGATGTTTTTGAGATGAAAGAGAGTTTCTGAATAATGAATTATTGCTTAGTACCAGTCTTCAGAATTCTTGTTCCTTAAATAACTCGAATAGTTTGAATATTGGTGAATATAAATCACTATATAAACACTACATAGAACATGTCCTACTATTTATCTTCTTTTGATAAAACATTGTTCTATGTTTTCTGATTAAACACAATACAATAATAAAATTGGAGAAAATTGTAAAAAACAACTATCTCAATGCTCTTGAAATTGATCAGAAGCATACAAGTTGAGAAGCAGTTATTCATGTAAAGAATGTTAAGTAAGAGCGTTGGAGTACACAACATTGTGCTTGGACTTCTCCCATCCTGCGCCCCATTCCTAAGCTGGGTCCACTCAGAAGTTTTCAAGGGTGCTGCAGAACATGAAAAACCTGCAGTTTCCTACCAGGGGCAGTTCACTTGGTTTGGAGGTGAGTGTGGAAAAACCTTATTCCCAGCAGAAATCGCCAGGTGGTGGCAAATAAGTGAGGGAGACTTAAGGGCTATGGTAGCTTGAAGTTGTATTTCCAGTCAAGGTCAAGGCCAGCAATAGACCCACCGACTAGCATGACATTTAGCAGGGAGATCCAGAAAATAAAGAAAGCCACAGAGCGCCTTGATAACCCAGCTCTACAAATATCCCATCCTAGGAGAGAGAATGGAGAGAGTTTTCCCAATCAACAAGGCCCTGACTAAGCACAGGGGCAGGGTGCCTGTGCAGAGAAGATGCCGTTTGTTCTACTGGTAGGAAGTTAAAGCTTAGTAAGAAGGCCAGCTTGGGTATTTATTGATTCAATGGCAAAACTTTCTTTAGGTTATTAGGTTAAAAAAACAATGTTAGAGATTTTATAATTTCTTTTATATTTTTGTGAGTGCTTCATAAAGTCTATTCAATTAGAAATAGAAGACACAGGGAAATGATTTTTCATCTCTGAATTGTGAATCTCTGAACTATTTCACTATCTGGATTATATCGATTGGATTTATTGCTTCCTTTAATTTTAGAGTAATAAAAAATTTTGGAATATTAATAATAGCTAATGTTTATTGAGCATGTATTATGAACCTGACATTGTGCTATGATTTCACACAGTTTACATCATATAATATTGTGATGTTATTTCTATTTCCTGGAGGAAGGATTGGAGCTTGAGCAGAATAAATAACTTTTTCAAAGTTACAACAACTAAGAAGTGAAAAGGTAGAATGCAACCCAAGGCAGATTTATTTCTGAACTCATATTCTTAAATATTATTTTATATTTTTAGTTGATGGTGCTATAAAATACAGAATATTTTTCTATGACTATCATAACACAATTGGATAACAATCAAATTACCTTATATGGAGTTATTCATACACTAAGCAGAGATATACTATCAGCTGTCTGTGTCTATGGGTTCTGAATCCACAGATTGGACTACCACAGATCAAAATATTTGGAAAAATATTGTGCCTGTTCTGAATGTCTACATACTTTTTTTTTTTTTTAGAGAGTGTGAGAGAGGAGAGAGAGAGAAGAGAGAGTGAGAGAGGAGAGAGAGAGAGAGAGAAAGAATTTTTAATATTTATTTTTTAGTTCTCGGCGGACACAACATCTTTGTTGGTATGTGGTGCTGAGGATCGAACCCGGGCCGCACGCATGCCAGGCGAGCGCGCTACCGCTTGAGCCACATCCCCAGCCCTCTACATACTTTTTATTGTAAGTTATCTAAAGATGATTTAAAGTGTTATTGGAGAATGTGCATAGGTCACATGTGAATACAATGCCATTTAATGTAAGGAACTTAAGCATCTGCAGAGTTTGGTATTTGCAGCAGGTCCTGCAACCTATCCCTCATGGACACAGAGGGACAATTGTACTTAGTTTCACTTTTTAGTTGAGACCACATCATCTTTATATCTTATATTAGGAACATTTTTTTTCCTTTTTTTTTTTTTTTTTTGGTACTGGGGAATGAACCCAGGGTGCTTAACCACTGAGCTACATCCCCAATTGGCTCAGTTGCTGAGGCTGGCTTTGAATTTACCATCCTCCTGTCCCAGCCTCCAGAGCCTCTGGGATTACAGGTGTGCACCATCATGCTTGGCAGGGATGCTTTTAAACAATACAGAAAAAAAAATATATATGTAAACACACACACACACACACACACACATATACAATCCTCATGTACCCATCACACAACTCTGAACTTTTTCCACAAGTGCTAAAATTACTGTGTGCTTTGTTAATCTTTGGAAAGGGAAAAGCTTTTTAGAGCAACTGTTTGTGTTTGTAATTAGAAACTTAATAATGGATTTCATTAACCCCTCACACTGTAAATATTTCTTTTAAAATAGATACACCCATATTTTTTTTAAAGAGTAGACAACTCAGTGAAAACAACTTGAGTAGAAGGAGGTCAGATCTTCTGTGCCTACTGTGGTGTAATGGAGCAAGTGTGATGTGCAGGGTGCAGTTGTGGGGTTTGGTTTCCTCGTCTTCTATTACTTAGGATGTTGTCTCTGGACCTCTATGAGTCTGGATGCCTCTATTAAGTGATTCATGGGCTAGCCCTTTTCTTTTAAAGACTTTATTTTTAAAGAATAGTTTAGGTTTTATAGCCAAATTAAATAGAAAATAGGGTTCCATATACTCCTTACCATCACATATGCACAGCTTCTCTCCCCATCAACATCTCCTGCCAGAGTGGCACTTTCATAACCATTGGTCAACTCACATTGACACATTATCTTTTTTAAGTACTTTTTTTTCAGTTGTTGGTGGATCTTTATTTTATTTATATGCAGTGCTGAGAATCAAACCCAGTGCCTCACACATGCTAGGCAAGCGCTCTACCACTGAGCTACAACCCCAGCCCCTTGACACATTATTTTCACCCAAAGTCTATGATGTTCACTCTGGGTACTATATATTCTGTAGGTTTGGACAAATGTCTAATAACACATATCCAACGTTATAGTATTATACAAATAATCTGGGCTTGTCTTTTGTTTATAACACATTCTCTGTTACAAGCATTGTCACTGTTTTTTCCTGTATTTCTAAAAATCATGTCCTCATTTTCAGTGACTCTTGGGGAGTAACTGAGAACCAGTGCCCTGAATCTAGTTTGCCAAGTAGTATGCAACAGAGAGGTGTGGTGGCTTGTGAAACTGGAAAAAAATAATAGTATTATCCCTTTTTGTCCTTTTAAGCCACCTACAGAAATGTTTAGTGTTACAAAGAACATTTAACTGCTTTATTTGTAATTTAGGTCCCCAGAATAGGCTGTAATATTTTAAGCCATGTGTATCTGTAATAGTTCTTAAATTCTCCATGTCAAATGTATTTACAGGAACTCTGGCTCTGGACAGAAACCATTGTATTCTTCTGCTTCTCCTATAACGTCATTCTTCTGTCCCGTATCTCAGCTGTGAATATCATTGGTAAAATCTTATTTCTGGGAAAGTTATCTTGGCTTTTTCTGCCTGCTTTTCTCAAGAGGTTGCAAACTATGTACATCCAGACTATTTTCATTTTATTTGAGAAATTGCTTCCATTACATTAATTTAGAATAGTTTAGGTTACCAATGTCTGACTTGTTTCTCTTCTAGGCATCTGGATGGACTCCAGTTTGCCTGAATCCTAGAAATTGCATTCTAATTATTTCCATAACTTATTTTCCAGGTTATAATTCTTGACTCTGTAAATATTGTCTATTACTTTTCAAGAAAACTTGAAATCATGTCAGTTAGAACTGACTACTCTGTCAACTTTGACTCCCTAGGTTTGGAGTGGGTGATCTCGATGGTCAGAGTAAGGTTCCCAGCAGCATCCTTCCAACTGTAGCTGGGTTTCCATATTTGCAGTAGAGATATGCAGGTTCCAGACATTCTATACAGCAAGAGATCTTGCTGCTAAATTAGGTGGTTTACTCAAACTTTATAGATTGTATAATATTTTATGAAATTTTTAGATGACCTCAAGTAGGACAGTTTTCATTTTGAAGGACTTAGAAAAAGCAGTGTGAAGCATCAATTAAGAGTTTATATATTGGGGATAGAATCTTAAACACTAGTTCTGTCACTTATAAACAGTGATTTTAGGAAAAGTGAGCTTCACTTTTTTTTTTAAATTTCCATAAAGGAGATCCTATGATTTGAATTTGTCCTCCAAAAGTTCATGTGTTAGACACTTAATTCCCAAATTCATATGTTAATGGTATTTGGAGGTGGGGCCTTTGCAAACTAACCAGGATTAGATAGGATGCCCTTGAGATATTACTGGCTTTATAAGAAGAGGAAGAGACCCAAGAGCTGGCAGGATTGCTCTCTCTTGTCATGCAATGCCCTTTACCATGTTATCATGCAGCAAGAAAGCCCTACCATGTGCTGGGCAGATGCTGGTGCCATGTTCTTGGAGTTTTCAGTCTCCAAAGCCATGAGCCAAATAAACTTCTCTTCTTTATAAATTGTTCAGTCTCAGATATTTGTTACAGTGACCGAAAGCAGATTAACAGAGGAGATATCAATACCAAATTTAACCTTTTCAAGGAGGATTCATTGAAATGAAGCATGCAAAGCCCTTAACTTGACCTGGTAAAATTGTTTCATTATTACCTAGAACGAAAATGATTACAAAGTACTCTTGGTTTTCATAACTACAAAGTCTCTTCCTACCCTCCACAGTAGGTGCTGGTGGTAGATGAAGCAACACAAAACTGATGAGGGTCAATGGGGCTGATGTAGGTGCCTGATGTAGGTACACTGCCATAGGTGTACAGAGGGGCATCGGGGGCACCAGCAGCTACAGAACTGCAAAGTCAGAAGATGCCACCAAGTTGGAGGAAGCTATGATGATGGGTGTCTTTATAACAACCTCATAAGGAGGTAATTTTTTTCCATACTTGTTATTGGTGCATTATAGTTGTACATAATGAGATTGATTTTTCGTTACATTTTCATACATGCACACATTATAACAATATAATTTGGCCAGTATCATTCCCCAGTGTCTCCTCTTTCTCCTCCTGTCCTCCTTCTTCCTGGTGCCTTTACTCTACTGAGTTTCCTTCAACTTTTCATGAGATACATCCCCATATTTCTTTTTCCTTTTCTTCTGTGACTTCCACATATGAGAGAAAAAAATATGACCCTTGAGTTTCTGAGTTTGGCTTATTCCATTTAACTTGATGTTCTCAAATTCCATTCATTTCCTACAAATGACACAATTTCATTCTTCTTTATGGGCTGAATAAAACTCCATTGTGTACATATACCACATTTTCTTTATCCATTCATTTATTGATGGTCACCTAGACTGGTTCCATAGTTTGACTATTGTTAATTGTGTTGTTATGACCTTGGGTATGCATGTATAGCTACAGCACACTTTCATTCTTGAGAATAAGTACCAAAGAATGGTATAGTCAGGTTATTTGGTGGTTCCATTCCTACTCTGTTGAGGAATCTACATGGAGAGAATGTAGTTCCAGATGAAAAACTGAGGCTCAGGGAAGTTATTGTAGGTAGCTAGGAAGTAACAGCCAGATTCAAAGCTAGACTGCAGCTTCCTGGGAAGGAATGGAGTTGATGCTCTTTCCTGCTCCCTATATCTTGTAAGTACTCCAGCCTTAAGATTGTAGGTTTGTGTCATTTACTAGGGTATTTAAAAAAATTTCCCCTTAAATTTCTATAACACATTTTAAGTAAAAATGTATTTAAAAACACAATATGAATTTGAAATAGGAAGGACTATTTTCTGTAGTTTCCTTAACATAGACACCTCTTTCCCTCCTTATGAGATCCTCCAAGGAAGTTCCAAAGAGTAGAATATAAACTACCATTTTTACTTTTGGGATGAATATTTTGTCTGACAACAAAGCAGGTTGTTGAAAGGCCATGACTTCACTCATGGGAAGGCTAATAAATTCTGGTTAGATTACAGGAAAACTGGATTCAATTTTGTTCTTGTAAAGTTAATTTGGATTATACTACTGTGTCAAAGGATATGATCTGGAGCTGGGGGAAGATGCTTTGTCTCATTTCTCTTGAGTGCTCTAACTATTCTCAGAATCTAATATAAATCTCAGGGTGATAGCAGGGCATTTGACTGTCTTTTGTACAGATTTAATTTTTTTTTTTCTTCTAACACAAAATCTCAGGATTCAAAAACCTAAAGGGCTAGTCTCCACTTGTGGTTTGGCAGTTACTAAAAAAGCATCTACCTACTAACTTTTAATTTCAAAAATACTTTTTGTGCAGATCTTCCCTCATCTGCTTTTGTAATGTTCTTTCTACCATGCAAAATTTCACTCAAGGTTCTCTGGCTTTGGTCCTAGCAGTCTGGAGATGATGAAATGTGTACTTCCAGGTATATATCATAGGGCATTTCTGTACAGCTGAGCAGAAAGACAGATTCATGTGGAATCAAATGAAATAATACAGGAATCATATAAGTCTCAAAGAGCCCATCAAAATTCTTGAATGGAATTAGAGCTGGCAAATGGAAATACAGCTGTATTTTCAATAATTTATAAAAAATATTCATTATAATACTGGCAACAGCAAAGCAGATTAAAAATTTAATATCATTTTTGGTTATGCAGTTCTTTTATGAATAACCATAATTCTTTCACATAATTAATACAGTAAAAAAAAACTTTGTTTAGCGTAAGAAGTGAGAAGAAATAGGTTAAAGTACTTGATCCTTTATTTAATAAACATGTGATCTTGGACCAATTAATGTTTCTGAATTTCAGTTTTCTCCTCTATAAAATGAGGCTAATACCCTACTTCATTTTTTGTGAGACTGAAATGAAATAGTATGTGTTATATATAAAGTACTCTATAAATAAAACACGTTAATTGTATGATTTCCAACATCCAAAACTTAGAATCATAAAATATTGTATTATAAAGGAACACTGGAAGAATCCAAAATATGCATCTGTTCTATAACATTAAAAAAAATTGTCCTGGGACTGGGGTTGTGGCTCAGTGGTAGAGCACTTGCCTAACATATGTGTGGCACTGGGTTTGATTCACAGCACTACATATAAATAAATGAATAAAATAAAGGTCCATCAATGTCTTAAAAATATACTTTAAAAAATAATTGCCCTATTTCTGTTGATCATTCCTAGCAATGAATTGGATACAGCCATTCTATGTTTGGCAAGTATTTCTGATAACTCACGGGGGAAATTAGGGTGCATGACACTAATTATTTGAGGAAAAGTGAAAAGGGGCTGGAATGGGCAGAGGGAGAAGTCCTGCCACCATGGAGTCCCAGTGAATGCTTCAGCTGGATAGATGCCAAGCTTGGGCCTGCAATGGCACCTCAGAGCTTTCATGAGTTTGGGCTGGACAGCCAGTCCTTTAAACCTCAATCTTGATCATGGATGTTGGCTTCCCTTGGAAGGAGGTACCATCTTGGGCAAAGCAATTTCCTCTAGCTTAGGTAGTCTCAAAGGAAGGCTAAAATCTGAGGATGATCTTCTGGCATTGTCCAGCAGCTAGTGGAAAAAGTCCTTCCTTTCTCAAGGAAAACCTGGTTGTCCCAGTATCCACCACAGCAAGCCCAGTAGGTAAAACCTCTGCCTTGTGTTGAGCTGAAATCTTCCTCACTGTCATATCAACGATGCTCTTCTGAGTCAACATCAAGTCTTATTAATGTTTTATAATAGATAATTAACAGAAAATGTTTTCTAACCAGATAAGGAGATCATGAATTCTACTTTAGACATACTGACTATGCACTTTCAAGACATCCATGTGAAAATGTTGGGTAGGCATTGGATGTCAACATCTGGGAGCTTAAAAAAGAAGTCTGTACTAGTGATAAATAATTGAGAATTGGTGTTAATATGGTAAAACTATAGGGGCATGAGTAAGATTATGAAAAGAGAAAATAAAGAGCAGAGCAAGGAAATGCATTCTAGTAGGCATATTTGGGTTGCTTTGGTTGGCATGGGTGTTTTCTTTTCTTTTTTAATGTTTAAAATTTATTTATTTAAGCAGAATGTGGAGAGAGTTTACCTTTGAAAAATATATACATACATCTCCATATACATTGTATATATTCATGTGCATATCAGAAAAATTAAAATCAAACTGATAAAGGCAGATTGGACTGCCCCAAAATTCAAGGCCAAGAGGACATGAAAGACCAGGCTCCAATCACATTTACTTCCAAATAAACTGACATTTTGTAAGCTGTACATTCTTTATCCAGCAACTATTGAATCTCTACCAGGCCCAAACTTGCTGCATCCTAACAGCTAGGAGCTGTCATTTTCATTAGAACCAAACATTCTACCCACCATGTTCATCAAGCCCCTAACTCCCCTCCTTGCCCAGGCATGTCTTTGTTCTTGTCCTTCCCCATACCTTTCTGAAAACTGCTTTATGTAGTGTCTTACCCCTTCCATTTCTTAGAAGAAAGGTTTCTACTCTTAAAGAAGAATGAATGATGGCATTTTCAGGTAAATAAAGTCCAAAATAGAGTTTATTTATCTGCAAATGCCATCATTTCATTCTTCTTTAAGGCTGAGTAATGTTCCATTGTGTATATATACTACATTTTCTTTATCCATTCATCTGTTTAAGGGCATCTAGGTTGGTTCCATAGTTTAGCTATGGAGAATTGAGCTGCTAAAAACATTGAAGTGGCTGCATCATTGTAGTATGCTACTTTTCAGTCCTTTGGGTATAAACCAAGGAATGGGATAGCTGGGTCAAATGGTGGTTCCATTCCAAGTTTTCCAAGGAATCTCCATACTGCTTTCCAGAGGGGCTGCACCAATTTGCAGTCTCACCAACAATGTATTAGTGTACCTTTTCCCCGATATTCTCACCAACATTTATTGATGCATGTATTCTTGATAATTGCCTGGGGTGAGATGAAATCCTAGAATAGTTTTGATTTGCATTTCTCTAATTGTTAGAGATGTTGAACCGTTTTCTTTTTCCCATATATTTGTTGATTGTATATCTTTTGTGAAATGGCACTGGCCTTTTCAATCATTAAAAAAAAAGTGGATTTGGGTGTCAATATTTATTTATCAGTACCAGGATTGAACTCAGGGGTGCTTAACCACTGAGCCACATCCCCAGCCCTTTTTATTTTTATTTTGAGACAGGTTCTCACTAAGTTGCTTGGGACCTTACTAAGTTTCTTAGGCTGGCTTTGAACTTGTGATCCTCCTGTGTCAGCCTCCAGAGCCACTACGATTACAAGCATGTGCCACCATGACCTGCTGGTTGTCAATCTTTATTAATCAAGAGATTCTACGTAACCCAGATTTAAGATTCTCTTGTAAAACCAGAAGTTCTGACAACATTTATTTTGTATTCCTGTAGACCAATAATAAACTAGAGTTGGATTTCCCTTCAGATGCGAGGTTTTCTATTCACTAGGTGTTTTTTCCTGGTCCTCCTCACTCTATAAGGCTATCTGCTTTATCCTCTGAGATGTATGTGCATTTATATGTACAGAGTGAAAGAAAAAAGGGACCCATGACTCAGGCATGAGGGTCATCAACATTTAAAGGCCAGAAGATAAAGAAAAGTCTGGAACTGAGCTAGGAAAAAGAGTGGCCAAGGATGTAGGAGGATTGAATTGTAAAAGTAAGAGAAAAGAGAAGTGGTTAGCCATGTAAATTCTTCAGAGAAATCATCCCTATGGGAGAGGGAGATAAATGATCTTAGGGAGGGTGATTTTGGTAGAGCAATAGGGGCAAAAGTGAGATCGTAGTGGGTTAAGGAGTGAATCAGAGATAGGGAAATGAAAAAAAAATATGCACACAACGCTTTAAGAAGTGTAGCTTTGAAGGTGAGTATAGAAATAGGGATCAGCTGGAAGGAAGTTAGGTGGTATTGAAGTTGGGCTGGGGGCATGGTGGTTGAAGGGTAATTAGAAGAAAAAGAAGTATTCCTCACAAATCCTTGCTTTAAATATCCATTTCACTTTTATATAGTTTGAACTACTACATTTGAAAACATTAGAGAAATGGAAAATGAAAGGTATTTGTGCTTTATTAAAAATAATCACTAGTAAATTACTAGTTAGTGGTCAACTTATATTGTATAGCTCAAATTGAAATGGAGAGAAATAGAAGACAAAGCATTTTCTCCATGAACTGTGTAGTCCAATGCTTCACATCCTCAATTTGCTTTTAACTAAGAAAATCTTGTCTGGCTTACTAACTTATTTATTGTTTAAAAAGGAAAAATATTCTAATTTAAGTCTCATATATTATTCAGATAAACAGTGTCTTTGACCAAAAAAGGAGAAGAAAGAAGCAGTTTTGCATGATCTTAGTGCAAAGATAGATTATATGATTCTAATACACCCTTTAAAAAATTATTATTTCCCTATATGTGGGATAGAAATAAAAATATGGATTTTATTCCCAGCAGCATCTCAACAGATTCTTTTGTTGAACACATATATCAGGGGCCACTCTGGCTGTAGCCCCCATGCTAGCATCCCTTGGCAGGACAGTTCTCCTAGGAGATCCTTGGGAGTGCCTCCCAGGTACTTAGTAAGATTTCCCTCCTGGAGACTTCCCTTGACAAGGCTAGGTAGCTGCTGAGGCTACCACCCACATTTCCTTGGTTGCTAATCATTGTCTCTTTCTCAGTGGAAAGGGCCCCAGAGTCCAGTTTTTTCCACAAGTCATGGCACAAAGACCCCAGGGCATAATGACTAAGGATGAAGTGGAGGAAAGGACTCTCTCTCCTTTTGTGCTACTTTCTGTTAGAGGTGACATAAAGTCAATCATCTTAGGACCTCATGTTTTCTGAGTAAAGAAATCTTTCCTTTTTGTGTATTTCTTTTTCCCTTAGAGTCAACTGTATGTGTTCAGAGGCAGAACAGAGATAGAGTTTCCACTTCTATACTTCTATTCAACCAGAATGGTCAATAGAACAACCTCTGTAGCTTAAAACATTAATTCTCAGGTTTATGTGCTGATCATTATTTCTATATCTTTGTCCCAAAGGTAGAGATGTGATATATACTTCCAATTGGAACCTTAACCTATCTGTTTCTGTTGTGGTTTGGATGTGAGCTGTCTCTCCCAAAGCTCAGGTTTGATCCAATGCAAGGAAGTTTAGAGGAGAAATGATTGGGTTATGAGAGTCTTAACCCAATCAGTGAATTAATCCCTCTAACAGGATTAACTGAGTGGTAACTGAAGCATGTAGGATGTGGCTGAGGAGGTAGGTTTCTGGGGGCGTACCTTTGTGGTATATATTTTGTAACTGGTGAGTGGAGTCTCTCTGCTTACTGATCATCAAGTGATTTGTTTCCCTCCACCACATTCTTCTGTCATGATGTTCTGCCTCACCTTGAGCCCTGAGGAATGAAGCCGGCCTCCTATGGATTGAGACTTCTGAAACTGTGAGCCCTCACTCAAATAAACTTTTCCTCCACTACAATTGTTCTGGTCAGGGTCTTTTAGTTGCAGCAGAGCAAAGCTGACTAAAACAGTTTCCATATCTTTTATTCCCCACCCTCAGAATCAAGATAGGCATCACTTTCTCTTCAGATGGTTTCTAGACCGACTATCAAATGTGTTTCTTTGCTCAGCTCTTCCCAGTTCTTTATGTTCTTTGATCAACAGGATATTTTTAAGTTTAGGTCCCAAGAATAGACTTCCAGGCCCATGAATTTATAGCCTTTACATTATCTATCTCTCTCTCTCTCTATCTATCTATCATCTATCTTCACATCTTTATCAGTTCATGACACGATTATTTATATTATTGAGAACCTCTTTAATTCATCCATTTTCATTACTATAATTAAATAGTTGAGTGGGCTAAATTTATAAAGAAAAAAGACTTATTTAGCTCAAAGACACAGCGCCAGCATTGGCTTAGCTCTGAGGACCACATGTGTATGGTGTTACAAAAGCAGCAGAGCTGGTGAACATGAGAACTCACACCACCAAACAGGCAGCCGGAGCAAGATGAAAGTCCCAAATCCCTTCTGAGGGCACTTGACCCAGTCGATCTGAGCACCTCCCACCAGGCCATGCTTCTTTTTTTGTCATTTGCTTTTGATTTTTGCTGGTATTTTAAAATATACTTTTTGACATATAATTATGTAAATTATTTAAATGATTTTTGCCGAAGTCTGGCTGGGCCAAATAACCAGGAAGTGACAAGCAATTTGAAGGTTGAAACGGGAACTGCTTTATTACAGAACAGCAGTATACATACCTGATTACACACAGCTTGACTCAATTAGCATCATCCAGATACAGCAATCAGCCAATAAGGAATCCCCATCATCTTAATGGCTTGGTGGCGCACAAACCACTCCTCCTGGCAAACTGCCAGGCACCATCTTGACTTGATTCGTGGCCCTCAACATCTCCCCCCTTTTGTTTAATTAAACAACAAGTATGTGGCTTAGGGACCATGTCTGTTTTAGGTTGTCCAATACTACATATGGTTCTTACCCGTCATTGGATGGTCTGACCTCAAATCGTCAGCCTCCCGTCTTAGGTTGGTACCATTGTAATTGGATCTTATCTTTGACTACCAGCACAACACACTTAGCCATACTTGTGGATAACGACCATAGTGGTTTTTACACAAACACCATAAACAACCTGCCACAAGCAGAAAGAGGAGGATACAAAATGCCATGATACCAAGCCATTGACTGCTCCAAGTGAGAAACCCCTGGAAAAGCTGTACCACAGATGACACCATCAGCAAAGATACACTGGTACTATTATAATTTGTTGTATCAGTTCATAATGCATATAAGTGATACACAGTCCAGGTAAGTTCCACAAGCAGCTTAAAGCAAAGGAATCCATTAATATATCTATTTCTTCTTGAAGTAAATATTGATGCAACAGTTTGTACAGTTTGTGTGATGGCTATTGAAGAAACTGCAGTAGCAGCAACAGAAACAGCAACAGCTGTGATGATGGTAGCTGTAATTCCTTCTTCCTGTAACTTGCATATGGGTTTGAAGGCATTCCCACAAGTGAACCTCAAGGTTTTTTACATTTGAAATAGGACTTAATGGTGCTCATTATTCATTAGCCTCCAGGTGTGGGAGAACCATTGTTGCAGATGTAAGGATAGCTAAACTGGAGTTCTGTATATCAGCTGTTATGGATTTGAGCCAAATCATCTTCGTTTTGGTCTGTAGAAATCGCTTTAGTTAGTCTCTCTGAATCCAAATCAGCTGCTGTTCTCCCTTTGGAAACACACAAACAGACCCCCAACTCCAGACAATCACTGGGTCAGAAACTTTAATGATAATAACTGTAAGCTGATGCAGCTGTGGTGAAAGCTGTAAAATACCAAAGCATCTGAAGGTAAATGCTATCACCATAATTGAAAACGGGAGTTCTGGATGTCTGTGGCAGCACCTGCAGCAAATAGGGAAAAACTGATGACTCATTAGTTATTGGCATTGGAAATGGCCAAACTTCAGGGGCGCCGGGCGGGGAAGAGCCGGTGGCCTCCACTGCTGGCTGGAAAGTCCCTGCTGTACCACAACCGGCTTGTGTACGTGGCAGCCACCGAGCCACACCAAACAATGCTTAGTAGCAGCTTTGTTGTAACTCCTTCCCTGATAGTCCTTCCTCCTCTGAACTTTCTTCCTCTTTCTGACTAGAGTTCCTGGGCTTTTATCAACGTATGCCCTAACTGTTCTTGGTTTTACTGGGGTGCCTCCTTCCTTTAGCAATTTACTTAACACCCATTCGGCTTGATTTCCACCAACTTCTGATCCCATACTTCCGTAACAAAGACAATATAACACACCAAGACAAAACAAGACAAAAACACACTGTATCAATCTTCTCCATTTTCTTGAAATGGTCATTCGTCCTCTCACCCTATCTGCTTCCTCAGGGGTGAGCAGGTTTCCTCCTGTCCTATCTATTTCTAGGGTCGGGCAGCTTACCTTGTCACTTACCCCGGGGGCGTCCCGGAGTTCCCCATACGGGCCACCATTTGCCGCAGTCTGACTGGGCCAAATAACCGGGAGGTGACAAGCAACTTGATGGTTGAAACGGGAACTGCTTTATTATAGAACAACAGCGGTATACATACCTAACTGATTACACACAGCTTGACTCAATTAGCATCATCCAGATACAGTAATCAGCCAATAAGGAATTCTCAACATCTTAATGGCTCGGTGGCGTTGCCTCACAAACCACTCCTCCTGGCAAACTGCCAGGCGCCATCTTGACTTGATTTGCAGCCCTCAACAGATTTTAAGGTGAAATCTACAAAACCAAAGTCTATTCAAAGAACTCTAATTTCTAGTTTCTGTCCCTGTCCCCTTTCTGATATGAATAATGTTTTTGTTTTGTTTCAGATTATCTTTAGGCCTCTTATCTTAAAGAGATTACCTCTGAGCATCATCACACTGAGGACCAAACTCCAAACACATGGATCCTGGGGGACAAATTCAACCTAAACAATTACCCCTGCTACCTGAGAGTAGGAGTATTGTGGCAAGCAATGCCAACCTGGTCCCTAACTTCAGTGGGGAGAAGTCACCAATCAAATGCTTATGAAAATATATAATTGCAAACTATGTAAAAGCCACAAAGGTTGAAACAAGATTGTTAAAACAGGAGATTCAAATGTGTGCTCATGGTCAAGAAAAATTTTGCTGATAAAATAATTTGATCTAAAATCTGAAGGATAAACAGATGGGCCAGGGCTATTGGAGATGGGTATATATCTAAATCATGTCCTTAAGTAGGCTATTAGAAGTGACATTTATAGGTGAAAGTTTGTGATTTTTTAAAAATTATGTTTTCTCATAATTTTCCTCTATTTTTAAAATTTATTGAAAACAATTTTTATATAATGCAAACTTAGAAATTGCAAACATAGTACAAAAAGATTTCTTGCCTTGAGCCACTTAAAAGTTTCCAACATCATGCTCCCATTCACCCCAGAATATTTTATGTGCATTTTTTTTCAAATTAGGAATGAAACACAATGCAGTAGTCAAATTCTGAGAATTGGCATTGATTCATTAATACTCTCTGATCCTTCAACTTCCTTCACATTTTGTCAGTTTTTCTAAATCCAGTCTTTTATAATAAAAGATCTAGTTTAGAATTGTGTGTTGAATCCAGTTCTCAGGAATTCTTAGTTTGCTTCAGTCTTGACCATTTCCTCAGTCTTTCTTTGACTTTCATGAATTCAACTCTTATTGAACATCATGGTCCAGTTATTTTGTCAAATGTCCCTGCAATTGGTTTTGTCTGATGGTTTCGAACAATCAGGTTCAGACTGTGCATTCATGGCAGGAATATCATAGAAGTGATGCTATGTTTTCAAAGTATCCAGTGGATGGCATGAGGTATAAAATGCTCATGTTTACTTAGAGTGGCTCTGAAGTTTTCTTTCCTGAGCACCCTTTTTACTTTTGAAATTAATATGTTGAAACTATAAAAATATTCTATTCTTTAGAAAACTTTCAATTTATTCATTCATATAAGATTGGACTCATTGTTTTATTCTTTATGCAAAGGGTTATTATCTATTACTATCATTATTTAATTTGATCCTTGCATTATCCCCTATTTGTTTGGCTTCTGTGACCTTCTGACATTTTCCTATTACTCTTTGAGTAATTTCTTATTGTACTGGTTAATTTGAATCGGCAACTTGATTGGATTAAGATATGCCAATGATTAAAAGGCTTCTGGGTGTGTCAATAAGAGCGGTGTCTAGGAATGATTGGCATGTGGGATAACCAACTGAAATGGAGATGCTCCCTAAGTGTGGCCAGCACCATCCAATAGAAACAGTGGGAGATGCAAGCTTGATTCTTCTCGAACAGGTTCTTGATTGTTGCTTCCATCACCTGAGGATATTAGACTCTCCCTTCTTCACTCTTCCAAAACAGACTCTGCCAATGATTCCCCAGGGAGTTTCCTGAAGCCTTTGGTCTTGGACTAGGGTAGAACTGTTGATCCCTCTTGTTCTGAGACTTCAGCCTCTTGGACTGCATAGCTACTGGTTTCTCCAGCTCTCCAGCCTGCAGACACAGCTTCTGGTTGTATAAGCCAATCTAATAAATTCCCATTTTATAATTACACTGCCTATTGATTCTGTTGCTCTAGGGAACCCTGACTAATACATTTACTTTCTGGTACAAGATGTCCCAGGCTCATCTTACGTTTTTCACATCTTATCCTGGAATTAGCCATTAAAAAAAAGCCCTGTTACTTTTATATCATTTCAAAACCAAAATCTGGGCACCAGGTTTACTCATTCTATGGACTATCACTGCTCCCAGACCTTCTCAGTAGGTAGAGCGTGCTCTCTCTCCCTCCCTCCCTCCCTCCCTCCTCTCTCTCTCTCTCTCATACACACACACACACACACACACACATGCTTACATGTATATTTATGTACATTAAAAATATGAGTTCACTCTAATATCTCTGATTTTAATTTATTACCATAGTTTGTTCTAGTTTCTCACTTTCCATGTTTGAAATTTCCTCTTTGAAAGTGAGAAGACTGGTTCTCTTAACTCAAATTTTAATGCATGTATTAATTTATTAATCCTCCTGTATATATCTAACATCTCATTGCTACCTCTTCCCCTCTCCTCTGTGAATGTCTTTCTCAATCAACTCAGGCACTGGCATTCCTGAACTGAACTTACTCTGCTTTCAACATAGATGCTCTCTTTTACCCTGTTTGGGCTCTGATGTCTTGCACCATCTATAAAGACCTCCTGTCTGTACATCCTCCTTACCTTGCTCATATTTTGATACTCAATGTTGGGCTGCTTCTGCCCCATTGGGGGGTCTTCTGAAGCTATGTTCTCCCTAGCTTGCTCAGACTCTGACATCCCATTTTGGGTCACAAGCTCAGTGAATGACCTCTTTATCTTGCTCAATCTGGGACAATGCGTGCTGAGCCATCCTTTGTGCAGAAATATCCTCCTCGGCCAGTATGGGTTCCATACACATGCTGGCTGTCACCTTCTGCTAGAACACTCTCCTATTCTCCTTAGGCTTTCACATCCTGCTTTCCTTGTTCCTCCTAAATACTTCCCATCTATTGATCTTCCCACATTCTGCTATTTTACCATATTTACTACTAATATTTTCTGTATGTATTTAAATATTGCTGACAAATAATAAGGCTTATATTTTTTATCCTGTTTGTACAAAACATATTTACTCAAGTTATTAAGAATTTTTGTTTCACATTATTTGGATATAACATTATTTGACTGTAATAGCAGGTTGATGCCTAAGGATGACAGCTCAAAGAGGAATTACCAGGTCCAAAGTATCAATATTTTAAATGTCTTGACATACATTTTCAGATAACCATTTAAGAAAGGTTTTACATTTACTTATTCCTAAGAAAATTTATAAATGTAAGACTGTGCCAATAAAAATGATGCCAGATTTTTTAAAAAGAAGAAAGCAAGGAGATTTCAAAATTTGTTAAAAAATATAAATAGAATGGCCAGAAAAACTCTGGAAAAATAAATGCAATGGCTGCATGTAGGGAAACTACTCTTCTCAGCTTTTTTAATTCTAAGAGAATGATACTGGTGAATGAGTAGACAGAAGACCAGTGAACAGAATAGAAATTCAGAAATAGGCCCAAGCATATGTTGAAATTTGGTATATGAAAGGTGATATCTCAAGTAAATGTGATACGTGATATTAGGGTAACTAGATAGCCATGTGAGATCTGATCAGATTGAATCTGTTTCTCACAGTATGCCCCAGGATAAACTGTAAATGTTTCAGAGAAGTAACCATAAAAAATGAAACATGCACTCATTAGGAGAAAAGTTATTTTTTTTGAGAGAGAGAATTTTTAAAATATTTATTATTAGTTTTCCGTGGACACAACATCTTTTTATTTTTATGTGGTGCTGAGGATCGAACCCAGCGCCCCGCACATGCCAGGCGAGCACGTTATCTCTTGAGCCACATCCCCAGCCCAGAAAACTTGTTTTTTAATATGAACCTAAATAACAAATGAATAAATTTAACTACATAAAAAATTTTGACCACATCAAAAAAAAAATACCATAAGCAAATAAAAGGATGAACGACAACTGGAAAACATATTAGTTATTTCAGAGACATAAGGCTAATAAATCCAAGAAATAAAAAAGAGAATAACCCCAAATCTGATAGGAAAATGGACAAAATATATAAAAGTTTACATAAAAAGAGTTCAAAGACCCTTAGGACATATTTTAAATTGTATTGCTCATAATAAGAGAGATGCATACTAAAAATCAGGCTGGCATTTTTCAATTATTGAATTGACAAAATTCTACAAGTTGATGATATTTTGTTGGCAAGGCTGTGGGGAATACAAAATGGTGCAATTGCTACAGAGGGAAACTTGACATTACCTAGCAAAATGGCATATGATTTTTGTTTTTCAGTCAGCATTTCCACTCCAAGGAATCTATTCTAAAGATACATTGATAAAAATATATTTTTATGAAGTGGGAAGTGGGAAATACTGAAATTAATCCAAATTGCCTTCTGTTATGGTTTAGATATTAGGTGTCTTCCAAAAGCTCATGTGTAGACAATGCAAAACATTCAGAGGTGAAATGATTGTATTATGAGAGCCTTAACCTAATCAGTGAATTAATCCCCTGATGGGATTAACTGAGTGGTAGCTGAAGGCGGGAAGGGTGTGGCTGGAGGAGGTGGGCATTAGGGGATGCATTCAGGATATATATATATATATATATATATATATTTTGCATTTGATGAATGGAGTCTCTGATTTCTGATCAACATGTCCTGAGCTGCTTCCCTCCACCACACTTTTCCTCCATGATGTTCAGCTTTACCTTAAGTCCTAAGGAACCAGGCTGATTGTCTATGGACTGAGACCTCTGAAACCATGAGCTCCCAGGAAAACTTTTCTTCCTCTAATTGTTCTTATCAAGTCTTTTAGTCATAGCAGTGAAAGGCTGACTAATATACCTTCAGTAGGATTCTGCTTGAATAAATTATAGGACCTATACATAATGGATCAATACCCATGCTGAAATAATACTCTATAACAAACCACTCCATCAATCTTTGCTGAAGATAGGTGGTCAAGGAATGCATGCTTCCCCCATAATAGCAGAAACACACACACACACACACACACACACACACATGATAATACATATCTTTTATTTTACACACATTATAGCTCATGATATGTATTGCTTTGCCCCCACCATTTCACTTGACTACATATATTAAAGATCCTTTTATATTTCTATCTAAAAAGCCTCCCATTCCTTGAATTCCTTGCTGCATTCAACTTCATGGTATAAAGGCATCATTATTTATAAAACCAACTTCTTATAGAAGGATATTTCTGTTGCTTCCAATTATTTATTATTAAAAATTGCTGTCATGCATCACCACATATATGTATATGTATATAAACACATACTTTTGCATATATGTGAATAATATGTACTAAACTACCTCCTTAGAAATAGAAATTTTCAGCACATTTGAAATGATCCTGTCATTCATCATTATAGTGTTGGCTATTCATCATTATAGATTTTACATGTAATTTTGCATTAATTCTTTGAAGAACATTTCCTGGGCTCTTATTTTTAAAGATAGTATAAAGAGATTGGGAGCAATGTATTCCTTTTTTGTTTATGGAATTACTTGTGATCAACATGAAGAAGTTGGGAAGAGCTATGCTGTATAAAAGGAAATTATATTTCCTCCATGTATTCTTATTAATTCACCGACTAGAACTGAAATATTCTTTACTACAATGGATGGAAATTTGGAGAGAACCAATCAATTTTCATAATTATCAATCTATATAATATTACATAAAGGACAATGACAACGGAATTACATATAAAACTAGATTTCAAGTTTATTTTATTTTATTTTATTTTATTTGGTACCAGGGATTGAACCCAGGGTGCTTAGCCACTGAGCCACATCCTGGGCCTTTTTTATATTTTATTCTGAGACAAGTTCTCACTAAGTTACTTAGGGCCTTGATCATTAGCTGAGGCTGGCTTTGAACCCTGATCCTCCTGCCTCAACCACTCTAGCTGCTAGGATTAATACCATGCACCACCACACCTGGCATTAGACTTCAAGTTTTGAGAAACAAAATGTAGAAGAATAGTTACTATAAGTGGAACTTCTGGATGAATTTTCATGAGCTTTAGGTAGCATGGATGAAATGGAAATTAAAATGAATTTTTTAGATTTTTTTCCGTGGTCTTTTTGAATGTTGATTTATCATGGTTTGAGGGACATTTAAAGAACTAATGCAATTAAAGAAATGGGCTAGATGTTGACAATAATTATGAAGAAAGGGAAATAGTTTACAACACAGAAAATATCTTGAAAGGTTGTATAGATTTAGGAAATAAAATGATCAAGACTCAGAGGATACCCTGAATAATACAAAATAATGTAAGAAAAGAAGAGTGGGAAACAACCCCTGAAAATTAAAGCATTGTCTGATGGCCAAGAATTCTCATCAAAATCCTAACTTATGTGAACTTCCCCTTGTTTCCCTCAATCAATATGTGTCTGTATATATATTTGTGCATATTTGTTGATTCTTTCCTTCCCTCAAAAAACTGGAAAATACTTTGCCCTGCAGTATATTCACATGTTTTGGATACAGCACCTTTGCTCCATGTGGTATGTTGGTTTTTCCCTCCATACACAACTTTTAGTTGTATATTTTCTTTTCCATTCAATAGTCTTTTCTATAATTTAAAACCAGGAGTTGGATTCCTTTCCATTCTCAGCACATCCACCCATCACACAAAGACCCTTTTGTTTTCTTGTTTGTGCAAATGTCTTGCTTTCACATTTTGGCATTTGTTCACACATGCAGCATTTGTGTATTGCTGGCAAGTGCCCATGTATCTAGTTCTAAAGAAATGCCCCCTCCAGTGTGTGTCTCATACTTCCTCTGGCCCTTTGGCCTGATTTGACTTATCTTTGTGGGTTGGTGTTGCCAGCTTCCTATTCTTTGTGAGCCAATTCAATGAAAAGGCATCAATATCAACTCCCCTTCCTGAACACATTTACATATACACAAATACTTGGGGAAAGTTACCATGATAGCATTTTGGAGTGATAGTTATAAAGAAGGTGGAGAGTAGGGTATGAATTCAGTAGATCTTTCAGGACAAATTGCTTGATTATCAAAGCCCATCCAATTCCTACTCCTGTTTATATTCTGAGTAGGCGACATAATGTATTCCCTTCTTTCTTTTTCTTGCAGCAAGTGGATACTTGTGTAAACATAGGGGAGAATAGTCCATATTTGTTTGTTCTGTTTCCAGTACTATGATCCAGGCTGTTTTGTTTCCAAGAACCAGACAAGTTTGGCGCTATTGTTTGTTGACACAGCTAGTGGAGTTCAGATAGGAAACAGGAATAGCTAAACACTCCCAAAATGGAGATGGTATGGCTTCCACCAGCCCAGCAGTATAAACGAACTTTACTGAAAACTTTCTTATCTCATCATTGCCAAAACACAGAATTTCGTCTCTCATTATGACCATTTCTATAAACTAGTTTCTTTTAGCAACCCAGCACCGTATTAATTTTCTGCCATTCAGGATACTCCAGCTTTCTGCAGAGGTCTCTTTCCCCCCCTACAGTTCTCCATAGACTCCTTTTCCTATAGTTCTGCCTGGAATATTACTAACCTAGCACAATTTTAAAAAAAAGTGTTTTCCTACTGAGTATACAGAGGTACTTTACTACTGAGCTACATCCTTACCGCCCCCACCCCCTTAAAATTTTTTTTTAATTAAAGCTTCTGTTTAATGACCATTGGCCTACTTAAAGACTGGAGGACAAATCCTAAAGCCATCTATTATCAGAATTCTTCCTAATCTGCGACAGGCCTTCAACTGAAAGGACAAAGTCCATGCATCTTAGGTAGAACAATCTGTTTTACTTGAAGTCTACTGATTTAAATGTCAACACTCTCACAGGATCATCTGGAATAATGGTGCCCAAATATCTGGGCACCATGATTGATGCATATAATGAACCATTATACTTCCCTTCCTTATTCACACCTGAGAAGTCATACCACTTTTACATGGCATGTTGGAATACCAAAGATTAATAATGTCCCCAAATAAAAAGTGAATTTTTTTTTATGTATATATAAGTTCCATTCAGTCCTTTTAAACTGAAGAATGTGATAATTATTTCTTCCCTTTCCCTTAAATTTAACAAAGAGTAAAGATACTTTTTTTTTTTTTTTTTTTTTTTTTGGCACTGGGGAGTGAACACGGGCATTCAATCACTGAGCCACATCCCAGTCCTACTTTGTATATTATTTAGAGACAGGGTCTCACTGAGTTGCTCAGCGACTCATCCTTGCTGAGGCTAGCTTTGAACTCACATTCTCCTGCCTCAGCCTCCGAAGCTGCTGGGATTACAGGCTTGGGCCACCACGCCCTGCATAACAATACCTCTTTATGCCATATTCTGTCAAAATTCCATCAATCAATTATGCATTCACTCTTTCGGTCTTTCAACAAGTATTTACTGAAGACATAGGCATTAGGATAACATAGTGATAGAGATAAAAGATTAGAATAGACAATATGATTGATGTATGCACATTTCATGTATGTATTATATGTCAAAATACATTCTGCTGTCATGTATGACTAAAAAAAATAAAAATTAAAATTAAAAAAAGATAAGATCCTGAAAAACAAGACCTTAAGATAGAGAATGACAGTTTTCTGTAGTTGTGAAAATAAAGGAAAATGGCAGTGTAATGTCATTAGATTTATAACAGGTGACCCAAAACTTTTATACAGAGGACTTTTTTATGTGCAAATTAAACAAATAAAAATTTATGAGTTTTATAAAATTTAAAAATCATGATATTCACAGATACATTCCTGAATGAGGAAGAAGATAAATGAAGACATTAATTCAAACATTTTTTAATGTTGATTAACGTGATTGGCTTTGGAATCAAATGCTTTAGTTAATAATGTACAGACCCTAGTACTTACTTAATGACCCTTTTGTTGCTCCCTCAATCTCCTTTCTTCTGTAAGACCTTGATCTTACCTTGATCTTTCCAACTCCCCAGGAGTTTAACTGCCATAGGTATTGGAACGTGTAACTGTATTGAGAGTAGCTAAGAGGACGATCTAGTGGCCCAGTTAGAGCATACAGTTCACAGCCTCTTTGCCATGTTTCCAAAGTGTGAATAAAATTAAAACCCTGACTGGTAGAATTCTAAATTGGCCTCCAATGACCCTTGCCTTCATCTACTCCTCTCCCCCTTGAGTGTGGGTGGAACTGGTGTTTATCCCACGATTATCCTATACCATGTGGCAGAATGGGTGCGGCTGACATGAGCAGGTAAGCCCTGTAAGAGCAAAGCATTTCCTCTGGCTGATTGTTGAAGGAAAAGTCAGAGTTTGAAGGTAAACTGTTGGCTTTAAAGAATGGAGAATGGGAAGCCCCTTGGCAGGGAATAGCAGGAGGCCTCTGGAAGCTGAGAAGGGTCCCTGCTTGACAATCAGCAAGGAAACAGGGAGCTCAGGCACAAAAACTCTAGGAAGGACATTCTGCTGATAATTAGAATGAGCTTGGAAGTGGATTTTGTTTCTCAAGAGCCTCCAGTGAAAACTCAGTTCGTCTGACACCTTCATTTCTGCCTTGTGATGTGAGCAGAGAACCCGGCCATACCATGCCAGACTTCTGACCAACAGAACCATGACCTAAGAAAGAATGCTCTTTTAAACTGGGTGCAGTGGCACATGCCTGTAAATCCAGTGACTCAGGGGGCTGAGGCAGGGAGATTACAAGTTTGAGGCCAGCCTCTGCAACTGTTGAGACCCTCAGCAATTTAGTGAGACTCTGTTTTGTTTCAAAAAAAAAAAAAAAAAAAAAAAACCTTGGGGATTGAAGAGGAGGAAGAAGGGATGGGAAAGGGGAAAAGGGTTTATGGTGATGAGTTCTGCTTCCTCACATGTTGAAGTATAAAATTAGAGAAGCACTCCGAGCCTAGTATATAAAGCAGGGTTTATTTAAAAAGGGGTAAGATAGACCTCACAGGGGAGGGAGAAGGGAGCAAGAAGTGAGGGTGTTCTGCCTCTTTTATGCATGCTAGATTCTCTTTGCTCTCCCTTATCTCTCTCCTTCCTGTGTGACTAAGCCCAGGAGATGGCCCAAGTGAGATGGCCAAAAGGTAAGAAGCAGATGGGCTGGCAGGGCCAAGGTGGAGTGATCCAGGCAGGAAGGGAGTCCAGGTGCATTAATTAACAATTTTTATAACTCCCTCTATGAGGGATAATTACTGGGACAGGTTACCTTAGCAACAGTGTGGAGCAGGGGCAGTTTATCTGGGATAAGGGTGGAGGAAGGGCTCTGAAGGCATTAACATTTCAATCCCTCAGGGTGTCTCCAACTTCCTGACCCAAATCTGTATAAACCCAGGAGTTGTATAGCTGGATCAAATGGTGGTTCCATTCCAAGTTTTCCAAAGAATCTCCATACTGCTTTCCAGAGTGGTTGTACCAATTCGCAGTCCGACCAGCAAGGTATGAGTGTGCCTTTTCCCCCACGTCCTCTCCAAAACTTATTGTTGATTGTATTCTTGATAATTGCCATTCTGACTGGATTGAGATGAAATCTTAGAGTAGTTTTGATTTGCATTTCTCTAATTGCTAGAGATGTTGAACATTTTTTTTTATGTTTGTTGATTGATTGTATATCCTCTTCTGAGAAGTGTCTGTTCAGTTCCTTGGCCCATTTATTGATTGGGTTGTTTGTTTTCTTGGTGTTAAGGTTTTTGAGTGCTTTATATATCCTAGAGATTAGTGCTTGTGATAAAGATTTGCTCCTATTCTTTAGGCTCTCTGTTCACCTCACTGATTGTTTCTTTTGCTGAGGAAAAGCTTTTTAGTTTGAATCCATCCCATTTATTGATTGTTGGTTTTAATTCTTGCATTATAGGAATCTTATTAAGAAAGTTGGGGCCTAATCTGAAGTCATGGAGATTTGGGCCTACTTTTTCTTTCATTAGGTGCAAGGTCTCTGGCTTAATTCCTAGGTCCTTGATCCACTTTGAGTTGAGTTTTGTGCATGGTGAGAGATAGATGTTTAATTTCATTTTGTTACATGTGGATTTCCAGTTTTTCCAGCACCTTTTGTTGAAGAGGCAATCTTTTCTCCAGTGTATGTTTTGGCACCTTTGTCTAATATAAGAATACTGTAGTTATGTGGGTTAGACTCTGTTTCCCCTATTCTGTACCATTGGTCTACACGTCTATTTTGGTGCCAATACCATGCTGTTTTTTTTTTTACTCTTATTTCTGATTAATATTTTTTTTAAATTTTTTTATTGATTATTTAAAGCATTACATAGCTCATGATATATCATCTTTCATACATTTGACTCAAATTGTGTTTTGAACTCCCATTTTCACCCCAAATACAGATTGCAGAGCAGATTATGCTAAGTGAAGCTAACCAAGCCCTAAAAAACAAATGCCAAATGTCTGCTTTGATATAAAGAGAACAACTAAGAACAGAACAGGAAGGAAGACCATGCTGTTTTTGTTACTACTGCTCTGTAGTGTAGTTTAAGGTCTTGAATGGTAATGCCACCAGCCTCACTCTTCTTGCTAAGGGTTGCGTTGGCTATTCTGGGTCTCTTATTTTTCCAGATGAATTTCATGACTGCTTTTTATATTTCTATAAGGAATGCCATTGGGATTTTGATTGGGATTGCATTGAATCTATATAGTTCTTTTAGTAGTATGGTTATTTTGACAATATTCTGCCTATCCAACAACAATGTAGATCTTTCCATCTTCTAAGATCTTCTTTAATTTCTTTTTTTAGCGTGTTGTAGTTTTCATTGTAGAGGTCTTTCACCTCTTTTGTTAAGTTTATTCCCAAATATTTTATTTTATTGAGGCTATTGTATGGGGTGGTTTTCCTAGTTTCTCTTTCAGTGTGTTTGTCACAGATGAACAGAAATGCCTTTGATTTATGGGTGTTGACTTTATATCCTACTACTTTGCTGAATTTATTTATTAGTTCTAGGAAATTTCTGATGGAATGTTTTGGGTCTTCTAGGTATAGAATAATATCATCTGCAAATAGTGATAATTTGAGTACTCTTCCTATCTGTGTCCCTTTAATTTCTTCTGTTTGTCTGATTGCTCTGGCTAGAGTTTCAAGAATTATGGTAAATAGAAGTGGTGAAAGAAGACTTCCCTGTCTTGTTTCAGCTTTTAGAGGGAATGCTTTTAATTTTTCTCCATTTAGAATGATGTTGTCCTGGAGCTTAGCATAGATAGCTGATAGGGTCTGTAAACAAGTCAAGATGGTGCCTGGCATTTTGCAGAGGGAGTGGTTTGTGAAGTAATGCCAGCGAGCCATTAAGTGTGGAGATTCCTTATTGGTTGACTGCTGTATCTAGTTTGTTAATTAAGATAAGCTGTGTGGAATGTATATATACCCCTCCTGTCCTACAATAAACGGCTCCCACTCCTGCTGTATCAATGTGCTTAAGTTGCTCGTCACCCCCCCGCCCCCCAGTTATTTTGCTGCAGCCGGACTGCGGCAGATGGTGGCCGGTACCGGGAGCCCTGGGACACTTGTGAGTAAGTGACGGGATAGGACGGGAGCAAATCTGCTCGTCCCTAGGCAGATAGGGTGAGAGGAAAAATGGCCATTTTGAGAAAATGGAGAAGATTGATACAGTATGTTTGTGTCTTGTTTTGTCTCAGTGTATTGTATTGTCTTTGTGATGAAAATATGGAAGGGGTGTTAGGTAAATTGATAAGGCAAAGAGGCACCCCAGTGGAACCAAGAATAGTTGGGGCATGTGTTGATGGAAGCCTGGGAACTCTAGTCAGAAAGAAGAAAGTTCAGAGGAGGAAGAATTATCAGGAAAAAAGTTGCAGCAAAAGGCTATTACTAAATACTTTTCGTTACCGGAGGGTGCGTGAATCAGCGCGGCAGCTGCCATGTGCGCGAGCCAGTCATGGCGCAGCAAGGACTTTCCAAGTGGCCACAGCCGGCTCTTCCCCGCCCCCTGCCCGGGGAGCAGGACGCCACTCTGAGAGCCCAACTCCAAACCTGACCTGGAGGCACAGTCTTGCAGGCTCTTGCTCCCTGTGCCCAGTGGCAGTTTGAGTCTGGAACACTCCCCGGACTCTCCCCGGAGCCATCTGGGGCAACCTAGGACGCTGCAGGTGGGAGACAGCCTGCGTCCCTGAAGTTTGATCATTTCCAAGGCCAGTAACTGCAATGGTTCTCCCACACCTGGAAGCTAAAGAGTGATGAGCACAATTAAGGCTTATTTCAAATGTAAAAAACCTTGAGATAATGTACTAAATTGTTCAGAAGGTTGTTTTCTTAGTGGAATGCTACAGGATTTTCTTTAGCATCATTGCCAGAGTCCCTGCCTTCATCCCTGTGCCGGTGAGGACGAGGATGGAAGAATTTCCAGTGTTGCTGAGAAACGGACGAAACTTTGGCTGAGAAACAGACGAGACTTTGGAGCTGTTGCTGTTTCTGTTGCTACAGCTTGGCTAGCTGCCTGCAGAACTTACCTGGACTGTGATTTAAGCTAGCTGCCTGCAGAACTTACCTGGACTGTGATTTACCTGGACTGTGAGTTAATCTATTGAGACACTGCTTTACCTGGACTGAGACAACAAACTGTAATCTACAACAAATTGTAACTCGGTATCCTTGCTAATGGTGTCATTGCTGGTATAATTTTTCCAAGGGCATCTTGCATGGAGCTATCAATTGGCTTGGTATTATGGCATTTTGTATCCTCCCCTTCTGCTTGTAGCAGATTATTTATGGTGTTTGTGTAAAAACCACTATGGTTGTTATTTAAATTAAACAAAAGGGGGAAATGTTAGGGTCTGTAAACAAGTCAAGATGGCACCTGGCATTTTGCCAGAGGGAGTGGTTTGTGAAGTAATGCCAGCGAGCCATCAAGTGTGGAGATTCCTTATTGGTTGACTGCTGTATCTAGTTTGTTAATTAAGATAAGCTGTGTGGAATGTATATATACCCCTTCTGTCCTACAATAAACGGCTCCTACTCCTGCTGTATCAATCTACACAAGTTGCTCATCACCCCCCGGTTATTTTGCTGCAGCTGGACTGCGGCAGATAGCCTTTACAATGTTGAGGTATGTTTCTGTTATTCCTAGTTTTTCTAGCATTTTGAACATGAAGGGTTGCTGTATTTTATCAAATGCTTTCTCAGCATCTATTGAGATGATCATATGATTCTTATCTTTGAGTCTATTGATGTTATGAATTACACTTATTGATTTCTATATGTTGAACCAACCTTGAATCCCTGGGATGAACCCCACTTGATCATGGTGCACAATCTTTTTGATATGTTTTTGTATTCGATTTGCCAGAATTTCATTGAGAATTTTTACATCTATATTCATTAGAGATATTGATCTGAAGTTTTCTTTCTTTGATGTGTCTTTGCCTGGTTTTAGAAGTCAGGTTGATATTGGCATCATAGAATGAGTTTGGAAGTGCTCCCTCTTTTTCTATTTCCTGAAATAAATTGAAGAGTATTGGTATTAATTTTCTTTAAAGGTCTTTAGAACTTGGCTGTGTATCCTGGGTATTTCTTGGTTGGTAGGCTGCTGATGGCATCTTCTATTTCATTGCTTGAAATTGGTCTGTTTAAATTGTGCATATTATCCTGATTCAATTTGAGCATATCGTATGACTCTAGAAATTTGTTGATGCCTTCGATATTTTCTGTTTTATTGGAGTACAAGTTTTCAAAATAATTTCTAATTATCTTCTGTATTTCTGTAGTGATATTTCCTTTTTCATCACATATATTAATAATTTGAATTTTCTCTCTCCTTCTCTTTGTTATCATGGCTAAAGGCCTGTCAATTTTATTTATTTTTTCAAAAAACAACTTTTTGTTTTGTCAATTTTTTGAATTGTTTCTTTTATTTCAATTTCATTGATTTCAGCTCTGATTTTAATTATTTCCTGTCTCCTATGCTTTGGGAGTTGGTTTGTTTTTCTTTTTCTAGGGCTTTGAGATGTACTGTTAGTAATTTATTTGTTGACTTTTTCTTCTTTGAAGGAATGAACTCCATGCAATAAACATTCCTCTTAGAACTGCCTTTATAGGGTCCCAGAGATTTTGATATGTTGTATCAGTGTTCTTGTTTACCTCTAAGAATTTTTTAATCTCTTCCTTGATATCTTTTGCAATCCATTGTTCATTCAATAGCATATTATTTAGTCTCCAGGCTCTGGAGTGGCTTTTATTTTTTATTTTATCACCAATTCCTAATTTCATTCCATTGTGGTCTGATAGAATGCAGGGTAGTATCTCTACTTTTTTGTATTTACTAAGATTTGCTTTGTGGAATAATATATGGTCTATTTTAGAGAAGAATCCATGTGCTGCTGAGAAGAAAGTGTATTCGCTTGTTGATGGATAATATACTCTATATATGTCAGTTAAGTCTAAGTTATTGGTTCCATTATTGAGTTCTATAATTTCTTTGTTTAGCTTTTGGTTGGAAGATCTATCCAGTGGTGAAAGAGGTGTGTTAATGTCACAAAGAATTATCGTGTTATGGCTATTTGACTCTTGAACTTGAGAAGAGTTTGATGAACTTAGATACTCCATTGTTTGGGGCATATATATTTATAACTGTTATGTCTTGTTGATATATGGTTCCCTAAAGCAGTATGAACTATCCTTCTTTGTCCCTTTTGATTAACTTTGGCTTGAAGTCTATTTTATTTGATATGAGGATAGAAATCCCTGCTTGCTTAGATAGGCCATGTGAATGGTATATTTTATCCCAACCTTTCACATTCAGTCTGTGGGTGAGACGAGTCTCTTGAAGGCATCATACTTTTGAGTCTTCTTTAATCCAATCTACCAGTGTATGTTTTTGGATTGGTGAGTTTAGCCATTAATATTTAGGGTTATTACTGAGATATGATTTGTATTACCAGTCATTTTTGTTTATTTTTAATATTTAGCTTGACTAGGTTTCTCCTTTGGTTAGCTTTTTCTTTATTGTAGTTCTTCCCTTTGCAGAATTTCATTGTTGCTTTTTTCATTTCCTCCTCGTGGAATATTTTGCCAGAATGTTCTGTAGTGCAGGGATTTCTTGCTGTAAACTCTTTTAGCTTTTGCTTATCATGGTTTTTTTTTTTTATTTCATCATCAAGTTTGAAGGTTAATTTTGCTGGATATAAGATTCTTGGTTGGTATCCATTATGTTTTAGAGATTGGTATATGTTGTTCTAGGATCTCCTGGCTTTGAGAATCTGGGTTTAAAAAATCTGCTGAGATCTGAATCAGTCTTCTCTTATAGGTAATCTGATATTTTTTGCTTGCAATCTTTAAAATTCTATCCTTATTCTGTATGCTAGGCATTTTCATTATAATGTATCTTGGTGTAGATCTGTTGTAATTTTGTACATTTGGTGTCCTATAGGCCTCTTCCAATTCATTCTTTATGTTTGGGAAATTTTCTGATATTATTTCATTGAAGAGATTGTGAATAACTTTGGTTTGAATCTCTGAACCTTCCTCTATCTCAATAAATCTTAAATTTGGTCTTTTGATGGTATCCCATAATTCTTGGATGTTCTGTTCATGATTTCTTACCATCTTCACTGTGAGGTCAACTTTATTTTCAAGATTGTATATTTTGTCTTCATTGTCTTCTAAGTTATCTAGTCTGCTGGTGATTCTCTCTATTGAGTTTTTAAATTGGCTTATTGTTTCTTTCATTTCAAGATTTCTGTTTGGCTTTTTCTTTCAGTAGTTCTATTTCTTTCTTGAAGTAATCTCTTGCAACCTGTATTTGCTCTCTTATCTCTTTGTTGGTGTGATCGTTTGCCTAATTTTGTTCTCTTATCTCTTTGTTGGATTGATTGATTTTTGCCTGTATCTGTTAACTTAGGTCATTCTTTGATTCCCAAATCATTTTAGTTATGTATATTATGAACTCCTTCTCTGACATTTCACCTACTTCATTATCTATGGATTCAATTGTTGTAGTATCTTGGTTTGTTTGGGGCACTTTCCTCTTTTGTTTTTTCATGATGTCTGTGTGTCTTCCCCTCTTGCAGTGTAGATCTGAGGTATTACAGCTTCTGCCCTATGGTCTTATAGTGTCCCTGCGGGTTACCAAAACCACACTTTTAAGGAGAGATCAATATTACAGCACTCATTGTATCCAACATGCAGCCTTATATCAGTTAGCTTCTATTTTTACATTTACAGTTTTGATACTATAATCAGAAATGATGAGTTTGGTTATCTTCTACCATATAGTCAATAGTTTTGCATAATGGTATACAGTTTTCTGATGGTGGAAGGAGGGATTTGAGGGTTAGCTTGAGATGTTTATGAGGTAGAATGTGAGAATATGGAGATATTAGATTATATGATTAGTGAGAGGGTAATCATAAAAAGCTGGCTGTTAGTAAGAGAAACAAGAGATAGGCAACTCCATGCAAGACTTCCTGTTTACTTCAGCAACAGGATAACTGTTAGCAACACTAGTAGAGAAAACTTTGGTGCAGCCAGGACACTGGGACCTTGGTGACGTCTTACCAGGTTGTTATTTTTGTCCCTTGATAGAAGCCTTGCTAGTTTCATGGCTGTGGCAGCCTCAAGCCTATATGTACCCTGGTATTGGACTGTGGAGCCATACTTTGGTGAATAAGTAACTCCGGCGCCGGGTGGCTCCCTGTGCAGCCGCAGGATGGCTCTCCCTCCAGAGCTCTGGGCCACAGTGGCCCAGTTTGGAGAAAGTTTAAAAGTCAGGAAGCAGAAATTGTAAGGATGGGACCTAGAGTGGACTGAGCATAAAATCAACCTAGTCAAGAACAAATAAATTATGTTTATGTGAGGCTAATTAGGATTACAATTCAGGAAAACATAGAATATAACTCTTGAAAATGTGCTCTCTTCACCATTTAATTTTTTTTAAAGAGAGAGTTTTTTAATATTTATTTTTTAGTTATCAGCAGACACAACATCTTTGTTTTGTATGTGGTGCAGAGGATCAAACCTGGGCCACACGCATGCCAGGCGAGAGGGTTACCACTTGAGTTACATCCCCAGCCCCTTACTTTTTATCCTTTGGATTGTAAAGAACTTTCCCTAGCACCTAACTACTGTCCTTTGAAATGCAAATGCACTTTGAAGACCTTAGGTTAGTCTTCCTTATGGCACTCAGCTTCTGCAAACATACCTCCCTTCCCCCCCAAAAATGTGTTTTGCAGAAATTCTTGCTAAGAGTCTAAGAACAATTATGGTGAGGGTCTCTGGAGAAGCTTAATTAAGATTTTCTGTGGATGAGGGGGATACCACTACACGATGTGGCAACTATTAAACTCTGCTTTAAAGCAGTTGTAGAAAATGTGTTAGGTTTTCATTGCTGTGACCAAATTCCTGAAAAGGGCAACTTAGAGGAGGAAAAAATTTATTTTGGCTCATTCTTTCAGAGGTTGAATTCATGGTTGGCCAACTCTGTTGCTTTGGGTCAAGATGATGCAGAACATTATGGCCGAAGGGCATGGAGGAGAAACACTACTCCATGGTGTTCAGAAAGCAGAGCCAGAGGAGGAGCTGCAGGGAAGATGTACCCTTCCAGGGCATGTCCCCATTGACCTACATCTTTCCATCATGTTCTAGTTATCACCCAGTTAGGCCATTCAAACTAGGATGAACTGATTAGGTTACAATCTTCACAATTCAGTCATTTCACCTCTGAACACCCCTGAATTCACACAGGGACACATCATATTCAAAACCATAACAGAAAATGGGTCAATAGATGGACATGGCTATGTTCCAATAAAATTTTATTTATAAAAATGGAACATGGTGCAGGGGAAGCATAATTTGTGGTATAGAGTACTGAGAAAAAAGTGTTCTCTGAGGCATTTGGTGTGAATGTAATGCAGATGCAGAAAGAGCTCTAAGTCTGCATAATAAATGCTCATAAATTATCCAAAAGATAAATTCTATGTAGGATGAAAAACAACCAGTTTTCATTTACATTTTTATGAACACATGGGTTGGAAGTTTTATTTGTCAGGCATTTATTTCTCTGTTAAATCCCCTGTAAAATATACACTTGAAGATTATATATATATATAAATTATATATAAAATCTATCTCTTTATATATCAAACTATGTATATTTCATGTAAAATGTTACTCTTTAATCTTAAAGTGCCCAATTTAAACAATATATTGGGATGTGCAATATGATTCTTTGGGTTAAGATGAAATTTATTCCCTTTCCTTCATAGCAACTAGCTGATATCAGGCTGATTTTTATTGGGCTTTATCTCACTAATGAAACTCAGATGGCTTGCTCAGATAAGTAATTCTTTGGAGAAAACTCTCTGTAAGCAACATTTTTTAAAAGATATGAGAAAGAGCAACAATTAGGCTATAAAAACATGATTTATATTTTCTATGGAAAAAGCTTTATAGAATCCCAAGAATATTCATTTCCTAAGTATCGAATACATTATTCCATAGCAAAATAGAAAAATATTTTGCTCTTTGAGAGCATATTTCCCTGAGTTATCAAACTCTCAAATCTTGAAAACAATCTAAAAAGACCCATATTCTTGCCCCTCCCCCCTCTTTTGGTATTGGGGATTGAATCCAGGATGCTTAACCATTGAGCCACATTCCTCTTTATATTTTATTTTGAGACAGGTTCTTGCTAAATTGCTTAAGGACTTGCTAAATTGCTTAAGGACTTGCTAAATTGCTGGGGCTAGCTTTGAATTTGTGATCCTCCTGCCTCTGTTTCTGAGTTGCTGGGATTACAGGTGTGTGCCATCATGCCCAGCTGATCTTTTTAAAGTCTGTTCTCAGGATAAAGAGTGACTACTTCAGTAAAGTCTATTGAGAATTGTGTGCAAGAAGTGGGTGCCACCCTAAGATACCATCTCACTCCAGTAAGATTGGCAGCCATTATGAAGTCCAACAACAACAAGTGCTGGAGAGGATGCGGGGAAAAAGGGTACACTTGTTCATTGTTGGTGGGACTACAAATTGGTGCAGCCAATTTGGAAAGCAGTATGGAGATTTCTTTAAAG
Source organism: Spermophilus citellus (assembly GCF_964194105.1). Lineage (NCBI taxonomy): Eukaryota > Metazoa > Chordata > Mammalia > Rodentia > Sciuridae > Spermophilus > Spermophilus citellus. The sequence goes on from NC_138182.1 coordinate 33,295,659, forward strand.
CTGGAAATGGAACCACCATTTGACCCAGCTATTCCCCTTCTTGGTCTATTCCCTAAAGACCTAATAAGAGCATGCTACAGGGACACTGCTACATTGATGTTCATAGCAGCACAATTCACGATAGCAAGATTGTGGAACCAACCTAGATGCCCTTCAATAGATGAATGGATAAAAAAAAATGTGGCATTTATACACAATGGAGTATTACTCTGCATTAAAAAATGACAAAATCATAGAATTTGGAGGGAAATGGATAGCATTAGAGCAGATTATGCTAAGTGAAGCTAGCCAATCCTTAAAAAATAAATGCCAAATGACTGCTTTGATATAAGGGGAGTAACCAAGGACAGGGTAGGGACGAAGAGCTTGAGAAGAAGATTAACATTAAACAGGGATGAAAGGTGGGAGGGAAAGGGAGTGAGAAGGGAAATCACATGGAAATGGAAGGAGATCCTCAGGGTTATACAAAATTACATGTAAGAGGAAAGGAGGGGTAAGAGAAGAATAATACAAGTGGAAGAAATGATTTACAGTAGAGGGGGTAGAGAGAGAAAAGGGGAGAGGAGGGGAGGGGAGGGGGGATAGTAGAGAATAGGATAGACAGCAGAATACATCAGTCACTAGAATGGCAATATGTAAATCAATGGAAGTGTAACTGATGTGATACAGCAATCTGTATACGGGGTAAAAATGGGAGTTCATAACCCACTTGAATCAAACTGTGAAATATGATATATTAAGAACTATGTAATGTTTTGAACGACCAACAATAAAAAAAAGAAAAGAAAAAAAAAAAGAAGTGGGTGCCAATAGTGTCTTGGGCAATGGGACCTCTGGGCCTTAGTGTTCTGTGTAGGAAGCAGAATTCCTGTGGGCTCATTACCCTTGCTGCAGAGGATATTGAAGTCTGTAGTCTTTCCTTTCACCAAAGGAAGTTTATGCAGGAGTTCACACCAGCTGTTCTGATTTCTTAAGACAGCTAAGGCGAGCTGTAATACTTACTGTAACACATTTTGTTTTGTAAGATTTTATATTTCAGTGAAAGCTGGCAATCAAAGATCTTGGAGGAAGGATTTAGATTTTGATTATCATTTAACACTGCTAGAAAGAAATTAAATAAATCATAGTGGGGCCAGAACTTGGTGAAAGCAAATCTATTTCTTCCATTGCACATTGATGAAAATAAAGCACAAAAATTCAAGAATTTTCTGAATTCCATTGGGTCTTCCCTGCTAATTAGTAATGACTGTTATTTGACAATGCAAAAAGTATTTTTATTTTTGGTACGAGGACACTTTACCACTGAGACACATCCCCAGCTTTTTCTATTTATTTCAAGATAGGGTCTTGCTAAGTTGCTTAGGTTCTCCTTAAGTTGCTGAGTTTGGCCACAAACTTGCAATCCCCCTGCCTCAGCCTCCTGAGTCATTGGGATTTCAGGAATGTACTACCACACCCTGCTGACAATATAAGAAGTATTTTAGCATTTGCTTTGACTTGCTTTTAATAATCACTCTTATTATTTTTAAAATTGCTGCTAATGGATATACAAACTGTGGATAGGGCTAGCTTTATTTCTTTGTAAAATAAAGTTTTATTTTTGGTATATTTGGAGTTGGTTTTGGGGCAGAGATGGGAAGCAATTAGCACCTTCCTTCTAATGTCATTTTGAAATTTTGCAAAAAAAAAAATCTATGGCAGAAAGTTATTTTGGGAATGCAATGGATGAAATGATTCTGTGTCCTACTCTCTGTGATGGCTTAGATGAATTTTCCTTATTTTTTAAAAATAATTATTTTATTTATTTAATTATTTTTATGCAGTGCTAAGAATCAAACCTAGTGCCTCACACAAGCTAGGCAAGTACTCTGCCACTAAGCTACAACCCCAGCCCTCCCTATTGGTTTTGAGGTTGAAGTGGGCATGTATTTCTATGGAGTTGGAGTCTCACATTTGTTTCTGTAATTTTCCTGTGTATGTTTTATCTGGAACAAGTACCCTAGAAAATAGTCTACTATTAAGAGGGCTGGGAGGAGGAACTTATGAACATGCAGTGACTCAGTTCTACTCATCTCCTCACTATCTC